>NC_084620.1:73527085-73574585 GCF_033978795.1 Nerophis ophidion
AAGCCTATTTAAGTTAATTTGAAAGCTCCTTTAATTAGACTACTTGCCAAGCATTTGTTCAACACTAAAGATAAGGAGTGGGAGTGGGGGTTCATTTGTTATTAGATATCCGCCTCAAATAAATAAATAGGAAACGCTAAATCTAATTTCTCTCTTTACTGTGCGTGTGACGTAAGCACGTTGGACCACATTGTAAGTTGTTACGTCTTTAGATTTACCATTAAATAAACCATACCTTGGGGCAAAGAAAATTACTTGATCACTTTTGTGGGAAAGATATACAGTCGAATTAGCTTTAATTTATATTTATGGCATCCTACCTTCAAAAAAGAAACGTGACCTTTTTACTTTCTCCCAGGTTAACTCATATTACGATGAGGAACATGTTAAATCCCTGCATTTTTGTTTTGCCAGTGATAACCCCAACTTCCTCGGGTCACAAGGAAAAAAACTCTGATTGGCTCTCATTTGTAAGGAACTGCTAGCCCCTCTTTCATATTTACACTGTTAAAGACCTGTGATTGGATATATTCCAAACGTGTCCCACATATCTGCAAGATGAAATTAAATATGATTTGATTTTGTTTCTGTCAAAATTTTTTGTCGTTTTTGTTCGTTGAGTAAAATGTCAGTTAATTGTGTTACCGTCTGAGTGAACGTGCATTTGTTTTGATTAGTTATCGTCCTATTTTTTTGTCATTGGAAAATAGGCTGTTGGCGATAAATGAGGCGAAAATTATTAGTCTGGTATAAACCAGTGATGTACAGGAGAGAAGGCAACTGACCGTTCATTTGCGATGAGGCTGAGTTCGATCCAGGACACGTAGGCTCCGACCACCTCCAAACACTGGCAGGTGAGCTCGGGGTGGGTTTGTTGGTACGTCTGTAGGATATGAAACCAGGACTCCACCAGGCTGGGAATGCACTGCTCACGCATGGTGTCTTTAATCAAAGTGTTCCTGCGCGTGTCCTGGAAAACAATGCTCATGTTTAATTTCCAGGCACCTCAGGAATAGAGTTGTCTGTTGTCACGATACCAAAATTACATTAGACAATACCTATTAATTGTATTTTCAACACTTATTCAAAAGCACAATTTAAAAAAAAATACAGAACACATTTAATTTTAAAAGTACATTTTAAAGTGTGATTGGGAAAGGACAAAACAGTGGGAAGGAAGCCCCCGCCCTCCCCACACACACACAGATATGTGTCATAAATTAACTACAGCACAAAACATTCACAAAAGGCTGTCATACAAACCCTGTTTCCATATGAGTTGGGAAATTGTGTTAGATGTAAATATAAACGGAATACAATGGATTTGCAAATCATTTTCAACCCATATTCAATTGAATATGCTACAAAGACAATATATTTGATGTTCAAACTGATAAACCTTTTTTTTTTTTTTACAAATAATCCTTACTTTAGAATTTGATGCCAGCAACACGTGACAAAGAAGTTGGGAAAGGTGGCAATAATTATTGATAAAGTTAAGGAACGCTCATCAAACACTTATTTGGAAAAAAACACAGGTGTGCAGGCTAATTGGGAACAGGTGGGTGCCATGATTGGGTATGAAACAGCTACCCAAAAAATGCTCAGTCTTTCACAAGAAAGGATGGGGCGAGGAGGTGCACCCCTTTGTCCACAACTGCATGAGCAAATAGTCAAACAGTTTAAGAACAATGTTTCTCAAACTGCAGTTGAAAGAAATTTAGGGATTTCAACATCAACAGTCCATAATATCATCAAAAGGTTCAGAGAATCTGGAGAAATCACTCCACGTAAGCGGCATGGCCCGAAACCAACATTGAATGATCGTGACCTTCGATACCTCAGACGGCACTGTATGAAAAACCGACATTAATCTCTAAAGGATATCACCACATTGGCTCAGGGACACTTCAGAAAACCACTGTCGCTAAATACAGTTTGTCGCTACATCTGTAAGTGCAAGTTAAAGCTCTATTATGCAAAGCGAAAGCTATTTATCAACAACATCCAGAAACGCCGCCTGCTTCTCTGGGCCTGAGATCATCTAAGATGGGCTGATGCAAAGTGGAAAAGTGTTCTGTGGTCTGACGAGTCCACATTTCAAATTGTTTTTGGAAATATTTGACAGTGTGTCATCCGGACCAAAGGGGAAACGAACCATCCAGACTGTTATCGACGCAAAGTTCAAAAGCCAGCATCTGTGATGGTATGGGGGTGCATTAGTGCCCAAGGCATGGGTAAATTACACATCTGTGAAGGCACCATTAACGCTGAAAGGTACATACAGGTTTTGGAACAACATATTCTGCCATCTAAGAGCCGTCTTTTTCATGGACGCCACAGCTTATTTCAGCAAGACAACGCCAAGCCACATTCATCACGTGTTACAACAGCGTGGCTTCGTAAAAAAAAAAAAAAAGATATATACACACACACACACACACACACACACACACACACACACACACACACACACACACACACACACACACACACACACACACACACAGTACAGCCCAAACGCTTGGACACACCTTCTCATTCAATGGGTTTTCTTTATTTTCGTGACTATTTACATTGTAGATTGTCACTGAAGGCATCAATACTATGAATGAACACGTGGAGTTATATACTTAACAAAAAAAGATGAAATGAATGAAAACATGTTTTTAATCCCGTTTTTTCAAATTAGCCACCCTTTGCTCTGATTACTATTTTGCACACTCTTGGCATTCTCATAATGAGCTTCAAGAGGTAGTCACCTGAAAGGGTTTTCACTTCTCAGGTGTCATAGTTTTGATGCCTTCAGTAAAAGAAAACACATTGAATTGAGAAGGTGTCCAAACTTTTGGCCTGTACTGTACGCACGCGCAAACGTGCACGCACGCGCAAACGTACATGCACACACACATAAAGTGGCTGAAGTGCATCACAGATCATTCCTGCTGCGTCTTATTCTCTGGCAAACCAGACGCGTATAAAGTGTGTTGTGAAGTGGAGTTACAGTACACTTACAGTTATGATACACTGCAACAGTTCCTTTATATAATTTGTTTCTGAGAAAGGTTTGGCACGTCGCCCGGGGGCGCTAGGGCTCCGGGCGCTCCCGCCTCCGACCCGCGAGACGGGCGTAGACGGGAGACATTAAACCCCCCTCCTCCCTCTGTGGGAGGGAGGCGAGTTGGGTGCCCGAAATCCCCCGCTCGGAAGCGGATGCCGGTTCAAGGTTCCGACAATGTAGAAGCGGATAATATACCTCCCATGAATTAGTAAATATATGGGAAAGACTATCTCATTATTTTAAAAGGCAGCAGACGTTCTTCTTTGGCACTGACTAAGTGTGCATAAATCGAGAATTAATGCGTCTATCCATGGAAGAAGTGTTGTACAGTATTTGGTACTGACGATAACTAAAAAAGCAGGTATCAATACGTTTTTTTGCGTGTTGTTATCAACCTGCTGGGCTTCACGGTGGAAGAGGGGTTAGTGCGTCTGCCTCACAATACAAAGGTCCTGCAGTCCTGGGTTCAAATCCAGGCTCGGGATCTTTCTGTGTGGAGTTTGCATGTTTTCCCCGTGAATGCGTGGGTTCCCTCCGGGTACTCCGGCTTCCTCCCACTTCCAAAGACATGCACCTGGGGATAGGTTGATTGGCAACACTAAATTGGCCCTAGTGTGTGAATGTGAGTGTGAATGTTGTCTGTCTATCTGTGTTGGCCCTGCGATGAGGTGGAGACTTCTCCAGGGTGTACCCCGCCTTCCGCCTGATTGTAGCTGAGATAGCCGCCAGCGCCCTCCGCGACCCCAAAAAGGGAATAAGCGGTAGAAAATGGATGGATGGATATCAACCTGCTATCAAAAGTACTTTGATATACTTAGTATATACATTTCGCAATCAAACTCAGGACACTTGTTAAAGTACCAAGGATTGTCTCAGACACACACACTAGGTGTGGTGAAATTTGTCCTCTGCGACGTTCAAAGGTCAAACCAGGACAGTACCTCAGGTGCGTGTAGGATGTCTCGGTCCACTACTTCGGCGTCGATGGCCATGAGCGTCCTTAGGTAGATGTCCACGCCGTGAGGGTTGACACCCACCAGGGACAGGATGTCAAAGAAGAACTTGGGCCAGAGGGTGAGGTACTCCATGATGAAGGTGAGAGCAAACACCTGAGCAGCTTTGTTCCTGATAAAGACCTTCTCAGGCTGAGTGTTCATCAACTGCATCAACAAAAGCTTGTCAACGCCGCGTCTTTAAAAGAACCTGTCCGATCACGTCGGCACTCACCTGCATCTGCAGCCACTTCATCAGCGTCTCTCTGATGAGTTGCTGCTGGGCGCCACTTAGCCCGCTGTGTCTGCAACATTGCATGCCAATCATTAATTACAAGCAATAACAAATACATTTACAGAGCCCGCCGCTGCCTCACCTGAACTTGATCTGATGCTCCAAAACTTGGAAGCAAAAGAACTTGACGTGGTCATCACTGGACATAAACAGGGTATGAAGTCACTTACATGACGTGTACAGGCCCACACACTTACATACCTGTAGACGCCTTTAGCAAGCGCCTGTGCACACACCTCCCAGGCGTCCTGCGACTCCTTCAGCTGCTCGAAGTATGCCATGGCCTGAAGGGCACACAAGAACCTTTACATGAGCATTGGTATCAAGCAAAACAATCATTCAGTAGATGTACGTTAGACTGATGCAAAGGATATCAATTGTCAGCTTCTGGAATTAGAGTGAGTGAAAGGTAACCCAGCCTGCCACACGGAGCTGACTAATATCCTCACCCTCTGCCTGTATCGGGCATCAGCATTCGGGTTGAGCCCCAGCAGGGCCTGCTCGTCCATGATTGCAGCAACAGACTGGCAGGCCATTCGTGGGTTAGCTTTGCTCCACGGTCACTGTGCTCCTCTCAGTCGACCTCACACAGCTTTCTCTCATCTGGCCGGAAGATCAGACCAGGATTGATTGATTGAGACTTTTATTAGTAGATTGCACAGTACAGTACATACTCCGTACAATTAACCACTAGATGGTAACACTTGAATACGTTTTTCAACTTGTTTAAAGGCCTACTGAAACCCACTACTACCGACCACGCAGTCTGATAGTTTATATATCAATGATGAAATCTTAAAGGCCTACTGAAATTAGATTTTCTTATTTAAACGGGGATAGCAGGTCCATTCTATGTGTCATACTTGATCATTTCGCGATTTTGCTGAAAGGATTTAGTAAAGAACATCCACAATAAAGTTCGCAACTTTCGGTCGCTAACAGAAAAGCCCTGCCTTTACAGGAAGTCGCAGACGATGACGTCACATGTTGATGGCTGCTCACATATTCACATTGTTTTTAATGGGAGCCTCCAAAAAAAAGAGCTTATCGGACCAAGAAAACGACAATTTCCCCATTATTTGAGCAAGGATGAAAGTTTCGTGTTTGAGGATATTAATAGCGACGGACTAGAAAAAAAAAAAAAAAAAAAAAAAAAAAACAAGTAAAAAAAAAATACACGATTGCATTGGGACGGATTCAATTTTTTTTAGACACATTCACTAGGATCATTCTGGGAAATCCCTTATCTTTCTATTGTGTTGCTAGTGTTTTAGTGAGTTTAACAGTACCTGATAGTCGGAGGTGTGTGTCCACGGGTGTCTTGATGCCAGTGTCTCAGGGAAGTCGACGGCAGCTTTATGGACGGGGCAAGCTCAGCGGATCTCCGGTAAGAAGCGACTTTTTACCACAATTTTCTCACCAAAACCTGCTGGTTGACATTCGGTTGGGATCCATGTTCGCTTGACCGCGCTCTTATCCATAGTAAAGTTTCACCTCCGGGAATTTTAAACAAGGAATCACCGTGTGTTTGTGTGGCTTAAGGCTAAAGCTTCCCAACTCCATCTTTCTACTGTGACTTTTCCAATATTAATTGAACAAATTGCAAAAGATTCAGCAACACAGATCTCCAAAATACTGTGTAATTATGCCGTTAAAGCAGGCGACTTTTAGCTGTATGCGTGTGCAGCGCTCATATTTCCTAACAGCCAGTGAAGTCACGCGTACACGTCATCATTACGCGACGTTTTCAAGACGAAACTCCTGGGATATTTAAAATTGTAATGTAGTAAACTAAAAAGGACGTATTGGCAAGTGTTGCAATGTTAATATTTCATCATTGATATATAAACTATCAGACTGCGTGGTGGGTAGTAGTGGGTTTCAGTAGGCCTTTAACATTGCAACACATGCCACTACGGCCGGTTTAGTTTACTAAATTGCAATTTTAAATTTCCCACGAGGTATCCTGTTGAAAACGTCGCGGAATGATGACGCGTATGATGACGTGTGGGCGTGACGTCACCGGTGGAAGCGGACATGTTCTTCCAGCACCGAACACGCTAAAAGTAGTCTGTTTATATCGCATAATTACACAGTATTCTGGACATCTGTGTTGCTGAATCTTTTGCAATTTGTTCAATTAATAATGGAGACTACAAAGAAGAAAGATGTTGGTGGAAAGCGGTGTATTGCAGCCAGCTGTAGCAACACAAACACAGCCGGTGTTTCTTTGTTTGTTGGGAAGCTTTAATATGGAACAGAGCGGTCAAGCAAACATGGTTCTCTACACACATGTGAACCGGCAGGTTTCGGTGAGAAATTTGTGGTAATAAGTCGGCTCTTACCGTAAACATGAGCGGAGCTTGTGTCGTTCCTCCTGCAGCTGTCAAAGAGGCAGCTGCGACTTTCTTGCCTCCTCCGTGGCTTCCCTCAGAGACACCTCTCCGACTTTCAGGTATGACTTTATAATCATACTAAAACACTAGTAACACAATAAGCACATTAGGGATTTTCCAGAATTAGCCTAGTAAATGTGTCTAATAACATCTGAATCGCACCCACTGCCCTTGTCTTCTTCTTTTTTCTTCTTCTAGTCCTTCACTCTCATATCCTCATCCACGAATCTTTCATCCTTGCTCAAATTAATGGGGAAAAGGTCGATTTCTCAGTCCGAATCGCTCTAGCTGCTGGTGGCCATGATTGTAAACAATGTGAAGATGTGAGGAGCCCTACAACCCGTGACGTCACGTGCACATCGTCTGCTACTTCCCGTACAGGCAAAGCCTTTTTATTAGCGACCAAAAGTTGCGAACTTTATCGTCGATGTTCTCTACTAAATCCTTTCAGCAAAAATATGGCAATATCGCAAAATGATCAAGTATGACACATAGAATGGACCTGCTATCCCCGTTTAAATAAGGAAAATCTCATTTCTGTAGGCCTTTAATAAATACACTTTTTGGCAAGTGACTTAGTTGTGATATCCCTCTCTGCATGAAAGTTTAAAAGTAGCATATATGAATGCAGTATGAAGAATATTTTTTCTAATGTATACACATATAATCATATGTATAAACTGCTGTGATTATATGCATCAAGTGTTCATTCAAGGCCAAGGCAAAATATCGTAATATACCGTATTTCCTTGAATAGCCGCAGGGCATATAGTATACGCCTGCCTTGAATTACTGCCGGGTCAAACTCGCTTCGCCAAATAATTAGCGCATGCTTAGTGTTACCGCCTGGTCAAACTTGTGACGTCACGAGTGACACTTCCCCTGTCATCATTTTCAATATGGAGGAGGCTGATTTCAATACCGGTAATTTGAAATTGCATAAAAGGGAAGAAGATTAAGAACTATTCAGTAGGATTTAAGGTCCAAGCTTACACCACACTCAAAATTTTACTGCATGCCTTTTAGGACTGGGCGATATATCGATATACGATGTATATCGCGGGTTTTTCTCTGTGTGATATAGAAAATGACTATATCGTAATATTCGAGTCGACGTTCTCACGCAGCTGCGGGCATTACACTCTCCTCCTCTTTCCTGTGTCTCCTCACAGACAAGCAGGCGCATATTCATACGTCACTTACTGTCACGTCATACGTCACATACGTACACGCCCTCGCCAAGCGGAGAGGTCATGGCATGGCTAACGTTAGCTGTGATGCTAGCGGGTTGTTGCGGAGAAAGAAGGTGCGGATCTCGTAACAAATGAAGGAAGAACTAATTCCCAAGAAAAACAGCACGGAGTCCATCGTCTGGCGGTGGTTCGGCTTCTAGCGGGAATATGTCGAATGGACAACTTTAATTTGTCATGTGTGGGGCACAAGTGTTGCTACCAAAAGTAGCATTACTGCTAATAGGTAGCATCATTTGAAAAGTCACCTTTAATAAATACAGTTTTGGTAAATTGACTTGGTTGTGATTTCCTTCTCCGCATGAAAGTTTAAAAGTAGCATATATTAGTGCAGTATGGAGAAGAATGTTTTAATGTAGACACATAGAATCATCATAATGCTGTGATTATATGCATCAAGTGTTCATTCAAGGCTAAGGCAAAATATCGTAATATATATCGTATATCGCGATATGGCCTAAAAATATCGCGGTATTAAAAAAAGGCTATATCGCCCAGCCCTAATGCCTTTGGTAATTGCCAGAGTGAGAATAGGTTTTAAAATAATTAGCGCATGCTTACTTTTACAGCATGCCTTTGGTAAGAACCGGCGGCATATCGCGATATGCCCTAAAAATATCGCAATATTAAAAAAAACAATATCACCCAGCCCTACGTACAATTGACCACTAAACGGTAACACTTGAATACGCTTTTTTAACTTATTTAAGTCTGGGTCCACGTTAATCAATTCATGGTAGATGGAGATGTCAAAAATAGTACATTTTCACCACAAATCACATCATTTGCGTTAAACAATCACTGCACAACATATTCACCAGAGAGAAAAAGGGTTTTAAATTGAAAAAGTCTTATGTTAGCTGAAAACCGTTCAAGTCTGTGCACCTGTTAATAAATCATGCAAACAAGGGAGCCCTGAGGGGGAACTAGCTTGCTAACGTGAGCTAGCATTAGCGTCCCCCCCTCCCCCCAGAGTACTGACACGAAAACAAACGCTTGGGGAGGGGGGGGGGGGGGCGACATCAGTTAACATGCTTCTTTTTTTTTATTTATTTTTTTTTTTAGTTTTATCAGAACCAAGGAAGATCGTCTCTATCGATCACAGAGACTAAGCGTCTGGCCGAATAAGACAACGTAAAGAAGAGGAGGACAACCTCAAAGGCTCACCTTATTGTGACCACAGTTGGTTCACAGTGGTCTCTGTCCCCCGATGACAACAATGCGGGGTTCGCGGAAAGGAGCAGAATTGTCTAGAATGTCGTCACAATTACTGGCACGAGAGAGGCGGCGGTGCGGCGTGTCTGTTCGGTTCACTTCCGGCTCAATGAACCGGAAGAGGTTAAACCCCAGCGAGCTGAATCTTTACACATTTACGTACTTGAGTCATTTTATAACGCTTATAATTGTACAAAAATGACTCTAAGGTAGACGTATTGTTTCAAGAAATACGTTGTTTGAAAAAATAAATTTGATAATACCATATTAATGGCCTACTGAAATGAGATTTTCTTATTCAAACAGGGATAGCGGGTCCATTCTATGTGTCATACATGATCATTTCGCAATATTGCCGTATTTTTGCTGAAAGGATTTAGTAGAGAACATCGGCGATAAAGTTCGCAACTTTTGGTCGCTCATAAAAAAAGCATTGCCTGTACCGGAAGTAGAAGACGATGTGCGCGTGACGTCACGTGTTGTCGGGCTCTGTCGCGCAAAATTTCTTCCCCGCTACAAACCCCCACCCCCTTTTCATTAAAACGCTCTCTACCTCTAACAACAAAAAAACTGTGGAAACAATGATGCTGTGTTCCAAATTTAATTTATTTAATAAATCTGAATGAGCCTATGGCTTTGCACTTTGTGTATTATATATATATTTGTTTATATTCTATTTTTGTTATTTTGAATTTACAACCCTCTGGCGCTGTTTTGTACTGTTTTATAATGTTTTATATTGTTGTTTGACTTACTGTTTGTAATTTTTTAAATTTATAAATAAAAATTAAAAAAAAGTTGATAAGATATTGCCATATATGTATATATACGTATATATATATATATATATACATGCATATGTGTGTGTGTATATATATATATATATATATATATATATATATATATATATATACATAGATTTATGAATATATGCATACATGTGTGTGTGTGTATATATATGTATGTATATATATATATATATATATATATATATATATATATATATATATATGTATACATATATATATATGTATATATATATATATATATATATATATATATATGTATGTATATATAATATTCTATTTTAGTTGCTCTATTGAGTTTACAACCCCCTTGGTGCTGTTTTGTACTGCTTCTGTACTTGTTTTGTTTATTATTATTTATTTGCTTTTATGTTGCATATTTTAATTAAGGTTTATAAAGAAAAAAAATAATAATAATTTACTTCCGGGGTCACATTTCCTCACGTTTCTTCTTACGTCATCCCATAGCTTGTGTTTGTAAATTGTTTTTTTTAAATGTTTTTTATTTGTTATAATATAGCGTTAACAAAACGTCTGTATTTTTATAATATAGCGTTATATCTTTATAATATAGCGTTATATTTTTATAATATAGCGTTATATTTTTATAATATAGCGTTATATTTTTATAATATAGCGTTATATTTTTATAATATAGCGTTATATTTTTATAATATAGCGTTATATTTTCATGATAACGCGTTAACAAAACGTCTGTATTAATCGGACAAATTAACTTGAGGATATTCCTGATTGAATGCACATTTGACTCGTGGACATATGCGGAAATGAATAACCGTGTAATTCAGGTTTTTTTAGTTCTTTGTGTAAGTGAACTAAATTAAAATGGCATTTATGTGAACTTAAATGTTTTTAGTTTCAATCGTTGTCTTTACGTCAGCACTCATCTTTCCCATAAATCGTGTTACTTTGGAAATGCATATGTGAACAAATACTCATTGCACATTTGACTACCGTACAGGACGGAGAATTAAACGATTTTTGATTCGTTTTCCACGGGTCAACACTACTTCAGGGTTAACTTTTCTTTCAGACGGATGGGTTTTAGGTTGATATTGTTGGCAAACATGATTTACTGAGATTCACTCTAACTTCGAGTAAGAACATACCTTTACTGTATGCGGCTGGTCCGTGGAAGCCCAATATTGAGACGTAAAAGGAAACATGTGTGACGTAAGAGGAAACATGACCCCGGAAGTAGATGGGGGGAAAGGTTTTTGTAGGGGGGAAGAAATTTGGCGTGACAGCTCCTCACATCCTCACATTGTTTATAATGATAGCCACCAGCCGCAAGAGCGATTCGGACAGAGAAAGCGACGATTTCCCCATTAATTTAAGCGAGGATGAAAGATTCCTGGATGAGGAAAGTTAGAGTGAAGCA
The DNA here is from genome assembly GCF_033978795.1 of Nerophis ophidion. NCBI lineage: Eukaryota > Metazoa > Chordata > Actinopteri > Syngnathiformes > Syngnathidae > Nerophis > Nerophis ophidion. The sequence continues at coordinate 73,538,503 of NC_084620.1, forward strand.
CTCGAAAAAGAAAAGGAAAAAAAAGGCGAGGGCAGTGAGAGCGATTTAGATGTTATTAGACACATTTACTAGAATATATCTGGAAAATCCCTTATCTGATTATTGTGTTACTAGTGTTTTCGTGAGATATATAGTCATACCTGAAAGTCGCAGGGGTGTGTTGACCGCCAGTGTTTCTGATGGAAGCCATGGAGGAGCCAAGAAAATCGCAGCTGCCTCTTTGACAGCTGCTGCAGGAGGGCGCAAGCTCTGTTGATGTCTCCGGTAAGAGCCGACTTATTACCACAATTTTCTCACCGAAACCTGCAAGTTCACATGTGGTCGGGAAACATGTTCGCTTGACCGCTCTGTTCCATATTAAATCTTCCCAACAAACAAAGAAACGCCGGCTGTATTTCGGTTGCTAAAGGCAGCTGCAATCCACCGCTTTCCACCAACAGCATTCTTCTTTATAGTCTCCATTATTAATTGAACATATTGCAAAAGATTCAGCAACACAGATGTCCAAAATACTGTGTAATTATGCAATTAAATCGGACGACTTTTAGCCGTGAGTGGTGCTGTGATAAAATGTCCGCTCCAACCAATAACGTGACAAGCACGCGTCATCATATGCGTCATCATTCCGCGACGTTTTCAACAAGAAAATTTAAAATTGCAATTTAGTAAACTAAACCGGCCGTATTGGCATGTGTTGCAATGTTAGTATTTTATTGATATATAAACTATCAGACTGCATGGTCGGTAGTAGTGGGCTTCAGTAGGCCTTTAAATACTAGAGGTGTGGGAAAAAATTTATTCGAATACAAATCGCGATTCTCACGTTGTGCGATTCAGAATCGATTATCTTTTTTTTTTTTAATCGATTTTATTTTTTTTTTATTGTTTTTTTTTTCATCAATCTAACAAACCACTACACAGCAATACCATAACAATGCAATCCAATTCCAAAATCAAACCGGACCCAGCAACACTCAGAACTGCAATAAACAGAGCAATTGAGAGGAGACACAAACACGACACAAAATAAACCAAAAGTAGTGAAACAAAAATGAATATTATCTGTTCTCTGTTGTCCTCTGTGTTTTTTATACACTTCGATTTCTATTTTACTGTTTTAATTGATTTTACCCTTTTAAATAGTTTTTAATCATATTTGTTTTTATATTGTTTTTATTGGTTTTATATTTATTTATTTTTTGTTTTTATTCAGTCATTGGTGGAGCATAATATATATATATATATATATATATATATATATATATATATATACTTTTTATTTTATTTTATTTTATTTATTTATTTTTATTTTTTTTACAATTGTTTTTATATATATATATATATATATATATATATATATATATATTTAAATGTGCTATATAAATAAAGTGGATTGGATTGGATTGAGTCAAGTTGAGTCTAAAGATGGGCTTCACGGTGGCAGAGGGGTTAGTGCGTCTGCCTCACAATACGAAGGTCCTGCAGTCCTGGGTTCAAATCCAGGCTCGGGATCTTTCTGTGTGGAGTTTGCATGTTCTCCCCGTGAATGCGTGGGTTCCCTCCGGGTACTCCGGCTTCCTCCCACTTCCAAAGACATGCACCTGGGGATAGGTTGATTGGCAACACTAAAATTGGCCCTAGTGTGTGAATGTTGTCTGTCTATCTGTGTTGGCCCTGTGATGAGGTGGCGACTTGTCCAGGGTGTACCCCGCCTTCCGCCCGATTGTAGCTGAGATAGGCGCCAGCGCCCCCCGCGACCCCGAAAGGGAATAAGCGGTAGAAAATGGATTGATGGATGGATGGATGGATGGATTGGATTGGATTATCAACAACAGTATCAATTTTAGTTATAATTTCAGCATAGCAGTGATTAAAAATCCCTCATCGACATTATCATTAGACATTTATAAAAAAAAAAATAAAAAAAGAACAATAGTGTAACAGTGGCTTGCTTACACTTGCATCTCATGTCATAAGCTTGACAACACACGGTGTCCAATGTTTTCACAAAGATAAAATAAGTCATATTTTTGGTTCATTTAATAGTTAAAACAAATTTACATTTTTGCAATCGGTTGATAAAACATCGTCCTTTATAATTATAAAAGATTTTACAAAAATCTACTACTCTGCTAGCATGTCAGCAGACTGGGGTGGATCCTGCTGAAATTCTATGTATTGAATGAATAGAGAATCATTTTAAATCGGGAAAAAAATTGTTTTTGAATTGAGAATTGTGTTGAATTGAATATATATATATATATATATATAATTATTATCGAAAAACTGTTTGCCTGCTTTGCTTCATTTTGTTGGCGGAATTTGACCGGAAGTCCGTCCCCCTGTCGACCACTTGACGTGTGCAGTCTCCGCCCCCAGACTTCCTCTTTCACTGTGGCTGGGCGAAAGGCACCATGAAGGCGTCCGGCACTGTACGTAAAATGATCAATTCACCCTCAAAAAACGGACGGGAAGCCAATTCCGCTTGTAGATATTGACTTATAACGACAAAGGCTTCCCGTTGTTGCTTTGACATGTGTGAAAGTCTCGTCCTTTGTCGATAGATTGCACGTTTTTTTCGCTCCGGTGTCGGTTTGCTTCCAACATGGCGGCCGCGACACCATGTGGACGACGACGACGGCGTAAAAGAAGACTTACGTAAAATAAGACTTTAATGGAACTGGACGGACAAAGTTACCGTACTTATTTTATTTGCATACAAGTTTGTTTGGTTTAGTGATGTAAATTTATCCCACTTTAAACGCCGACTTAGCCGGATGCTAACGCATGCTAATGCTAACGGTTATGGTGGAATGTTTCTGTTTATTGGAAGTAAATAAGTTGTCATTTAACGTAAGTTTTGCACCTGAATGAGCCCTCATGTTCATATACATAGTCACATTAGCTGTAACCAGGGCTGGGCGACACTGCCTTTTTCAAATATCGTGATTTAAAACCCCTTCTCACTCCTGCGCTTACTAAAGGCATGCAGTAAAAGTAAGCATGCGCTAATTATTTTATAACCTCTTCTCACTTCGGCACTTACCAAAGGCATGCAGTAAACATTTGAGTGTGATGTAAGCTTGGACATTAAATCCTACTGAATAGCTGTTAATCTTCCCTTTCTGCGATTTGAAATTATCAAAAAAAACATCATTCTGAAAATGATGACAGGTCAAGTGTCACTCGTGACGTCACGAGTTTAACCAGGCGGTAATACTAAGCATGCACTAATTATTTTGCGAAGCAAGTTTGACCTGGCAGTAAATCAAGGCAGGCACATACTATATGCCCTGCGGCAATTCAAAGAAATATGGTATATTACGTTATTTTGCCTTGGCCTTGAATGAACACTTGATGCATATAATCACAGCAGTATGATGATTATATGTCTACATTAAAACATTCTTCATAGTGCATTCATATATACTATTTATAAACTTTAATGCAGAGAGGAAAATCACAACTACCGTATTTCCTTGAATTGCCACCGGGGCACTAATTAATTTAAAACCTCTTCTCACTCCTGCGCTTACCAAAGTCATGTGGTAAAAGTAAGCATGCGCTAATTATTTTATAACCTCTTCTCGCTCCGGCACTTATTAAAAGCATGCTGTAAAAATTTGAGTGTGATGTAAGCTTGGACCTTAAATCCTACTGAATAGCTTTTAATCTTCTTCCCTTTATGCGATTTGAAATTATCAAAAAAAACATCATTCTGAAAATGATGACAGGTCAAGTGTCACTCGTGACGTCACGAGTTTGACCAGGCGGTAATACTAAGCATGCGCTAATTATTTTGCGAAGCGAGTTTGACCCGGCAGTAAATCAAGGCAGGCACATAGTAAATGCCCTGCGGCAATTCAAGGAAATATGGTATATTACGTTATTTTACCTTGGCCTTGAATGAACACTTGATGCATATATTCACAGCAGTATGATGATTCTATGTGTCGACATCAAAACATTCTTCTTCATACTGCATTCATATATGCTACTTTTAAACTTTCATGCAGAGAGGGAAATCACAACTACCGTATTTCCTTGAATTGCCACCGGGGCACTAATTAATTTAAAACCTCTAATCATTCCTGCGCTTACCAAAGGCATGCGGTAAAAGTAAGCATGCGCTAATTTTTTAAAAACCTCTTCTGACTCCGGCACTTACCAAAGGCATGTAGTAAAAATTTGAGTGTGATGTAAGCTTGGACCTTAGAGCCTACTGAATAGCTCTTAATCTTCTTCCCTTTATGCGATATCTAATTACTGGTATAGAAACCAGCCTCCTCTAATTTTTGAAAATGATGACAGGGGAAGTGTCACTCGTGACGTCACGAGTTTGACCAGGCGGTAATACTAAGCATGCGCTAATTATTTTGCGAAGCGGGTTTGACCCGGCAGGAATTCAAAGCAGGCGCATACTATATGCCCTGTGGCAATTCAAGGAAATACGATAAGTCATTTGACCAAAAGTGTATTTATTAAAGTTATTAAGCAATGGCACAAACATTCAAGTCATTTCCAAAACATAAAGTGCAAGATTGTCAGAGACATTTTAAGTGTCAAATAAAAATGAGCTGCATAATAGGAAATCAAATAGTATTCGTCCTTCACTCTGTGGTAGGTTACTACGGTTATTAATTTCACTTCATTCTCTAGCGAGTGACTTTTCAAATGATAGTACATATTAGCAGTAATGCTACTTTTTATAGCAATGCTTTTGCCCCACACTTAAAAAAATTGTGGTTGTCTGTTTGACATATTCCCACTTGAAGCATGACGTGACAGTAAGTGACGTATGTAAGAACGTGCGCCTGCTTGTCTGTGAGAAGGAAAGACAGGAAAGAGTGAGAAGAGCCTGAAGTGTAGGCCCGCAACTAAAAGCAACTGCGTGAGAACGTATACTCAAATATTACGATATAGTCATTTTCTATATCGCACAGAGACAAACCCGCGATATATCGCCCAGCCCTAGGTGTAACCTTTTCAAATGGTTTGTTTGCACACCAACCCAAAAGTCACATGATCCCAGTGATGTGATTTTTTTCTGGTGTGCAGAAAGCAAATGTGATCCTTGTCGCCTTTCTCTGATGCTGCAGTGCCTTTGAAAGTGAATTCAAGGATTGACATTGTTTGCATTTGGAACTGTGTATTTCACCTGCAGTACATGAAAGCTCCTATTTCCAGATACCAATCAGGATGTTCACGATACCTGTGTTAACTTGTCTTCTTTGTGTGTAAAGCTCAGAGAGTACAAGGTCATCGGGCGTCTGCTGCCCTCTGCCAAGAACCCGTCCCCCCCTCTGTACCGCATGAGGATCTTTGCCCCCAACCATGTGGTGGCCAAGTCTCGTTTCTGGTACTTTGTGTCCCAATTGAGGAAGATGAAGAAGGCGTCAGGCGAGACTGTTTACTGTGGACTGGTGAGTGTTGACTATCGTGTGACGCGCCGATTGCCCTAAACGACCATCAGTTAACACAGGTTGTGTCCAGGTCCACGAGAAGACCCCTCTGAAGGTGAAGAACTTTGGCATCTGGCTGCGTTACGACTCTCGTAGTGGCACTCACAACATGTACAGAGAGTACCGTGACCTCACCACCTCTGGAGCTGTCACACAGTGCTGTGAGTGACCTTTAACATTTGTGAGGGCTGTGCAGTGTGTCCAATGTCTAAATAATTGTCTCCTTGCAGATCGGGATATGGGAGCTCGCCACCGTGCCCGCGCCCACTCCATCCAGATCATGAAAGTGCAGATCATTGCCGCCAACAAGTGTCGCAGACCGGCCATCAAGCAGTTCCACGTGAGCCACCCCTTCCACTCGTCAACATGTTTCACTTTATTTCCCACTAACCGGGAGCTGATTTCCTCCCGTAGGATTCAAAGATCAAATTCCCGCTGCCTCACCGGGTCCTGCGCCGCCAGCACAAGCCGCGCTTCACCACCAAGAGACCAAACACCTTCTTCTAAACGTGGGGCCCAAATAAAGTTATCTTGTTGGAATGAAACATACTGTTTTGTTTTTTAAATAGTCATTAGCAGAGTGCATGCTAGATTACTTAGAAACAAGTGGTTTACAGAGAAGCCTCTAACCGTAAATGCACACCATAAAAGTGGATGGAACAATGAAAGTTTAAGCCTTAGGGATATCCACTTTTAAAGACAAAAACATCTGAAATAAAAGGGTTTATTCTTTTCCACTGCTGTACAAAATGATTGCACTATAACACAAAGATAATATATTTTTAAGTCTAAAGACTGTCGTTTCTTAGTCAACTTTTGTTAACTTTAGAACTGACAAAATACTATATTTTAGGCAAAAGTACTAAAAACTAGTGTAATTATCTGTCTGTGCAACTAGTTAATTTTACTTGGGAAGGCATCCTAAATAAAGATATCTAGAAATTAGCAGGACTTCAAGCTAGAAATAAATATTAATTGGCAATTCTTAAAGTAAGATATGTTGGGGATGTTACAAAATCGCTAAGATAATACTTTCTTTGTGGTGAAAATCAAATTTGTGATTTGAACAGTTATTTTCTCAAATTTAACATTTTTAAACTACAATTGGCCCGAATGTGTGAAGGTGAGTGTGAATGTTGTCTGTGTTGGCCCTGTGATGAGGTGGCGACTTGTCCAGGGTGTACCCCGCCTAACGCCCGAATGCAGCCAAAATATGCTCCAGCGACCCCAAAATGGACAAGCGATAGAAAATGGATGGAATAGGCAAATATAATTATTTCTGCTACAATTAAGAATATGCTGTTCAGTCAATAACTTAAAAAATAGCTCTTAAAACTCGGGAAATTTCTAGGAATACCATTTAAAATCTTGCTTGTCCCGGGTGTACACCGCCTTCTGACCATGTGGAGCTGGGATAGGCTCCAGCACCCCCCGCCACCCCATAAGGGACAAGCACTAGGAAATGGATGGATGGATGGGCAAGTGACAAATAATTTGCAGTAGCTGAAAGGGTCCATAGGAGAGCAGTGTTTAGTAGCTGCTTTGCTGCCTGCTAAGTTTTTCTACTGCCCCCATGTGGGTAATAATGGAATCAACTGGATCAATACCAGTCAATACTAGTGAAGTTAATCATTTTTATATCGCGCTTTTCTGTAAGACTTAAAGCGCTTTTCATATTAAAGGCCTACTGAAATTAGATTTTCTTAATTAAACGGGGATAGCAGGTCCATTCTAGGTGTCATACTTGATCATTTCGCGATATTGCCATATTTTTGCTGAAAGGATTTAGTAGAGAACATCGACGATAAAGTTCGCAACTTTCGGTCGCTAATAAAAAAGCCTTGCCTGTACCGGAAGTAGCAGACGATGTGCGCGTGACGTCGCGGGTTGTAGGGCACCTCACATCGTTTATAACGATAGCCACCAGAAGCAAGAGCGATTCGGACCGAGAAAGCGACAATTTCCCCATTAATTTGAGCGAGGATGAAAGATTCGTGGATGATGAAAGTTAGAGTTAAGCACTAGAAAAGAACGGCAGTGGGAGCGATTCAGAAATTAAACACATTTACTAAGATCATTCTGGAAAATCCCTTATCTGCTTATTGTGTTACTAGTGTTTAAGTGAGAGTATAAAGTCATACCCGAAAAGTCGGAGGTGTGTGGTGACGGCCAGTGTCTCTGATGGAAGCCATGGAGGAGCCAAAAAAGTCACAGCCTCCACTTTGACAGCTGCAGGAGGACGCAAGCTCCGCTCATGTCTCTGGTAAGAGCAGACTTATTACCACAATTTTCTCACCGAAACCTGCAGGTTGAAATGTGGTCGGGAAACATGTTCGCTTGACCGCTCTGTTCCATATTAAAGCTTCACAACAAACAAAGAAACACCGGATGTGTTTGTGTTGCTACAGCCGGCTGCGATACACCGCTTTCCACCAACATCTTTCTTCTTTGTAGTCTCCATTATTAATTGAACAAATTGCAAAAGATTCAGCAACACAGATGTCCGAAATACTGTGTAATTATGCAATTAAAGCAGACGACTTTTAGCCGTGAGTGGTGCTAGGATAAAATTTCCACTCCAACCAATAAGGTCACAAGCACGCGTCATCATTCTGCGACATTTTCAACAGGATACTTCGCGGGAAATTTTAAATTGCAATTTAGTAAACTAAACCGGCCGTATTGGCATGTGTTGCAATGTTAATATTTCATCATTGATATATAAACTATCAGACTGCGTGTTTGGTAGTAGTGGGTTTCTGTAGGCCTTTAAAAGCCATTATCTACATCTTTAAGCTACATTTAAACCAGTGTGGGTAGGTAGGGAAAGTGTTTTGCCCAAGGACACATCGGCAGTGACTAGTATGGCGGAAGCAGGGGATCGAACCTGGAACTCTCAAGTTGCTGGCACGGCCGCTCTATCAATAGAGCCACACCGATCAAAGTCAACAACTATAGAAATATTACTTCACCAGGTGGACTTCCTTCCTCCCTGATGAGACGCCTTGCTGCCCTGTTGCTTAAGGGGGGGTCAAAAGTCACACTTTTAACAGACAATTTCTGGGGTCATGTGACTTCAAAGATGTTGATTCATGAGTCAGGCACATGTAGTGAGACGTCACGTGTTCACTTCGTCTTTTGGCGAGCATGAAGACACGCCCCCTGCAGAGACCAGGGGGTCGGGAACCTTTTTGGCTGAGAGAGCTATGTAAGCCCATCCATCCGTCCATCCATTTTCTACCGCTTATTCCCTTTGGGGTCACGGGGGGCGCTGGTGCCTATCTCAGCTTCAATCTGGCGGAAGGTGGAGTACACCCTGGATAAGTCGCCACCTCATCGCAGTGTCAACACAGATAGACAACATTCACACTCACATTCACACACTAGAGCCAATTATAATGTTGCCAATCAACCTATCCCCAGGTGCATGTCTTTGGAAGTGGGAGGAAGCCGGAGTACCCGGAGGGAACCCACGCATTCACGGGGAGAACATGCAAACTCCACACAGAAAGATCTTGAACCCAGGACTACTCAGGACCTTCGTATTGTGAGGCAGACGCACTAACCCCTCTTCCAACGTGAAGCCCGGCCATGTAAGCCAAATATTTCAAAAAGTATTTCCCTGAGAGCCATATAATATTTTTTAACACGGAATACAAGTAAATGTGTGCATTTCTAAGTAAGACCAACATTTTTAGAGTGTAATACGTCTCTTATTGTTTTTAATAACATTGTTATTCTAAATTTAACCAATAATAATTAAAATACTTCTTACCATTAATGCGACGACTTCAACATGTGCGATACAAAACGAATGGTTGGATTAAAATGCATGAGAATGTTTTATAATCCATCTATCCATTTTCTACCGCTTATTCCCTTTTGGGATCGCGGGAGGCCTGGTGCCTATCTCAGCTTGAATCTGGCGGAAGGTGGGGTACACCCTGGACAAGTCGCCACCTCATCGCCAATGTTTTATAATTTGAACGTTATTTTTAACACTGTGATTACCTGCGGAATTATTCATTACTTATCGTGTTAAGCAATGTCAGCTAATATTTATCTGAGAGCCAGATGTAGTCATCAAAAGAGCCACATCTGGCTCTAGATCAGGAGTCGGCAACCCAAATTGTTGGAAGAGCCATATTGGACCAAAAATACAAAAACAAATCCGTCTGGAGCCGCAAAAAATTAAAAGCCATATTACATACAGATAGTGTGTCATGAGATATAAATTGAAATATGAGGACTTAAAAGAAACTAAATGACCTCAAATATAGCTACAAATGAGCCATAATAATGCAATATGTATATACAGCTAGCCTAAATAGCATGTTAGCATCAATTAGCTTACAGTCGTGCAGTGACCAAATATGTCTGATTAGCACTCCACATAAGTCAATAACATCAACAAAACTCACCTTTGTGCATACATGCACAACGTTATTAGTTTGGTGGACAAAATGAGACAGAAAAAGAAGTGGCATAAATCACGTCCTAGAAAGTCGGAGAAAGTTATGCATGTAAACAAACCACGGTGAGTTCAAGGACCGCCAAAATTAGTGGGACAAAACGGCGCTCGTTAAATACTCGAATCAGTGAAGCATGTTTAATATAAACAGTGTGCTTTATAGCAATTAGGGAGCTTTGTGTTATGTTTGTCTTCCTAAAGCAGGGGTCAGCAACCCAAAATGTTGAAAGAGCCATATTGGACCAAAAATACAAAAACAAATCCGTCTAGAGCCGCAAAAAAAGCCATATGACATACAGATAGTGTGTCATGAGGTATAAATTGGATTATGAGGACTTAAAGGAAACTAAATGAGCTCAAATATAGCTCCAAATGAGGCATAATGATGCAATATGTACATACAGCTAGCCTAAATAGCATGTTAGCATCATTTAGCTTACAGTCATGCAGTGACCAAATATGTCTGATTAGCACTCCACACAAGTCAATAACATCAACAAAACTCACCTTGTGCATTCATGCGCAACCTTATAAGTTTGGTGGACAAAATGAGACAGAAAAAGAAGTGGCATAAATCACGTCCTAGAAAGTCGGAGAAAGTTATGCATAGACACAAACTAGGGTGAGTTCAAGGACCGGGAAAATTAGTAGGACAAAATGGCGCTCGCCAAATATTTAAATCAGTGAAGCATGTTTAATATAAACATTGTGCTTAATAGCAATTAGGGAGCTTTGTGTCATGTTTGTCTTCCTAAAGCAGGGGTCGGCAACCCAAAAAGTTGAAAGAGCCATATTGGACCAAAAATACAAAATCAAATCCGTCTGGAGTCGCAAAAAAAATAAAAGCCATATTACATACAGATAGTGTGTCATGAGATATAAATTTAAATATGAGGACTTAAAAGGAAACTAAATGATCTCAAATATAGCTTCAAATGAGGCATAATGATGCAATATGTACATACAACTAGCCTAAATAGCATGTTAGCATCAATTAGCTTACAGTCATGCAGTGACCAAATATGTCTGATTAGCACATTCCACATAAGTCAATAACATCACCAAAACTCACCTTTGTCCATTCATGCACAACGATATATGTTTGGTGGACAAAATGAGACAGAAAAAGAAGTGGCATAAATCACGTCCTAGAAAGTCGGAGAAAGTTATGCATGTAAACAAACTAGGGTGAGTTCAAGGACCGCCAAAATTAATAGGACAAAACGGCGCTCGCCAAATACTCGAATCAGTGAAGCATGTTTAATATAAACAGTGTGCTTTACAGAAATTAGGAAGGTTTGTGTCATGTTTATCCTCCTATAGGAACCCCTTATCATTTCCATTTTTCATATATTTTTGAAAAAGCTCCAGAGAGCCACTAGGGCGGCGCTAAAGAGCCGCACGCGGCTCCGGAGCCGCGGGTTGCCGACCCCTGGTATAGACGAACATCAGCTGATTCCCTGCACAACGAGCACGTGCCCCAATGTTTACTTGTATGTGGCTAATGCTATTAGCATGTTGGGTCTCCGTCAAGATGAGGTCAGCTGATGGTTCCAGCAGCCGACGTGCACATGAATATTTGATCCAAAGGTGGTGTCACATGACCAGCTGACGTTGACGTGACCGGCGGGGGTCACTGTGGGTCGGCACCTCCTGTCTGGTTCACTAAAATCAACCGGTCGTGGCGCCCATCTTGGAACAGCAAGAAGTAAAACAATAAATAAATAAATAAATACTGTGGGGCAAACAAGTATTTAGTCAGCCACCGATTGTGCAAGTTCTCCCACTTAAAATGATGACAGAGGTCTGTAATTTTCATTATAGGTACACTTCAACTGTGAGAGACAGAATGTGAAAAAAAAAATCCAGGAATTCACATTGTTGGAATTTTAAAGAATTTATTTGTAAATTATGGTGGAAAATAAGTATTTGGTCAACCATTCAAAGCTCTCACTGATTGAAGGAGGTTTTGGCTCAAAATCTCACGATACATGGCCCCATTCATTCTTTCCTTAACACGGATCAATCGTCCTGTCCCCTTAGCAGAAAAACAGCCCCAAAGCATGATGTTTCCACCCTCATGCTTCACAGTAGGTGTGGTGTTCTTGGGATGCAACTCAGTATTCTTCTTCCTCCAAACACGACGAGTTGAGTTTATACCAAAATGGATACATGGATGATACAGCAGAGGATTGGGAGAATGTCATGTGGTCAGATGAAACCAAAACAGAACTTTTTGGTATAAACTAAATTCGTCGTGTTTGGAGGAAGAAGAATACTGAGTTGCATCCCAAGAACACCACACCTACTGTGAAGCATGGGGGTGGAAACATCATGCTTTGGGGCTGTTTTTCTGCTAAGGCAGGGGTAGGGAACCTATGGCTCTTGAGCCAGATGTGGCTCTTTTGATGACTGCATCTGGCTCTCAGATAAATCTTAGTTGACATTGCTTAACAGGATAAGTAATGAATAATTCCGCTAGTAGTCACAGTTTTGATTGATGGATTGATTGATTAAAACTTTTATAAGTAAATTGCACAGTAAAGTACATATTCCGTACAATTGACCACTAAATGGTAACACCCGAATAAGTTTTTCAACTTGTTTAAGTCGGGGTCCACGTAAATCAATTCATGGTACGCGTTAAAAACAACGTTGACAATATAAAACATTCTTCTACATTTTAATCCGCCCATCCGTTTTCTACCACACCAGTTCGAGAAGTCTCATTAAGAAGTATTTTATTTATAATTGGTTAGCTTCAGAATAACAATGTTATCAAAAAGAATACGGGACTTATTATACTCTAAAAGTGTTAGTCTTACTTAAAAATACACGCATTTAGTTGTATTCAGTGTTAAAAAAACATTATATGGCTCTCACAGAAATACATTTTAAAATATTTCATGGCTCTCTCCGCCAAAAAGGTTCCCAACCCCTGTGCTAAGGGGACAGGACGATTGATCCGTGTTCTTGGGATGCAACTCAGTATTCTTCTTCCTCCAAACACGACGAGTTGAGTTTATACCAAAAAGTTCTATTATGGTTTCATCTGACCACATGACATTCTCCCAATCCTCTGCTGTATCATCCATGTATCCATTTTGGTATAAACTCAACTCGTTGTGTTTGGAGGAAGAAGAATACTGAGTTGCATCCCAAGAACACCACACCTACTGTCAAGCATGGGGGTGGAAAACATCATGCTTTGGGGCTGTTTTTCTGCTAAGGGGACAGGACGATTGATCCGTGTTAAGGAAAGAATGAATGGGGCCGTGTATCGTGAGATTTTGAGCCCAAACCTCCTTCCATCAGTGAGAGCTTTAAATGGTTGACCAAATACTTATTTTCCACCATAATTTACAAATGAATTGTTTGAAATTCCTACAATGTGAATTCCTGGATTTTTTTTCCCACATTCTGTCTCTCACAGTTGAAGTGTACCTATGACGAAAATTACAGACCTCTGTCATCATTTTAAGTGGGAGAACTTGCACAATCGCTGGCTGACTAAATACTTTTTTTTGCCCCACTGTAAACAATTAAAAAGGTCGTTAAGTGAAGAACATCGGTAAATGAATGTAGAACCCTCTTTGGGACATCATCGCCATGGTTCGCTGGTTCAGTTTAAACCCACCCTGACCGGTGCCATAGAGTCATGTGGGGTCACCAGGGCCAAATTTTAAGTTGAATTTAATTTGGAGGCCCCCCCACCCTTACAAAATGGACGCACCGCAAAGTAATCTGTAGATTTCCAAGCTTTATTATTAGGACGAAATGAAATGAACAGTGTCTTTCAACAATGGAACAATGCTCTTTCATATCACCCTTTTGAAGGCCATTTTTCCGCCTAGTTTTCTACTGCCGGCCGCTGATTGGTCAGAGGCTGCGTGCTGTTTATGTGCGCTTTAAGCGGCCACTTTGCGAACGCGCGCAAAACCCACGCACGCGGCCCTGGAGGTCAACGCGTTTCATCGCTTCCTGTTTACGTGAAAAGACGACATCACCACGAGAAGAAAGATGATGAGGCTGTCGCATGTCATCGACGTCACATGATGCAGTCACCTGGGCGGCGTCAGCGCGTCCGTGGACGTCTGCGAGCGGCGCCAAGGCACTTGGTGAGACGACTTGAAGGCACTAAACGTCAGAGAAGGACAAAAGCCGCCCTCCTGAGGCAACCTCTGACACGCGCGCACGCAGACAGCGATGATGATGAGGCCGCATGCTGAAGAAGAGGGGTCTACGCGTGCGTTGCCATGACGACAAGCACTTACCCCGCCTCCTCCAAATGTCCACAGAGTTTTAATCTAAGGAAGTCTAAAAATAGGACTAAACAAGCAATCAGCGACATGCTAATGAGGCTAACACTTTGATGCTGGCGTCCTCAATCAAAAGGTGCTGTTACCGTGACAACAGCCTCACACGTCCGTCAGCAGCTTGCCACCGTCCACACAGTTCCGGGTCGGCGGCGTGCAGTTGGCGCCGCGGAGGTTAGCCTCGCGCAGGTTGTCGATGCTGTTGTCCACGTACTCGGACTTGCTGAGCATCGAGGAGCCGTCGTCCGGCGCCAGGTTCTGTTGGCTGACGTGGAGCAGCTGGGCCTGCTCCTCGCCGTCAGTCTCGCGGTGGTAGAAGTAGTTGAAGTTGGACACGATGACGGGCACGGGCAGAGCAATGGTCAGCACGCCGGCGATGGCGCACAGCGAGCCCACGATCTTGCCGCCGATGGTCACCGGGTACATGTCGCCGTAGCCCACCGTCGTCATGGAGACCACAGCCCACCAGAAGGCGTCCGGGATGCTGGAGAAGTGCGACTCGGGCTCCTCGGCTTCGGCGAAGTAGACGGCGCTGGAGAAGAGGATGACGCCGATGAAGAGGAAGAAGATGAGCAGGCCCAGTTCGCGCATGCTGGCCTTGAGGGTCTGACCCAGGATCTGCAGACCCTTGGAGTGGCGGGACAGCTTGAAGATGCGGAAGACGCGCACCAGGCGGATAACGCGCAGGATGGCGAGCGACGTGGCCTGCTCGCCGCCGCCACCACCACCGCCACCGCCGCCCCCGCCGCCCCCTTTGCCCTCCTTGTCGTCCGGGTCGTCGGCCAGCTCGGTTCCGAGCGTGATGAAGTACGGGATGATGGCCACCACGTCGATGGAGTTCATCATGTTCCGGAAAAAGGCCATCTTGCTGGGGCAGGCGAAGAAACGCACGAGGAGCTCGAAGGAGAACCAGATGATGCAGAGCGTCTCCACCATGAAGAACGGGTCCGTTAGCACGTAGCTCCTGTAGCTGCCGGTTGAGTTTCCCGCCGCCCGCCGCCGCTCGCCCACGTCCTCCTTGAGATCCGGCAGCGTCTCCAAGCAGAAGATGACGATGGAGATGAGGATGACCATCACGGACACGATGGCGATGCCCCGGGCCGGGCCAGAACTCTCCGGGTGCTCGAAGAGGAGCCAAACCTGCCGTTGGAATTCTTTATCCGGCAGCGGGCGCTCCTCCTCGCGGATGAAACCCTCGTCTTCGCGGAACTTCTCCATGGCCTCGGCCCCGAGTTCGTAGAACTTGATCTCCTCGGAAAACATGTCCAGCGGGACGTTGACGGGCCGCCTCAGCCGACCCCCGGACTGGTAGTAGTACAAGATGGCGTCGAAGCTGGGTCGGTTGCGGTTGAAGAAGTACTCGTTCCGCAGCGGGTCGAAGTAGCGCATCCTCTTTTTAGGGTTCCCCAGGAGCGTGTCCGGGAAATGCGCCAACGTTTTGAGTTGCGTCTCGAAGCGAAGACCCGACACGTTGATGACCACACGCTCGCAGCACTCGGCAACGCCGAACTCGTCGTCCTGAGGGTGACCCGGCAGAGTGGCGCTCTCGTCCACGTTGTCCGTGGACACCACCGTCATGCTTGTGGAGGGGGCGTGGGGCTGGAAGGGGGGTGGGGTGGAGGGGAGGGTGCAGGACAGGAAGTGCGGGTCAGAGCGGCGGGCTCCTAGTCCATCATCATCATCATCATCATCATCACCTGCAGGAGGCGGACATCTCGATGCGTCCTTTGCTGTCACTCAAACGTGCACGCGTCTTCAAGGTGTTGTTTTCCCGCTCGCGCAAGCCCGCCGGACCCGCGCACGACCGGGCCGAGTCCCGCCAACATGCTGGCCGTCATGCGCACGCACGGAGCCCGCAGCACAATCTCCCTCTTTCCTCGCCTCGGTGGTCTTTCTGGATCGGAACCGTCAGAAAATCCGGCAGCGGAGCGCGCGTCCGTGCACGCTCATTGGAAACATATTGTCGCGTGGAGGAGGGCGGGGCTAGGTGGAGGGGAAGAGGGGGGGGGGATACGACGCATTGCAGACTCACTTTTGGCGCCACAGTGAGAGAGTCCACGGACTGATCCGAGACCAGCAGCGGGGAATATTCCTGTGTTGCCATGGCGACTGTGTCACACACACACACACTTGCGGCACGTGAAGGTCACATGACACTGCTGTCAGTCACCTTGTAAGCGCCCGCCCTTCCGCGCCGCCGGGTCACCGTGCGTGACCTTTGACCCCCCCCCAGGTTCGGCGTGTTGTGATGCGTACAAAACGCCAGCTCGCTCCCACGCGCCTCGGCGTCGGCAGCTGCGGCGCCCCCATTCATAAAGGCTGCTTATATAACGCATGCGGCCCCCTCGTCGTCCGACGCTATTTTTAGGCGCCGTAGCATGCGGGGTAAAGAGCGCGGCCGAGTCGCCCTTGAAGACTGCCGTGCGACTTAAGCGAGCAATTATTAGCATCACGTCACGCCAACAGATGACGGAGGGACGTCCGAGGGCCTGTCAAGATGGCGGCCGTGACCGCGTCTGACAACAGAGATGGCGTACACTGGGATCCTGTAGTTGCGACAAAAACAACACTGTTGCCGTGACGATGGCGTCTTGCGCTGCGTTTTAACCTTGGCCTTACACACACACACACACACACACACACACACACACAGTTTAACACACACATGTACGCTTGCACCTCCTGGTACCCCAGCACCTACAAACCCCTCAAATCTACACTCCAAACATCCCAGAATAAGCTAGTCCGGTTACTTTTAGACCTCCACCCCAGATCACACCTCACTCCAACCCACTTCTCCAAAGTGGGCTGGCTCAGAGTGGAGGACAGAGTAAAACAACTTGCACTGAGCCTGGTCTATAAAATCAGCTACACCTCCCTGATACCGAAGTACATGTCAAACTACTTCCTACTACCACAACACCAGGGGGAGCTCCACAAACCACGTTAAACCCAGATTCTGATTTAACAAAGGTCTTAACTCATTCTCTTTCTATGCCACATCAATGTGGAATGCACTCCCAACAGGTGTAAAAGTAAGTGCATCTCTATCCCTTCAAAACCGCTCTAAAACAACACCACCAGACAACTTCAACCCTTTACTAATACCCTCCTCCATTCACATCCCATTTCCCTGGATTATAAATAACCTAATGTAAATAATCAAATGTACTTCTAATGTATATACTTGTTCTTATGCTATCTGAACTCACTATGTTCTCTGCTGGCTGTACATATCCTAGTAAGTAAGACCTACACTGTTTCAATGTCCATTTCTCTGTTGATGACTGAAGTACTGATATCAACCAAAGCTCCTCATCCCACCCCCCGGATTGTAAATAATGTAAATAATTCAATGTACATACTATGATGATTAACTTGTGTGATGACTGTATTATGTTGATAGTATATATTTGTACCATGAATTGATCAACGTGGACCCCGACTTAAACAAGTTGAAACAATTGACCATTTAGTGGTCAATTGTACGGAATATGTACTGAACTGTGCAAGCTACTAATAAAAGTATCAATCAATCAATCAATGGAGCAAAAAATTATGTAGTCAGCCACCGATTGTGCAAGTTCTACCGTAGTACCTCTTTGTTTTTTGCTCTGAAATGGTTTCAAAAGGTCCAACGAGAACTGAATCATGTAAAAAGCCAAGCAATGATTCCTATAATCTGTTTTTTCTAGACACCCACGAATATGAATGAAATCTCTATACAGTGGGGCAAAAAAGTATTTAGTCAGCCACCGATTGTGCAAGTTCTCCCACTTAAAATGATGACAGAGGTCTGTAATTTTCATCATAGGTACACTTCAACTGTGAGAGACAGAATGTGAAATAAAAAATCCAGGAATTCACATTGTAGGAATTTTAAAGAATTCATTTGTAAATTATGCTGGAAAATAAGTATTTGGTCAACCATTCAAAGCTCTCACTGATGGAAGGAGGTTTTGGCTCAAAATCTCACGATACATGGCCCCATTCATTCTTTCCTGAACACGGATCAATCATCCTGTCCCCTTAGCAGAAAAACAGCCCCAAAGCATGATGTTTCCACCTCCATGCTTCACAGTAGGTTTGGTGGTCTTGGGATGCAACTCAGTATTCTTCTTCCTCCAAACACGACAAGTTGAGTTCATACCAAAAAGTTATATTTTGGTTTCATCTGACCACATGACATTCTCCCAATCATCTGCTGTATCATCCATGTATCCATTTTGGTATCAACATATGTGGGCAACTGTGTTGGTTTCCGGCCATACCGCTTACGTGGAGTGATTTCTCCAGATTCTCTGAACCTTTTGATATTGTGAACCGTAGATGTTGAACTCCCTAAATTTCTTGCAATTGCACTTTGAGAAACGTTGTTCTTAAACTGTTTGACTATTTTCTCACGCAGTTGTGGACAAAGGGGTGTACCTCCTCGCCCCATCCTTTCTTGTGAACGACTGAGCATTTTTTTGGGAAGCTGTTTTTATACCCAATCATGGCACCCACCTGTTCCCAAATAGCCTGCACACTTGTGGGATGTTCCAAATAAGTGCTTGATGAGCATTCCTCAACTTTATCAGTATTTATTGCCACCTTTCCCAACTTCTTAAATATTTGCAAAAAAAAAAAAGTTTATCAGTTTGAACATCAAATATGTTGTCTTTGTAGCATATTCAACTGAATATGGGTTGAAAATGATTTGCAAATCATTGTATTCCGTTTATATTTACATCTAACACAATTTCCCAACTCATATGGAAACGGGGTTTGTAGTAATATACGTGTATGAAAGTATATACATGTGTAAAGGTGTATTTCTATATACAGTAGAGGCCAAAAGTTTGGACGCACCTTCTCATTCGATGCATTTTTCTTTATTTTCATGACTATTGTAGATTGTCACTGAAGTTAAAGTACCAATGATTGTCACACACATACTAGATGTGGCGAAATTATCCTCTGCATTTGACCCATCACCCTTGATCACCCCCTGGGAGGTGAGGGAAGCAGTGGGAAGCAGCGGTGCCGCGCCCGGGATTCATTTATGGTGATTCAACCCCAAATTCCAACCCTTAATGCTGAGTGCCAAGCAGGGAGGTAATAGGTCCTATTTTTATAGTCTTTGGTATGACTCGGCCGGGATTTGAACTCACGACCTACCGATCTCAGGTCCACTGAGCAGGTTACACTGAAAAAAAACTATGAATGAATACATGTGGAGTTATGTACTCAACAAAAAAGGTGAAATAACTGAAAAAAAAGTATATTCTAGTTTCTTCAAAATAGCCACCCTTTGCTCCGATTAGTGCTTTGCACACTCTTGGCATTCTCTCTATGAGCTTCAAGAGTTAGTCACCGGAAACGGTTTTCACTTCACAGGTGTCATAGTTTTGATGCCTTCAATGACCATCTTTAATGTAAATGGTCATGAAAACAAAGAAAACGCACTGAAATGAGAAGGTGTCCAAACTTTTGGCCTGTACTGTATGTATACGTGTGTAAAGGTGTACGTGTTTGTGTGTACAGAGGTACAAGTTTGTTTGAAAATGTATGTGTGTAAAAGTGTAAGTGGGTAAAGGTGTAGATGTGTGTTAAGTGTATGAGTATAAAAGTGCCATAATATAAGGATGTGTGTAAAAATGTTGCCATTTGTAAAACTTGCACGCCTGTAATAGTGTATGTGCGTAAAAGTGTATGTATGTGTGTGTGTGTGTGTATAGGTATGTGCACGTGTAGAGTGTGTCAAAGTGTGCATGTGTAAAAGTGTATGGGTGTAAAAATGTACACGTTTCTGTGTACAGGTGTAAAGTATAAATGTGTAAAGGTATACCTGTGATAAAAGCGTATGTGTGTAAAAATGTTGCCGTGTGTAAAGGTGTATGTACAAAACCCAAAACCAGTGAAGTTGGCACATTATGTAAATCGTAAATAAAAACAGAAAACAATAATTTGCTAGTCCTTTTCAACGTACGTATATTCAATTGAATAGACTGCAAAGACAATATATTTAATGTTCGAACTGGAAAACGTAATATTTTGCAAAAAATAGCCCATTTGGAATTTGATGCCTGCAACATGTTTGAAAAAAACTGGCACGTGTGGCAAAAAAGACTGAGAAATTTGAAAAATCGCCATCTTCGAAGCAACATTATCATGGACGCCCCTGCTTATTTCAGCAAGACAATGCCAAGCCACGTGTTAGAACAGCGTGGCTTTATAGTTAAAGAGTGTGGGTATTGGACTGGCCTGCCTGTTGTCCAGACCAGTCTCCCAGTGAAAATGTGTGACGCATTATGAAGCGTAAATACCACAACAGAGACCCTGGACAGTTGAACAACTTAAGCTGCACATCAAGCAAGAATGGGAAATAATTACACCTGAAAAGCTTCAAAAAATAGTCTCCTCAGTTCCCAAAAGTTTACTGAGTTAAAAGGAAAGGCCATGTAACGCAGTGGTAAATATGCCCCTGTGCCAACTTTTTAAATTCTAAGTTGATGATTATTTGCGGGGAAAAAAAGAAGTTTCTCAGTTCGAACATGAAATATCTTATCATTGGAGTCTATTAAATTGAATATAAGTTGAAAAGGATTTGCAAATCATTGTTTTCATTTACGATTTACACAACGTGCCAACTTCACCGGTTTTGGGTTTTGTATGTAAAGGTGCATGTGTTTCAAGGTGGTGTATGCATAGGCGCCAATCTACATTTCTGCCAGTGGGTGCACGGTCTGTGTTTATTAAAAAATAAATAAACTTTCAGTGAAGTTAAAGGCCTACTGAAACCCACTACTACCTACCACGCAGTCTGATAGTTTATATATCAATGATGAAATATAAAAATTGCAACACATGCCAATACGGACGGTTTAGTTTACTAAATTGCAACTTAAAAATTTGCGCGAAGTATCCTGTTGAAAACGTCGCGGTATGATGACGCGTGTGTTTGACGTCACCGGTTATAGCAAACATTTTTTTCCAGCCGGATCCAAGCTATAAGTAGTCTGCTTTAATCGCATAATTACACAGTATTCTGAACATCTGTGTTGCTGAATCTTTTGCAATTTGTTCAATTAATAATGGAGAAGTCAAAGTAGAAAGGTGGAGGTGGGAAGCGGTGTATTGCAGCTGCCTTTAGCAACACAAACACAGCCGGTGTTTCCTTGTTTAAAATTCCCGAAGGTGAAGCTTTACTATGGAACAGAGCGGTCAAGCGAACATGGTTCCGGATCACATGTCGACCGGCATGTTTCGGTGAGAAAATTGTGGTAATAAGTCTGCTCTTACCGTAGACATGAGCGGAGCTTGCGTCCTCCTGCAGCTGCGTGGCTTCCTTCAGAGACCCTGGCGGTCACCACACCCGTACCATATAATCTCACTAAAACACTATAGTAACACAATAAGCGGATAAGGAATTTTCCAGAATTATTCTAGTAAATGTGTCTAATAACATCTGAATTGCACCCACTGCCCTCGCCTTTTTCCTTTTTTTTTTTTCTAGTCCTTCACTCTCATATCCTCATCCACGAATCTATCATCTTCGCTCAAATTAATGGGGAAATTGTCGCTTTCTCGGTCCGAATCGCTAAACAATGTGAGGATGTGAGGAGCTCTACAACCAGTGACGTCACGCGCACATCGTCTGCTACTTCCGGTACAGGCAAGGCTTTTTTATCAGCGACCAAAAGTTGTGAACTTTATCCTCGATGTTCTCTACTAAATCCTTTCAACAAAAATATGGCAATATCGCAAAATGATCAAGTATGACACATAGAATGGAGCTGCTATCCCCGTTTAAATGAGAAAATCTCATTTCAGTAGGCCTTTAAAATTAACCACAGGGGTAGCCAAAGGGCTGTACAATAGGCAGGTTAAAGATAACACAAGAAAAACGAGCCAACACAACACAAACAGAGCAAGATAAAAAAAAAACAAGTACAACACAGAGACAGGTTGACAGCAGGTGCATTATGGGACGCCAGAGCAGGATGGAGATCACAGAGTGTTAAAGGCCATGGAATAAAAGTGTGTTAAATAAACTACAACAATATTGATTTTTTTAAAATTATTTTAAAGATTGAAAATTCCACGTGGGTGCTCGGCATGGTCTGTGGGTTCTCGGGCCCCAAAGCAACCACGGAATCTGCGCCTATGTGTGTGTAAAAGTTCCCGTATTTAATCAATTAATCAATCAATCTATGTCTATTTATATAGCCCTAAATCACTAGTGTCTCAAAGGGCTGCACAAACCACAACGACATCCTCGGTAGAGCCCACATAAGGGCAAGGAAAACTCACACCCTTTGGGACGTTAAGACAGTGACAATGATGACTATGAGAAACCTTGGAGAGGACCACATATGGCGGCACTGTATCAAAAAAATGACATCAATCCCTAAAGGATATCACCACATGGGCTCAGGAAGACTTCAGAAAACCACTGTCACTAAATAAACTTTGTTGCTACATCTGTCAGTGCAAATTAAAGTCCTACTATGCAAAGCAAAAGCCATTTATCAACAACATCCAGAAACGCTGCCAGCTTCTCTGGGCCTGAGATCATCTAAGATGGACTGATGCAAAGTGCAAAAGTGTTCTTTGGTCTGACGAGTCCACATTTCAAATTGTTTTTGGAAATATTCGACATCCTGTCATGCGGACCAAAGGGGAAGCGAATTGATTAACGTGGACCTCGACTTAAACAAGTTGAAAAATTTATTCAGGTGTTACCATTTTGTGGGCAATTGTACGGAATATGTACTGAACTGTGCAATCTACTAATAAAAGTATCAATTAATCAAAAAACCATAGGTCTACTTCCATGGCAGCGATGGAACTAGTTGAGGAGGTAAGCACTGCAATTGATAAGAGGGAATTTGCTGTTGGTGTTTTTATTGACCTGAACAAAGCCTTTGACACCATCGATCACACTTTACTAGATATGGTGTCAAAGGTCTTGCTCATGATTGGTTGAAAAGTTATCTTGGTGGCTGAGAGCAGTATGTGCATATGAACAATGTAGATTCAGATAAAAAGATTATTACACACGGTGTACCCCAAGGTTCTGTACTGGGACCAACATTGTTTTTACTGTATATTGACATTTGTAAAATCTTTAAAAAACTCAACTGTATTATTTTTGCAGATGATACAAGTCTGTACTGTTCTGGGCAAGACCTTGACCAACTCCTAGAGACTGTAGAGATTGAACTCCACATACTAAAGCAATGGTTTGATGCCAATAAACTATCAATCAACCTAAAGAAAACAAAATATTAAATTTTTGGAAATAGGAAAAATAACATACAGCGTCATATAAGAATTGATGATATGGAGCTAGAAAGGGTGTATTCAATAACATTTTTGGGAATCTATATAGATGATGAATAAATTGTAAACTGTACATAAATATACTTACACAAAGATGGCAAAAATTATTGCTATGTTACATGAAAGTAAAAACTCTGTAAATCAAAAAGCTCTTCACATGTTATATAATTCTTGTGGGGTGGTATAGCTCGGTTGGTAGAGCGGCCGGGCCAGCAACTTGAGGGTTGCAGGTTCGAATCCCGCTTCCGCCATCTTAGTCACTGCCATTGTGTCCTTGGGCAAGACACTTTGCCCACCTGCTCCCAGTGCCACCCACACTGGTTTAAATGTAAAAAAATAAAAATAAAAAAAAATAAATTAGATATTGGGTTTCACTATGTAAACCGCTTTGAGTCACTAGAGAAAAAGCGCTATATAAATATATTTCACTTCACTTTCATATTCCCATATCTTAATTATTGTGTTGAAATCTGGGGTAACAATTATAAATCAAACAGCAACTCTATATTCTTACTTCAAAAGAAAGCGATTAGAATTGTACATTACGTGAATTATTATGACCATACCAATGCTCTGTTCATTAAATTAAAAACATTAAAACTGCACGATCTTGTTGACTATTGTGGCTTACAAAGCTGATAACCACATGCTGCCTGGCTGTCTACAGGTGAGGTTCAAACCCAGAGAGAATCCCTATGACCTCAAAGGTTCAGCTTTATTTCAGAAAGCAAACCTAAGAACGAGCTTAAAAAGTAGATGTGTTTCTGTCAGGCGGGTTCAACTGTGGAACAGTTTGGGTTATTTCTTAAAACGTCCATTCACACATTTAAAAAACACTTAAATATATATTTGTCTTAAAAAAATTTATCACCTTTGAATCAACATTGTAGTTAACACTATGACTAATGTTAATTAAAAACTAAATGTGGGATATAAATAATAATGAAAGTACAAACCCCGTTTCCATATGAGTTGGGAAATAATGTTAGATGTAAATATAAACGGA
This sequence comes from Nerophis ophidion, assembly GCF_033978795.1. Classification (NCBI taxonomy): domain Eukaryota; kingdom Metazoa; phylum Chordata; class Actinopteri; order Syngnathiformes; family Syngnathidae; genus Nerophis; species Nerophis ophidion. Next base: position 73,563,085 of record NC_084620.1, read on the forward strand.
ATATAATGATTTGCAAATAATTTTCAACCCATATTCAGTTGAATATGCTACAAAGACAACATATTTGATGTTCAAACTGATAAACATTTTTTCTTTGCAAATAATCCTTAAGTTTAGAATTTGATGCCAGCAACATGTGACAAAGAAGTTGGGAAAGGTGGCAATAATTACTGATAAAGTTGAGGAATGCTGATCAAACACTTATTTGGAGCATCCCACAGGTGTGCAGGCTAATTGGGAATAAAAACAGCTTCCCAAGAAATGCTCTGTCTTTCACAAGAAAGGGGTCTCCGTTGTCGTAATTTAGGCTTCATAATGCGCCTCACGTTTTCTATGGGAGACAGGTCTGGACTACAGGCAGGCCAGTCTAGTACCTGCATTCTTTTACTATGAAGCCCCCCTGTTGTAACACGTGGCTAGGCATTGTCTTGTTGAAATAAGCAGGGGCGTCCATGATAACGTTGCTTGGATGACAACATATGTTGCTCCAAAACCTGTATGTACCTTTCAGCATTAAAGGTGCCTTCACAGATGTGTAAGTTACCCATGCCTTGGGCACTAATACACCCCCATACCATCACAGATGCTGGCTTTTAAACTTTGCGCCTATAACAATCCGGAAGGTTATTTTCCTCTTTGTTCCGGAGGACACCACGTCCTCTGTTTCCAAATATAATTTGAAATGTGGACTCGTCAGACCACAGAACACCTTTCCACTTTGCATCAGTCCCTCTTAGATGAGCTCGGGCCCAGCGTAGCCAGCGGCGTTCCTTGGTGTTGTTGATAAATGGGTTTTGCTTTGCATAGTAGAGTTTTAACTTGCACTTACAGATGTAGCGACCAACTGTAGTTACTGACAGTGGTTTTATGAAGTGTTCCTGAGCCCGTGTGGTGATATCCTTTACACACTGATGTCTGTTTTTGATGCAGTACCGCCTGAGGGATCAAAAGTCTGTAATATCATCGCTTACGTGCAGTGATTTCTCCAGATTCTCTGAACCTTTTGATGATTTTACGAACCGTAGATCAGTGGTCCCCATAATTTGTCCTGGGGGAGGGGCGGTTGGGGTGGGGTTTATACCAAAAAGTTCTATTTTGGTTTCATCTGACCACATGACATTCTCCCAATCCTCTGCTGTATCATCCATGTATCCATTTTGGTATAAACTCAACTCGTTGTGTTTGGAGGAAGAAGAATACTGAGTTGCATCCCAAGAACACCACACCTACCGTGAAGCATGGGGGTGGAAACATCATGCTTTGGGGCTGTTTTTCTGCTAAGGGGACAGGACGATTGATCCGTGTTAAGGAAAGAATGAATGGGGCCATGTATCGTGAGATTTTGAGCCAAAACCTCCTTCCATCAGTGAGAGCTTTGAATGGTTGACCAAATACTTATTTTCCACCATAATTTACAAATAAATTCTTTAAAATTCCTACAATGTGAATCTTTGGATTTTATTTTTTCACATTCTGTCTCTCATAGTTGAAGTGTACCTATGATGAAAATTACAGACCTCTGTCATCATTTTAAGTGGGAGAACTTGCACAATCGGCGGCTGACTAAATACTTTTTTGCCCCACTGTATGTAGATTTCATTCATATTCGTGGGTGTCTAGAACAAACAGATGATAGGAATCATTGCTTGGCTTTTTACATGATTCAGTTCTCGTTGGACCTTTTGAAACCATTTCAGAGCAAAAAACAAAGAGGTACTACGGTAGAAGGACGACAAACTAAATATTCTTTCAAAAGTAAACGTAAAGAAAACACAAGTGCTGGCTAAGAAAAAAGTGCTGGCTAAAGAGTCCTGATTTGTTTGTGGGTGTGCTAGTGGTGGCAGTGCACACCACATCTTAACATCATGCATCCATCCATCCATTTTCTACCGCTTATTCCCTTCTTGGGGTCACGGGGGGCGCTGGCGCCTATCTCAGCTACAATCGGGCGGAAGGCGGGGTACACCCTGGACAAGTCGCCACCTCATCGCAGGGCCAACACAGATAGACAACATTCACACTCACATTCACACACTAGGGCCAATTTAGTGTTGCCAATCAACCTATCCCCAGGTGCATGTCTTTGGAAGTGGGAGGAAGCCGGAGTACCCGGAGGAAACCCACGCATTCACGGGGAGAACATGCAAACTCCACACAGAAAGATCCCGAGCCTCGGATTGAACCCAAGACTGCAGGACCTTCGTATTGTGAGGCAGACGCACTAACCCCTCTGCCACCGTGAAGCCCATCTTAACATCATGCACTAATATTAAAATAATAAGCGACGTCATCATTTTGTGGGCATTATGGTAAAATTGTCAAGGTATGGCGTTCATGGTTTCAAATAATTAATAGAAGGACACATCTATAATTGTACATTGGGGAGGAGGAACCACTTCTGGACTTTCTGCTCAGGTGCTTTGGATGCGTGTAAAAGAAAGTGCATCTCTAGCTTCCTTCAAAACCGCACTAAAAGAACACCTCCAGGCAACTATAACCCTAGAGCAGGCGTTGGCAACCTGCGGCTCTTTAGCACCGCCCTAGTGGCTCTCTGGAGCTTTTTCAAAAATATATGAAAAAGGGAAAAGATCAGGACAAAAAAACATATTTTTTGTTTTAATTTGGTTTCTGTAGGAGGACAAACATGACACAAAGCTCCATAATTGCTATAAAGCACACAGTTTATATTAAACGTGATTCACTGATTCGATTTGGCGAGTGCCGTTTTGTCCTACTAATTTTGGCGGTCCTTGAACTCACCGTGGTTTGTTTACATTTATAACTTTCTCCGGCTTTCTAGGACGTGATTTATGCCTCTTCTTTTTCTGTCTCATTTTGTCCACCAAACTTATAACGTTGTGCATGAATGCACAAAGGTGAGTTTTGTTGATGTTATTGACTTTTGTGGAGTGCTAATCAGACATATTTGGTCACTGCATGACTGCAGGCTAATCGATGCTAACATGCTATTTAGGCTAGCTGTATGTACATATTGCATCATTATGCCTCATTTGTTGGTATATTTGAGCTCATTTAGTTTCCTTTAAGTCCTCTTAATTCAATGTATATCTCATGACACACTATCTGTATGTAATCCATTTTCTACCGCTTATTCCCTTTCGGGGTCGCGGGGGAGCTCAGCTACAATCGGGCGGAAGGCGGGGTACACCCTGGACAAGTTGCCACCTCATCGCAGGGCCAACACAGACAGACAGACAACCTTCACACTCACATTCACACACTAGGGCCAATTAATATGGCTTTTAATTTTTTTGCGGCTCCAGACAGATTTGTTTTTGTATTTTTGGTCCAATATGGAGCTTTCAACATTTTGGGTTGGCGACCCCTGGCCTAGACTGATACCCTCACCCCACCACATCTCATCTCCCCGAATTGAAAATAATCAAATGTAAAAAAATAAATAAATAAATGATAAATGGGTTGTACTTGTATAGCGCTTTTCTACCTTCAAGGTACTCAAAGCGCTTTGACACTACTTCCACATTTACCCATTCACACACACATTCACACACTGATGGAGGGAGCTGCCATGCAAGGCGCCAACCAGCACCCATCAGGAGCAAGGGTGAAGTGTCTTGCTCAGGACACAACGGGCGTGACGAGGTTGGTACTAGGTTGGGATTGAACCAAGGACCCTCGGGTTGCGCACGGCCACTCTTCCACTGCGCCACCCCGTCCCAATAATATGTATATATATCATAATATATAATAATATCATATATATAATAATATGTATATATATCAATCAATCAATCAATCAATCAATGTTTATTTATATAGCCATAAATCACAAGTGCGTCAAAGGGCCGCACAAACCACAACGACATCCTCGGTAGGGCCCACAGAAGGGCAAGGAAAAACTCACCCCAGTGGGACGTCGACCATGATGACTATGAGAAACCTTGGAGAGGACCACATATGTTGGCAACCCCCCCCCCCCCCTCTCCAGGGGACCGAAAGCAATGTAGGTCGAGCGGATCTAACATGATATTGTGAAAGTCCAATCCATAGTGGATCTAACATAACCGTGAGAGTCAAGTCCAAAGTGGATCCAATATAGTAGCGAGAGTTTTTATGCTTTCTGAGCTCACTATGTTCAGTGCTCGCTGTACATATCCTACGAAGTCAGACCTACACTGTTACAATGTCCATTTCTCAGATGATTTCATTGATATCCAAAACTAAACACCAAGGCCCAACCCCCTCCACAACCCACCCCCCGGATTGTAAATAATGTAAATAATTCAATGTATATACTATGATGATTAACTTGTGTGATGAATGTATTATGCTGATAGTATATATTTGTACCATGAATTGATTAACGCGGATCTTGACTTAAACAAGTTGAAAAACTTCCTCGGGTGTTACCATTTAGTGGTCAATTGTACTGAACTGTGCAATCTACTGATAAAGTTTCAATCAATCAATCAATCAAAATGTGTGTGTGCTATATCTTCTGGTTGTGATTAAAATATTAAAAATATTGACAGACTGCCAAGCCTCTGGTGATGCTCCCATGCCAGCAAGACATCTGATTGGCTGACCAATATTTGCGCTCAGGTATAGTACAGGCTGTAACTTCCTATTGTGTGCATGCAGAGATACGCTAAGCTAAGATAGGCCAGGCTGGGCTCAAGAAGCACATGAAAAAGCTGAGCGGGGAACAGCGGTGTCTTGTTCTGTGCTTATGAAATATTCACATCATGCAGGCTGGAAGACGACACGCAGGATCAAAAGCTCAACCTCTGTGACCTTTGACCCACCGCGGTCCCGGTCTGATCTCGTGTGACATCACGGAAGCCGCGTCCTCTTGCCGCAGCCGAGACGCACGTGAGCTTCAACATGCGCATCTTCCACACTTGCCATTAACCTCAAAGGCCTACTGAAACCCACTACTACCGACCACGCAGTCTGATAGTTTGTATATCAATGATGAAATATTAACATTGCAACACATGCCAATACGGCCTTTTTAGTTTACTAAATTGGAAAATTAAATTTCCCGCGAAGTGTCCTGTTGAAAACGTCGCGGAATGATGACGTTATTGGTTGGAGCGGACATTTTATCCCAGCACCACTCACGGCTAAAAGTCATCTGCTTTAATCACATAATTACACAGTATTCTGGATATCTGTGTTGCTGAATCTTTTGCAATTTGTTCAATTAATAATGGAGACTATAAAGAAGAATGCTGTTGGTGGAAAGCGGTGGATTGCAGCTGCCTTTAGCAACCAAAACACAGCCGGTGTTTCTTTGTTTTTTGTGAAGCTTTAATATGGAACAGAGTGGTCAACCGAACATGTTTCTCTACCACATGTCAACCGGCAGGTTTCGGTGAGAAAATTGTGGTAATAAGTCGGCTCTTACCGGAGACATGAGCGGAGCTTGCGTCCTCCTGCCGCAGCTGTCAAAAAGGCAGCTGCGACTTTCTTGGCTCCTCCATGGCTTCCATCAGAGACACTGGCGGTCACCAAACCCCTCCGACTTTCAGGTATGACTTTCTAATCCCACTAAAACACTAGTAACACAATAAGCAGATAAGGGATTTTCCAGAATTATCCCAGTAAATAGCGCTTCACTCTAACTTTCCTCATCCACGAATGTTTCATCCTCGCTCAAATTAATCGGGAAATCGTCGCTTTCTCGGTCCGAATCGCTCTTGCTGCTGGTGGCCATGATTGTAGGTAGATAGATAGATAGATAGATAGATAGATAGTACTTTATTGATTCCTTCAGGAGAGTTCCTTCAGGAAAATTAAAATTCCAGCAGCAGTGTACAGAGTTGAGATCAATTTAAAAAAAAGTAAAAAGTAAATAATGGGGTTTTAAAAGGAAACAAAATAGAGAAATATTACAAAAAGAATAAAAACAATGGGAATAACAATATAACAGTAAAATAAGAATATAACAAGACAAAGTAGGCAGTAGTGACCATGTTATGAAAACGTATTGCACTGTTTTTGTTTTGCATCCCCTGTCATCCTAATACCCCCCGTCCCCCGTCCCATGTAAACAACGTGAGGATGTGAGGAGCTCGACAACGTCTGCTACTTCCGGTACAGGCAAGGCTTTTTTATTAGCGACCAAAAGTTGCGAACTTTATCGTCTATGTTCTCTACTAAATTCTTTCAGCAAAAATATGGCAATATCGCGAAATGATCAAGTATGACACATAGAATGGACCTGCTATCCCCGTTTAAATAGGAAAATCTCATTTCAGTAGGCCTTTAAGAGTGTGTGTGTGTGTGTGTGTGTGTGTGTGTGTGTGTGTGTGTGTGTGTGTGTGTGTGTGTGTGTGAGACACTCCAGGCTCATTTGCATAAGACACATGAGGAGTGCTGTGTGGCGAAGAACTACAGCACCACCCGCTGGCCTGTGGACGCCACAGCATGTCATGTGGTCAGCTGAAGGGGGGCCTGCATTTTGACTGGCAACAGGAGCCTGTTACTGAGTGTTTCCATGGCAACAGTGGGTCGCTCAAATAGCCGAGAAAAATGACGAGTCATGTGACGTCTCCTTCACGGAACATACGTCCTCAGACGCCCATGGAGAACCCGGGAAGGATGAGGGAGGTCATGATTGGACTTGTGTGAAGAACATGTTGACTTCCTGTGTGCTCATGTCTTCCCGAGGGCCTTTGTGCGCTCTGGAGGGGCGGGGGAGTCTTGTGATTGGCTCAAGCCTCCTGCGCTCCCATTTTCCACCCGAGCGCTCATCCGGCACACACGCACGCGGCGCTAAGCTAACGCTAAATGCTCCGAGGCTCCTCGCAGCCTGCGATGCGAATCGAAACGTTTGCTTCGTGTTGTCCAAGACAGCCAGCAGGGGGCGTTGTCAAACACATGATTCAGTCACATGACTCAGCGGCAATACATCAGCCCACAATGCATTGCAGCCGAACTGGGGGCGAGTGGAGTTTAGACAATGAGGCGTGGATGATGTCATCACTTGACGGAGTGCTTTGAAAACACACCTGCTAATCTTTTAAAGGCCTACTGAAACCCACTACTACCCACCACGCAGTCTGATGGTTTATATATCAATGATGAAATATTAACATTGCAACACATGCCAATACGGCCTTTTTAGTTTACTAAATTACAATTTTAAATTTCCCGCGGAGTTTCCTGTTGAAAACGTCACGGACGCGTGTTTGTGACGTTATTGGTTGGAGGGGACATATTAGCCAGCACCACTTGCGGCTAAAAGTCCTCTCTTTTAATCGCACAATTACACAGTATTTTGGACATCTGTGTTGCTGAAACTTTTGCAATTTTTTCAATTACTAATGGAGAAGTCAAAGTAGAAAGATAGAGGTGGGAAGATTTAGCCTTTAGCCCAGAGGTCGGGAACCTTTTTGGCTGAGAGAGCCAAGAAGCCAAATATTTTAAAATGTATTTCTCTAAGAGGCATATAATATATTTTTTTAACACTGAACACAACTAAACGTGTGCCAGAGTATAATAGGTCTCTTATTCTTTGTAATAACATTGTTATTCTGAAGCTAACTGTGGAGGGGGCGTGGCCTGCGGGCCTGCAGCAAAGCAGGATGTTGCCAGTACCGGCCTCGAAATCAGCGACAGGTGCGTAGATGTGCCACCTGGGCCTTGTTATCTAATCCCCTGTCGCTCTATTATAAGCAGCAGCCAGGAGGAGAGACAGGGTTGGGGCTGGAGCCAGAGGGCGAATGAGGACGAAAGAGAAAAAGACAATTGCTGGAATGCAACTGAGAGACTAATTGAAAAAATATATATATTTTAACCCTAAAACAGGCTCTCATGTTGTTGCTTGGTGGTCTGAAGAACTCCCAGGAGGGCAAGCCCAAATTACTTCTTACCATTAACGCAACTTCTTGAATAAAAATGCATGAGAATGTTTTATATTTTGAATGTTATTTTTAACATTATGATTACAAGTGGAATTATTCATTACTGTTAAGCAATGTCAGCTCAGATTTATCAGAGGGCCAGATGCAGTTATCAAAAGAGCCACATCTGGCTCTAGAGCCATAGGTTATCTACCCCTGCTTTGGCCACACAAACACACTGTGTTTCCTTGTTTAAAATTCCCGGAGGTGAAGCTTTACCATGGATCAGAGCGGTCAAGCGAACATGGTTCCCGACCACTTCTCAACTGGCAGGTTTCGGTGAGAAAATTGTGATAAAAAGTCGCCTCTTACCGGAGATCAGCGGAGCTTCTGTCCTGCTGCAGCTTCGTGACTTCTCTCAGAGACTGGCGTCAACACATCCGTGGACACACCCCTCCGACTATCAGGTACAATTTAACTCACTAAAACACTAACAACACAATAGAAAGATAAGGGATTTCCCAGAATTATCCTAGTAAATGTGTCTAAAAACATCTGAATCACTCCCATTGCAATCACCTTTTTTTTTTTTCCCTTTTTTTTTCTTTCTAGTTCTTCACTCTAAATTTCATCCACGAATCTTTCACCCTCGCTCGAATTAATGGGGAAATTGTCGCTTTCTCGTTCCGAATAGCTCTTGCTGCTGGAGGCTCCCATTATAAACAATGTGAGGATGTGAGGAGCCCTCACAGCGGTGACGTCATCGTCTGCTACTTCCGGTAAAGGCAAGGCTTTTTGATTAGTGACCAAAAGTTGCAAACTTTATCGTGGATGTTCTCTACTAAATCCTTTCAGCAAAAATATGGCAATATCGTGAAATGATCAAGTATGACACATTGAAAGGATCTGCTATCCCCGTTTAAATAAGAAAATCTCATTTCAGTAGGCCTTTAAGAGTGTGTGTGTGTGTGTGTGTGTGTGTGTGTGTGTGTGTGTGTGTGTGTGTGTGTGTGTGTGTGTGTTGTGTGACAAATATATATTTTTTTTATGTAATCTGCTCTGAATCTGACACCTGACATGCGCAAATTGTTGTGGTCATCTTCTTTTGAAGTGGACCATAACCACTGACACAAACACACGCACACACCTGAGGGTGTCTGCTGGTTGTTAGTGGTTACCTGTCGCTATGGTAACTGCCTCCAGCAAACCTCCGGTGGCGAGAAGTACGACTCGGCTCTCTGCGGCTCCCACGCACACGCACGCGGGTCGTCCTCTTAAACAACAAAGACGATGTGAAATAGGAACAGGCTCCACCCCTTTGCCCCTCCCCTCGTCTCCAAATATGGCAGAGCTGCTTGAGGAACTTTATAATGACATCATGTGGAGTGTGTGAATCTCGGATTTCTGACTGGACCTGAACTCACCGCCTGTCAGCCTGAATTAAAGCAGCGTTTGTGTCACGCTGCCCTCAAGTCAAGGACCAGTGCACAACCCACTGGCACGCACACGTGCACACGCATCTCATCTCTTCTGGAAAACAGGACGCTGCACTTTTTAAGGACGTTGCCAAGTTAATTGAGCCAGCCTCCTAATGCTGGCTATTCATTGTGTTGTTATTTACAGCCGGCAGTGCAGGGACACTCCTACTTAATCCACATCATCACGCTGCTGCATTAGATAAGGAAAAGGATAAATATAGCACTCACGCTTTGTTTTCTTAATCCCACCGCAGGGCCAAGAAACTAACCTTTTAAATGGGTCAGTGTGTGTGTGAAGGGGGGATCCATTGCAAGTTGGGAGGACGGCGTCCATTTGAGGTTGGTTGGGTGTAAAGGGACGGTTTGTACACATCGCATAGCTAAAACAAGTTAAGCTAACTTCCTGTTTGTGAAGCCTCACATGTGAAGGGTCAAACAAGCCGACATCTACAAGACAGCAAGTCAAGTGCATTGTGGGTAAAACATCACAACCAATGCAAAAAACGTGTGTGTGAGTGTGTGTGTGTGTGTGTGTGTGTGTGGCCCCGGGGGGCCGGCCCACCAAGCAGCACAAAGACGACTCATGAGCGCGTGCACGTGTCAGCTGCTTTTCCATCTCATACTTACACATACTCACATATTCTATGTAGAAATGTATATATACACACACAAATATATATGTGTTCATATACATATATACATACATATATAAGCAGCATAAAAGACAACTCTTGAGCGCGTGCACATTTCCATCTCATACATACACATATGTACACATTTAGAACACACATCTACATATATACACATAAATACACACGTACAAACACATATATACATACACATATACATACACACATGCATCTATTCAAATACACACACACATACATATTATACATTTTATATATATATATTATATACATATATACAAACCCCGTTTCCATACGAGTTGGGAAATTGTGTTAGATGTAAATATAAACGGAATACAATGATTTGCAAATCATTTTCATTCCATATTCGGTTGAATATGCTACAAAAACAACATATTTGATGTTCAAACGGATAAACATTTTTTTTTTTTGCAAGTAATCATTAACTTTTGAATTTGATGCCAGCAACACGTGACAAAGAAGTTGGGAAAGGTGGCAATAAATACTGATTAAGTTGAGGAATGCTCATCCAACACTTATTTGGAACATCCCACAGGTGTGCAGGCTAATTGGGAACAGGTGTGTGCCATGATTGGGTATAAAAGCAGCTTCCATGAAATGCTAAGTCATTCACAAACAAGGATGGGCCGAGGGTTACCAATTTGTAAGCAAATTGTCGAACAGTTTTAGAACAACATTTCTCAACGAGCTATTGAGCTAATTTATGGATTTTACCATCTACAGCAGTGGTCCCGATTGGTACCGGGCCGCAGAAGAATTTTTTATTCATTTTTATCTAAAAAAAAACAAAAAAAAAAAACGTTTTTTTGTTTCCATTAAATCAACATGAAAAACACAATATACACTTACAATTAGTGCACCAACCACAAAAACTTCCCTTTTTCATGACAAAGTAAAAAAAAAATTAAAAAAAATGGAGAAATCACTGCACGTAAGCGATGATATTACAGACTTTTGATCCCTCAGGCGGTACTGAGTCAAAAACCGATATCAGTGTGTAAAGGATATCACCATATGGGCTCAGGAACACTTCATAAAACCACTGTCAGTAACTACAGTTGGCTGCTACATCTTTAAGTGCAAGTTAAAACTCTACTATGCAAAGCAGAACTCATTTATCAACAACACCAAGGAACACCGCTGGCTTCGCTGGGACCGAGCTCATCTAAGATGGACTGATGCAAAGTGGAAAAGTTTTCTGTGGTCTGACGAGTCCACATTTCTAATTTATTTGGAAACAGAGGACGTGGTGTCTTCCAGAACAAAGAGGAAAATAACCATTCGGATTGTTATAGGCGTAAAGTTCAAAAGCCAGCATCTGTGACGGTATGGGGGTGTATTAGTGTCCAAGGCATGGGTAACTTACACATCTGTGAAGGCACCATTAATGCTGAATGGTCCATACAGGTTTTGAAGCAACGTATGTTGTCATCCAAGCAACATTATCATGGACGCCCGTGCTTATTTTTAGAAAAAAGAGAGCGGGTACTTTCCTGGCCCGCCCTCACTCCAGACCTGTCTTC
>NC_084620.1:73579585-73613590 GCF_033978795.1 Nerophis ophidion
CCCTACTTCATCACGCTCGGAACCGAGCTGGCCGAGCAGGGTCAGGAGCACCAGAACGGCCAGCAGGCCATGTCGCTGGCCATCCTGCGCGTTATCCGCCTGGTGCGCGTCTTCCGCATCTTCAAGCTGTCCCGCCACTCCAAGGGTCTGCAGATCCTGGGTCAGACCCTCAAGGCCAGCATGCGCGAACTGGGCCTGCTTATCTTCTTCCTCTTCATCGGTGTCATCCTCTTCTCCAGCGCCGTCTTCTTCGCCGAGGCCGACGAGCCCGAGTCGCACTTCTCCAGCATCCCCGACGCCTTCTGGTGGGCGGTGGTTACCATGACGACGGTGGGCTACGGCGACATGAGGCCGGTGACGGTGGGCGGGAAGATCGTGGGCTCGCTGTGCGCCATCGCGGGCGTGCTGACCATCGCGCTGCCCGTGCCCGTCATCGTGTCCAACTTCAACTACTTCTACCACCGCGAGACCGACCAGGACCAGTCCTCCCTCAAAGACGAGCCCGCCTCCCCCGAACTCAAACACGACGACCAGGAGCGCAAGGACTCGGCGGGGGGGCCGGACAAGAGCAACGTGAAGGCCAACAGCAGTTTGGACCTGAAAAGTTCTCTGTACGCCTTCTGCCTCGACACACGGGAAACTGACCTGTAGGAGCGGGGCGCCCCCTGCAGGACACCTGTACATATCGCGACTGGAGCTCTTCCACCTGCCCCCGTGCGCGGTGCGCGTCCGGCGCGCGTCTCTCCTCTCTCAGGTTCCGACCCCAAACCTTTGTGCCCCTCCAAACTCTCAGAGGACCCGCGCACGGACACGTGACTGATAGCAGGTCAGTGGTACACGTGATGACGTCACGGGCGACTTTGTAGATTGATGAGGAGTGGGTGTGTCCCGCAGACCATTGCGTAACCTCTACATGTAAGCGTATGGGCATCTGGAGCCAGTGGACCAGAACAGGACGCGCACCTTGGCCCGCATCTTTCATTACTTTCATGTCATTTCACGCCATAATTACGGCACCTCGTTTCCATGGTGACCAACGACAGCTGATGCTCTCCTTTTTACTTTTTACTCATCAACGCACACAAGACAGATGGGTGCTAATTAGCAACACGTATACACATGCTAACCGACAGAACGGGCCGAGTCACGTGATCACCGACATACACGCGTTAATCTATTGAACACACATGTTCACATACACATTGAACACACACACTATAGCCTATAGAACACATATGTTCACCTACACGTATACACACACACTAACCTATAAAACACACATGTTCATCTCCACATTGAACACACACTAACCTATAGAACACACACATGTTCACCTACACATTGAAAACACAAACTATAGCCTATAGAACACACATGTTCACCTACACGTATACACACACACTAACCTATTGAACACACATGTTCGCCTACATACGTAACACACACGTTCACCTACACATTGAACACACACACTATAGCCTATAGAACACATATGTTCACCTACACGTATACACACACTAACCTATAAAACACACATGTTCATCTCCACATTGAACACACACTAACCTATAGAACACACACATGTTCACCTACACATTGAACACACAAACTATAGCCTATAGAACACACATGTTCACCTACACGTATACACACACACTAACCTATAGAACACACATGTTCATCTCCACATTTAACACACACTAACTTATAGAACACACATTCATCTACACATTGAACACACACTAACCTATAAAACACACATGTTCACCTACACGTACACACACACACTATCCTTTAAAACACACATGCTTACTTACACATTGAACACAAACCAACCTATAAAACACACGTTCACCTACACATTGAACACACACCAACCTATAGAACACACATAGAACACACACTAACCTATAAAACACACATGTTCACCTACACGTACACACACACACTAACCTATAGAACACACATGCTCACTTACACATTGAACACACACTATAGAACACACATGTTCACCTACATGTACATATACCCACACACACTAACCTATAAAACACACATGTTCACTTACACGTATACACACACACTAAGCTATAGAACACACATGTTCACCTACACGTATACACACAAACTAACCTATACAACACACATGTTCACCTACACATTGAACACACACTAACCTATAGAACACACACACTAACCTATAGAACACACACACTAACCGATAGAACACACATGTTCACCTACACATTGAACACACACTAACCTATAAAACACACATGTTTACCTACATGTACATATACCCACACACACTAACCTATAAAACACACAAGTTCATCTCCACATTGCACACACACTAACCTATAAAACACACATGTTCACCTACACGTATACACACACTAAGCTATAGAACACACATGTTCACTTACACATTGAACACACACTAACCTATAGAACACACATGTTCATCTACACATTGAACACACACACTAACCTATAGAACACACATGTTCACCTACATGTACATAAACCCACACACACTAACCTATAGAACACACATGTTCACCTACATATTGAACACACACACTATAGCCTATAGAATACACATGTTCATCTCCGCATTGAACACACACTAACCTATAGAACACACACTAACCTATAAAGCATACATGTTCACCTACGTGTATACACACACACACTAACCTATAGAACACACATGTTCACCTACACGTATACACACACACTAACCTATAGAACACACACGTTCACCTACACATTGAACACAAACTAACCTATAGAACACACACGTTCACCTACACATTGAACACAAACTAACCTATACAACACACATGTTCACCTACATACATAACAGACGTTCACCTACACTTTGAACACACACACACACTAACCTATAAAACACACATGTTCACCTACATTTACATATACCCACACACACTAACCTATAGAACAAACATGTTCACCTACACAATGAACACACACTAACCTATAGAACACACATGTTCACCTACATATTGAACACACACTAACCTATAGAACACACATGTTCACCTACATGTATACACACACACTAACACCAACCTACAGACCACACATGTTCACCTACCTACCTAACACACATTCACCTACAGTACATATTGAACACATACACATACTAACCTATAGAACACACATGTTCACCTACACGTTTACACACACACTAACCTATAGAACACACATGTTCACCTACACGTATACACACACACACACTAACCTATAGACATCACACATGTTCACCTACACGTATACACACACACACTAACCTATAGAACACACATGTTCACCTACACGTATACACACACACTAACCTATAGAACACACATGTTCACCTACACGTATACACACACACACTAACCTATAGACATCACACATGTTCACCTACACGTATACACACACACACACTAACCTATAGAACACACATGTTCACCTACACGTATACACACACACTAACCTATAGAACACACATGTTCACCTACTATATAACACACGTTCACCTACACATTGAACACACACACACTAACCTATAGAACACACATGTTCAGCAACACGTATACACACACACACTGTTCACCTACCTTTATAGATAGTACTAGATAGATAGTACTTTATTGATTCCTTTAGGAGAGTTCCTTCAGGAAAATTAAAACTTTATAACACAAAAGTTCACCGATCACTTGAACACACACACTAACCTATAGAACACATATGTTCACCTACCTTTATAACACAAAAGTTCACCTATTACTTGAACACACACACTAACCTATAGAACACACATGTTCACCAACATGTATACACACACACTAACCTATAGAACACACATGTTCACCTACCTTTATAACACAAAAGTTGACCTTTTACTTGAACACACACACTAACCTTTAGAACACACATGTTCACCTACTTATATACACACTAACCTATAGAACACACATGTTCACCTACACGTATAGACACACTAACCTATAGAACACACATGTTCACCGACACGTATACATAAACTAACTTATAGAACATGCTGACAGACTTGTTCACTTACAAACTAATACACATGTTTACTTACATAAAGACACTAATCTATATACCATCTTAACACACATGTTCACCTACACAAATACACAGACCTATAGAACACATATGTTCACCTAAACACTGAACACACACACATTCACCTACATATTGAATCCACACTGACCTACAGAACACACATGTTCACCTACATGTATAACACACACACACTAACCTATACTGTATAACATACATATTCAGGTATACATTTAACACACAAAAACCTATATAACACACATGTTCACCTACACAATGAAACACACACACTAACCTATAGAACACGCCGACATGTGTTCACTTACACACATGCGCACTAACTTAAAGAACATAGTAACACACGTGTTCACCTACCTACGCATACACACACTCAACTATAGAACACGCGAACATGTGTTCAGCTACACGTGCACACACTGACTTATAGAACGCACGTTCACTAACACGTACACAAACTAACCTACAGAACGCGCTAACACACGTGTTTACCTACACGTATACACACACACACAAACTGACTTCTAGAACATGCTGACAGACTTGTTCACTTACATGTATACACACTAACCGATACAACACGCTAATACACGTGTTTACCTTCACATACACACTAATCTATACAACATGTTAACACACATGTTCTCCTACACATACACACACTAATCTATAGAACACATATGTTCACCTACACATATGCATACACACAAACCTATATGACACATTAACCTACACAAATACACACTAACCAATAGTACACGCCAACATGTGTGTTTGCCTACAAATAGACACGCTAACTTATATAGAACACAGTTCACCCACGTGCGTTCACACACTCACCTATAGAACATGCTAACACACCTTCATTCAACACATACACAAACTAACCTGTACAACACGCTAACACAAGCGTTCACCTACATGTATACACATACTATCTTATATAACACACATGTTCACTTACATATCACACACTATACTATAGACAACACAAGTTCACCTACAGTGGGGCAAAAAAGTATTTAGTCAGTCACCGATTGTGCAAGTTCTCCCGCTTAAAATGATGACAGAGGTCCGTAATTTTCATCATAGGTACACTTCAACTGTGAGGGACAGAATGTGAAAAAAAAATCCAGGAATTCACATTGTAGGAATTTTAAAGAATTTATTTGTAAATTATAGTGGAAAATAAGTATTTGGTCAACCATTCAAAGCTCTCACTGATGGAAGGAGGTTTTGGCTCAAAATCTCACGAAACATGGCCCCATTCATTCTTTCCTTAACACGGATCAATCGTCCTGTCCCCTTAGCAGAAAAACAGCCCCAAAGCATGATGTTTCCACCCCCATGCTTCACAGTAGGTGTGGTGTTCTTAGGATGCAACTCAGTATTCTTCTTCCTCCAAACACGACGAGTTGAGTTTATACCAAAATGGATACATGGATGATACAGTAGAGGATTGGGATAATGTCATGTGGTCAGATGAAACCAAAATAGGTATAAACTCAACTCGTCGTGTCTGGAGGAAGAAGAATACTGAGTTGCATCCCAAGAACACCAGACCTACTGTGAAGCATGGGGGTGGAAACATCATGCTTTGGGGCGGTTTTTCTGCTAAGGGGACAGGACGATTGATCCGTGTTAAGGAAAGAATGAATGGGGCCATGTATCGTGAGATTTTGAGCCAAAACCTCCTTCCATCAGTGAGAGCTTTGAATGGTTGACCAAATACTTATTTTCCACCATAATTTACAAATAAATTCTTTAAAATTCCTACAATGTGAATTCCTGGATTATTTTTTCACATTCTGTCTCTCAGAGTTGAAGAGTTCCTATGATGAAAATTACAGACCTGGGTCATCATTTTAAGTGGGAGAACTTGCACAATCGGTGGCTGACTAAATACTGTTTTGCCCCACTCTACATTATGTAAACACACTAACTTACAGAACACGCTAAAACCACTTGTTCACCTACACTTACACACACTTACTTGTAGACCACACATGTTCACCTACATGTAAATACACACACTAACTTATAGAACACCCTAACACGTGTTCACATGTACAAACTAACCTATAGAAACTTTAACACACATGTTTACGTAGGCATTCACATTCACTAATAACACACACAAAGTCACCTGTAACAACACAAACACTTACCATAGAACCTTCAAACAAAGGGTGTCCAAAGTGCGGCCCGGGGGCCATTTGCGGCCCGCCGGTAATTTTTTAACGGGCCCACGGCCAATTTTAAAAATACAATTGAAACATTTTTAAAACGTAAAAAGTGATATAAAAGAGCAAACGGGTAAAATGTAAAAAGAAAATGTTGCAATGTTTACTCTAATAACACAAAGCTACCATGCAGGCTGTTTCTTTCTTTAAAAAATAATAATGAATCAAAAAGAATGTCATTATGAATTATTGACCTATTCAAGGCTCCAATTACGTCACGTAATATTTTCAACTTTGAGATATTTTTGGGGTAAAATGTTGCATATTTTGTTTGACATAAAAAACTGAGCTGTTTTTTTTTTTAAAAAAAAGGGCCTAAAATTAACAAACAAAAAACATAAACACCATTAAAACGTATAATTGACGGATAGATCTGAAGTTGATCTCGAGATTATTGTGTTAAAAGTAAACAGTAAAAGAATGTATAATTTATTTCTTAACACTTTAATGAGTAGGACCCTTTTGGATCCCCAAAATTTGTTTTAAGTGTCATTGCTCAAAAAATAATAATGAATTAAAATCAATGGTGTTATTAGTTATTGACTTTTTTAAGGCTCCAATTATTATATAATCTCAAATATTCCACTTAAAAATATATTGGGTGATAATATTGCATATTTTATGTTTTTTCCATCAAAAAACAGGGTTTTCTTTGACAAAAAGAGCATACAACTTAAATCATTAAAATCATTATATTGACGGATGGGCCTAATGTTAATCTGGAGATTTAGAACTTGGTTAATAAAAAAACAAAATTTTTAATATTTTTTTGACCAAAACCCTTTGGGGTCCCCGGGATCAAGCCTGAGTGGAGGCCTAAATGTATATTGGTTATATGTATATATATATACTTATATATATATTGGGGCGGTATAGCTCGGTTGGTAGAGTGGCCGTGCCAGCAACTTGAGGGTTGCAGGTTCGATCCCCGCTTCCGCCATCCTAGTCACTGTCGTTGTGTCCTTGGGCAAGGCACTTTACCCACCTGCTCCCAGTGCCACCCACACTGGTTTAAATGTAACTTAGATATTGGGTTTCACTATGTAAAGCGCTTTGAGTCACTAGAGAAAAGCGCTATATAAATATAATTCACTTCACTTCACTTATACATATATTGTATTGGTTTTTAAAATAGAAAAATGTCAAAATGACCCCCGCTTGCTTTGATTTTTCAGTCTGCGGCCCTAAGTGAAAAAAGTTTGGACACCCCTGTTCTAACAGGTGCTCTTACACATTTCACATATAAACTTATAGAACAAACATGTTCACGTGTACATATAAACACTAACTTATAGTACACGCATGTTATCTTAGATGTAGGCAAAATAAAACATGCTAACAGATGTGTTCACCTACACATAAACATCTAAGCTACAGAACACACTAACACATGTTCACTAACTTGTGTTCACTTTCGCGCATGATACACACTAACTTATAGTACACATGTTCATTTCGACATATACAGTACAGGCCAAACATTTGGACACATTGATTGATTGATTGATTGATACTTTTATTAGTAGATTGCACAGTTCAGTACATATTCCGTACAATTGACCACTAAATGGTAACACCCGAATAAGTTTTTTAACTTGTTTAAGTCGGGGTCCACGTTAATCAATTCATGGTACAAATATATACTATCAACATAATACAGTCATCACACAAGTTAATCATCATAGTATGTACATTGAATTATTTACATTATTTACAATCCGGGGGGTGGGATGAGGAGCTTTGGTTGATATCAGAACTTCAGTCATCAACAATTGCATCAACAGAGAAATGTGGACATTGAAACAGTGTAGGTTTTACTTAGTAGGATATGTACAGCCAGCAGAGAACATAGTGAGTTCACATAGCATAAGAACAAGTATATACATTAGAAGTGCATTTGAGTTGTTTATAATCCGGGGAGATGGGATGTGAATGGAGGAGGGTATTAGTAAAGTGTTGAAGTTGCCTGGAGGTGTTGTTTTAGAGCGGTTTTGAAGGAATATAGAGATGCACTTACTTTTACACCTGTTGGGATTGCATTCCACATTGATGTGGCATAGAAAGAGAATGAGTTAAGACCTTTGTTAGATCGGAATCTGGGTTTAACGTGGTTTGTGGAGCTCCCCCTGGTGTTGTGGTTATGGCGGTCATTTACGTTAAGGAAGTAGTTTGACATGTACTTCGGTATCAAGGAGGTGTAGCGGATTTTATAGACTAGGCTCAGTGCAAGTTGTTTTATTCTGTCCTCCACCCTGAGCCAGCCCACTTTGGAGAAGTGGGTTGGATTGAGGTGTGATCTGGGGTGGAGGTCTAAAAGTAACCGGATTAGCTTATTCTGGGATGTTTGGAGTCTAGATTTGAGGGTTTTGGAGGTGCTGGGGTACCAGGAGGTGCAAGCGTAATCGAAGAAGGGTTGAATGAGAGTTCCCGCTAGAATCCTCAAGGTGCTTTTGTTGACCAGAGAGGAGATTCTGTAGAGGAATCTCGTTCTTTGGTTGACCTTTTTGATCACCTTGGTTGCCATTTTATCACAGGAAAGATTAGCCTCTAGAATGGAACCTAGGTAGGTGATCTCATCTTTCCTGGTGATAACAATGTCACCCACTTTTATAGTGAAGTCACTGACCTTCTTAAGTTTGATATGGGACCCAAATAGGATGGATTCCGTTTTACCTAAGTGTATGGATAGCTTGTTGTCAGCGAGCCAGGTGCAAATATTGAGGAGTTCAGCACTGAGGATTTGTTCCACCTGTGACTTGTCCTTGCCGGATACCAGCATGGCCGAGTCATCCGCAAACAGGAACAATTCACAGTGGCATGCTGATGGCATGTCATTCACGTATACTAGGAACAGTAAAGGTCCTAGTATACTCCCCTGAGGGACTCCACAGCTTACTGAGAGGGGAGGGGACATGGTGCCGTTCACCTCTACCACCTGTTTCCTCCCCTCCAAGTAAGATTGCATCCAGCTTGATGAGGTTTCGTCGAATCCGATTGCTCGGAGCTTATCCAACAGTATAGCGTGGTTAACGGTGTCAAAGGCCTTCTGAATGTCCAGCATGACCATGCCGCAGTATTTGCCCGCGTCCACCTCATGTTTGATGTGGTCGGTCAGATAGAGAAGGCATGTGTCAGTGGAGTGGTTAGTTCTGAAGCCGGATTGGAATTTGTACATTAGTTTATTAGTAGCAAGGTATCTATCAACCTGTTCATAAACTATTTTCTCCATTACTTTCGAAATGGAACTGAGAATAGAAACAGGTCGGTAGTTACCAGGTTCTAATTTCACATCTTCTCATTCAATGGGTTTTCTTTATTTTCATGACTATTTACATTGTAGATTGTCACTGAAGGCATCAAAACTATGAATGAACACGTGGAGTTATAACTGAAAACATGTTTTATAGTCCAATTACTTCAAAATAGCCACACTTTGCTCCGATTAGTCTTTTGCACACTCTTGGCATTCTCTCGATGAGCTTCAGAAGGTAGTCACCTGAAAGGGCTTTCACTTCACAGGTGTAATAGTTTTAATGCCTTCAGTGACAATCTACAATATAAACAGTCATAAAAATAAAGAAAACGCATTGAAATGAGAAGGTGTGTCCAAACTTTTGGCCTGTACTGTACACACCCTGACCTATAAAATATGTGTTCACTTAAATGTCCAATACACACTAATTTATGCAACACACATGTTCATTTAGACATATCCACGCCTTGACCTCTAAAACACGTGTGTTCACTTAAACACATATAAAATGCTAACTTATAGAACACACATACTCACCTACACGTATAAGACATACCAACCTATGAAATACATGTGTTCACTTACACATAAAACACACATTAACCTATAAAACACGTGTTCACTTATACATATAAAACACACAAACCTATAAAACACATGTTCACTTATACATATAACACACACAAACCTATAAAACGCGTGTTCACTTACACATATAACAGACATTAACTTATAAAACACGAGTTCACCTACACATAAAACACACATTAACCTATAAAACATGTGTTCACTTACACATATAACAGACATTAACTTATAAAACTCGTGTTCACTTGCACATATAACACATATTAACCTATAAAACACATGTTCACCCACACATATAACACATATTAACCTATAAAACACATGTTCACCCACACATATAACACACAAACCTATAAAACGTGTGTTTCCTTACACAGAAAACACGTGTTCACTTACACACATAACACACACAAACCTATAAAACACATGTTCACTAATACATAACTCACACAAACCTATAGAATGTGTTTACTTACACATATAACAGACATTAATTTATAAAACGTGTTCATTTACACATATAAAACACACAAACTATAGATTCAGTGTTCACTTACACATATAACACACACAAACCTATAGAACACGTGTTCACTTACATATTTAACAAACACAAACCTATAAAACACGTGTTAACTTACACATATAACACACAAACCTATAGAACCCATGTGTTCACTTACACATATAACACACACAAACCTATAAAACACATGTTCACTTACACATATAACACACAAACCAATAGAACGTGTGTTTATTTACACATATAACGGACATTAATTTATAAAATACGTGTTCACTTACACATATAATACACACAAACCTATAGAACACATGTTCACTAATACATGTAACACACACAAACCTATAGAACGTGTGTTTACTTACACATATAACAGACATTAATTTATAAAACACATGTTCACTTATACATATAACACACATTAACCTATAAAACACATATTCACTTACAAATTTAACACACATTAACTTATAAAACAGTGTTCACTTACACATGTAACACACACAAACCTATAAAACACATGTTCACTAATACATATAAAACACACAAACTATAGAACCAGTGTTCACTTATACATATAACACACATTAACCTATAAAAAAAATGTTCATACTTAACACACACAAACCTATAAAACAAATGTTCACTAATACATATAAAACACACAAACTATAGAACCAGTGTTCACTTGCACATATAACACACATTAACCTATAAAAAAAAATGTTCATACTTAACACACACAAACCTATAAAACACATGTTCACTTATACATAACACTTATACATAACACACACAAACCTATAGAACCCATGTGTTCACTTACACATATAATACACACAAACCTATAAAACACATGTTCACTAATACATAAAACACACACAAACCTATAGAACATGTGTTTACTTACACATGTAACAGACATTAATTTATAAAACACATGTTCACTTACAAATTTAACACACATTAACTTATAAAACAGTGTTCACTTACACATATAACACACACAAACCTATAAAACACATGTTCACTAATACATATAAAACACACAAATTATAGAACCAGTGTTCACTTACACATACAACACACATTAACCTATAAAAAAAATGTTCATACTTAACACACACAAACCTATAAAACACATGTTCACTAATACATAAAACACACACAAACCTATAGAACCCATGTGTTCACTTACACATATAATACACACAATCTATAGAACACATGTTCACTAATACATAAAACACACACAAACCTATAGAACATGTGTTTACTTACACATATAACAGACATTAATTTATAAAACACATGTTCACTTATACATATAACACACATTAACCTATTAAACACATGTTCACTTACAAATTTAACACACATTAACTTATAAAACAGTGTTCACTTACACATGTAACACACACAAACCTATAAAACACATGTTCACTAATACATATAAAACACACAAACTATAGAACCAGTGTTCACTTACACATATAACACACATTAACCTATAAAAAAAAATTTCACTTACATACTTAACACACACAAACCTATAAAACACATGTTCACTTACACATATAATACACACAAACCTATAAAACACATGTTCACTTATACATAACACACAAACCTATAGAAACCATGTGTTCACTTACACATATAATACACACTAACCTATAAAACACATGTTCACTTATACATAACAAACACAAACCTATAAAACACATGTTCACTTACACATATAATACACACTAACCTATAAAACACATGTTCACTTATACATATAACACACAAACCTATAGAACCCATGTATTCACTTACACTTATAATACACACTAACCTATTGAACACGTGTTCGCTTACACATATAAGACACACTAACTGGTTCCCCTACACCTATAATATGTATTCACCTACACACACACGTGCACAGAACGTGTTAAATCCCACGCCAAGTTCTGTATTCACATACAGCACACGCTCAAGTATAGAGCAGGCCCGCGTTTCAGAGAAGCTAAGCGCTGAAGCGGCGTGTCGTGAGAGTCGTGTCCTTGAAGGGCTGCTGGTGTGTGACAGCAGCAGATTAAAAAAAGGCAGAAATTACACACACACACAAAAAAAAGTGGAAATATCTTGTCAAAGCTGGCCAGTGATGGACGTCTCGTTTGGCTGCCCACACTAAAACTGCGTCGGATTTAATCCTCACTTTACTTCCATAATCTCACATCATGCACACCATTCTTAGAAACACACACACACACACACACACTATCTATATTTGATAAGTGCTGGCTGAGCATGAGCGACATGGGCACGTGCACACGCGTGTTCTTAAAGTGTCCAGCGACAGAGCCTCAAAGCGAGAGATTAGCGCAAGTTACTTTCTGGAAGTCCACAAGCCGAGAAGCGCTGGAAGCGGGAGAGACGACGCGAGGAGGAAGTTACATAACATACACACATACATACATACATACATACACACACACACACACACACACACACACACACACACAGACATGCACGAGCAATGGCAGCCTGAAAGAAAACCAAAAAAACAACTGCACTCGCCAGACGTTAAAACTGGTCGTCGCGTGGCAGCTCAAAAAGGTGGATTTATTAGAGAACTTGATCAGGGAACCTCAAGCACATGTGCACATCACGCCGTGTCATTAGCGTGATTAGCAGTCGTGTTGGCTGGGGACACGGCGACGCGAGCGCTTACGTAAGCTAATTGTTTAGCCGGCAGCCAGCTTGGTGAATTGTTGGCATGACGCTCCTTCAAGTCAAACTTTGTGACATCACACACACACACACACACACACACACACACACGGCGGGCACCCTGTGACACACGGCGACGCCGCCGATGTGGAAATGATGGCGGCGTGCGCTCATGTGGAAACGTGCATGCCTCTTTGTCCTCTTCTTTTCTGCTCCTCTGCTTCTTTTCTTTGGGTGGTCTTTTAACGTGCGTGCACGTTGCAGCGTGGTCAAAGGGTGACCTGGCGCGGGAGCGAGGCGTGACCCCGGGGCGTCTCAGCGTCCGGTCAAGGATGTCCAGTCCGGTGATGCGCTGGTGCTGTGGAAGCGGTAACCATGGCGACCGCAGCGGCTGTCATCTTCTATTGGCCTCGAAAGCAGCTTTGTGTCCTCCGTGGTTGCTTTTTGATACGGGGGGGGGGGGGGGGGGTCAAGGAGCGGGACCTCAACACACCTGGGCGCACGGGATCAGACAGCGTGAGGCGTGTCAGGTGCGAAGGAGGGAAGCGGCGCTGCATATGCTGCGGTGGATTACAGTCATCCAACTTAATGCCTGACAGCGTGCAATCATTCATAACTAGACGGGCGGCGGCGGCGGCGGGTGCATGCGGCCTCGCCATCTGCCGCAACGCGCGGGATTAACTTCGAGGAAGATGCGGGGGGGGGGGGGAGGACCCGCGTGCGTGCGCGCACACATGCACATCTGCAGTCAAAACAAGACGCGTTATGTGTGGTGTGACTTACGTGTGTGTCTGTTTCCTGCAGAGTGGCTGACCTCTGACCCTTCACCTGCTGCACGTCCCCTTTGATCCCCCCCCCCTCCCGCCCTGCCCCCTGGACCTCTGTGCCTTGCAGCAAAGCAGCGGATGGTTCCTTCTCGGTGTTGTGAGCCGCCGCCGCCGCCACGGGGGAGGGGTCGCTGTGAAGAAAAACAACATGTCAAAGAGTCATCTATTTTTCTACCTGGGGAGCCCCCCCCCCCTCCCTTAAGCCATATCTACCTGCTGCACTGGTGTGCATGTTACCCCACATGCATGTTTGGACCGCGCCTGTCCCTTTAAGGACCCCTCCCACTAAACACTGCCAAAAGGTCTGCAAAAGCCAAAAGTTTGTGTGGTGTTTGTGAACATGTTATTTTTAATGTTATTTATGCAGAAAAGTGATGGAATAAATTCCATACAATTCCAGTGTCTCTTTATTCCTATGACATCCACTAGGTGGAGCCATTCAGCAACTAAAGCTATTTTAAAAAAGGAAAACACACATTGATGGAGGTCAGAGGTCACTCACTAGAACAGTAGATTCTGTGGTCTTAAAGGCCTACTGAAACCCACTACTGATAGTTTATATATCAGGGGTCGGGAACCTTTTTGGCTGAGAGAGCCATACAAGCCAAATATTTTAGAAAGTATTTCTGTGAGAGCCATATAATATTTTCATTTAAAACTAAATACAACTAAATGTGTGCATTATTAAGTTAGACTAACATTTTTAGAGTATAATAAGTCTCTAATTCTTTTTAATAACATTGTTATTCTGAAGCTAACCAACAATAAATAAAATACTTCTTACCCTTAATGCGATTTCTTGAACAGGCGCGGTAGAAACCGGATGGATGGATTAAAATGCATGAGAATGTTTTATATTTTGAACGTTCTTTTTGACATTGTGATTACCAGCGGAATTATTCATTACTTATCATGTTAAGCAAAGTCAGCTAAGATTTATCTGAAAGCCAGGTGCGGTCATCAAAAGAGCCACATCTGGCTCTAGAGCCATAGGTTCCCTACCCCTGTTATATATCAATGATGAAATATTAACATTGCAACACATGCCAATACAGCCGGTTTAGTTTACTAAATTACAGTTTTAAAATTTCCCGCGGAGTTTCTTGTTGAAAACGTCGCGGAATGATGACGCATGCGCGTGACGTCTCGGGTTGTAGCGGACATATTAGCCCAGCACCACACACGGCTAAAAGTAGTCTCTTTCCATCGCATAATTACAGAGTAATTTTGACATCTGTGTTGCTGAATCTTTTGCAATTTGTTCAATTAATAATGGAGACTATAAAGAAGAATGCTGTTGGTGGAAAGCGGTGGATTGCAGCTGCCTTTAGCACCGAAACACAGCCTGTGTTTCTTTGTTGGGAAGCTTTAACACAGAGCGGTCAAGTGAACATGTTTCTCTACGTCAACCGGCAAGTTTTTGGATGGGAAAATTGTGATATTAAGTCGGCTCTTACCGGAGACTTCAGTGGATTATGCGACCTCATCCTGCAGCCCTCCGACTTTCAGGTATGACTTTTCAATCTCGCTAAAACACTATTAAAACAATAAGCAGATAAGGGATCTTCCAGAATTATCCGAGTAACTGTGTCTAATTACACCTGAAACGGTCCCTTTTAAATGGGTTGTACTTGTGTAGCGCTTTTCTACCTTCAAGGTACTCAAAGCGCTTTGACACTACTTCCACATTTACCCATTCACACACTGATGGAGGGAGCTGCCATGCAAGGCGCCAACCAGCACCCATCAGGAGCAAGGGTGAAGTGTTTTGCTCAGGACACAACGGACGTGACGAGGTTGGTACTAGGTGGGATTTGAACCAGGGACCCTCGGGTTGCGCACGGCCACTCCCCCACTGCGCCACGCCGTCCCTTTTCTTTTTTTTGTGCTTCACTCTAACTTTCCTCATCCACGAATCTTTCATCTTCGCTCAAAAATAATGGGGAAATTGTCGCTTTCTCGGTCCAAATAGCTCTTGATGCTGGAGGCTATGATTATAAACAATGTGAGGATGTGAGGAGCTCTACAACCCGTGACATCACGTGCACATCACCTGCTACTTCCGGTAAAGGCAAGGCTTTTTTATTAGCGACCAAAAGTTGCAAACTTTATCGTCGATGTTCTCTACCAAATCCTTTCAGCAAAAATATGGCAATATCGCGAAATGATCAAGTATGACACATATAATGGACCTCCTATCCCCGTTTAAATAAGAAAATCTAATTTTGAGTAGGCCTTTAATTTGTATAATTAGGTTTTAATTATAAAATATACAGTGGATGGAGATAACGACAAATGAACTCTTTGGTTGCATAGCAGCTAGTTGCACAGGTGGTCTGTCACTTTAAGAGAATGATGGCCGCTAATGAAAGAACCCACACAGTTATTAGCCTAAAGTTTCATGTTCTCCTTATTTCAAAGTTCTGTGGAAGTTTTGCTACTCAAGTAAAGCAAACCAATAAAAAAAGAGTATTTATTTTATATTTTTATTGTCTCCCATACATCATACTACAATCTACCGCACTCTATTCTATCATGTTTCATTATGTTATCAACTACACTTTCTGTACTATTATATTTTACTATTCCTGACAGGATTATAAAGTAGAGCGTAGAACCGTACAACACAATAAAATCCAATAGAATAGAACAGACTAGCATAGAATACAAGATAACCACGTAGAATACAGTAGGATAGAATAAAGAAAGATAAGATAGAATAGAATGAATACAATACAATATCCATCTATTCATTTTTTACAGCTTGTCCCAGTTGGGTTCGTGGGAGCGCTGGAGCCTATCTCAGGTACAATTGGGCAGAAGGCAGCGTACACCCTGGACAAGTTGCCACCTCATCACAGGCATAAAATAAAATATAATGTAGTCAAATATAATATGATACGATAAATAACGTATATATATATATATATATATATATATATATATATATATATAGTACATATAAATATTATAGAATATGATGAAATAGATGAGAAAACCACAAAATAGAATACAATAGAATATAAATATAAAGTAAAATAAAAAATGGGTTTGCATAGAACAGAGTGCAATGTAATAAAGTAGAACAAAGGAATTTAAAATAGAACAATATCAATTACAAAAAACTAATAATAGAAGGTAGAATATAAACAGAAGGTAGATTATGATTTAAGAAAAAGATTTTATTGTAAAAAAAAATAAATAGTGTGTAACAGATTGAAACAGAATAGAATAGAGTGGTGTATAATAAAATAAAATATTGTATAAGAGAATTGAAGTAGAACAAAAATAAAATCTGAAAAAATAGAATTAAAAAGAATAGCATAAAAAAGCACGGAGTAAAAAAAAAAAATCCCTCGGGAAGAGCTAGACGAAGTGGCTGGGGAGAGGGAAGTCTGGGCTTCACTGCTTAGGCTGCTGCCCCCGAAAACTCGACCTCGGATAAGCGGAAATAAATGGAAGGATGGATGGATGGATGTTTAGAATTAAGTTCATGAATCCAGATGGATCTCTAGTACTATCCCCAAAAAGGGCACTTTACGTTGATGATTACTTATACGTGTAGAAATCTTTATTTAGACCAGTTGATCTGCCGCTTCTTTTCTTTCTCCTTTGTCCCCCCCCTCCCTTGTGGAGGGGGTCCGGTCCGATGACCATGGATGAACTGGCTGTCCAGAGTCGAGACCCAGGATGGACCGCTCGCCTGTATCGATTGGGGACATCTCTACGCTGCTGATCCGCCTCCGCTTGGGATGGTTTCCTGTGGACGGGACTCTCGCTGCTGTCTTGGATCCGCTTTGAACTGAACTCTCGCGGCTGTGTTGGATCCACTATGGATTGAACTTTCACAGCATCATGTTAGACCCGCTCGACATCCATTGCTTTCGGTCCCCTAGAGGGGGGGGGGGGGGGGGGGGTTGCCCACATCTGAGGTCCTCTCCAAGGTTTCTCATAGTCAGCATTGTCACTGGCGTCCCACTGGATGTGAATTCTCCCTGCCCACTGGGTGTGAGTTTTCCTTGCCCTTTTGTGGGTTCTTCCGAGGATGTTGTAGTCGTAATGATTTGTGCAGTCCTTTGAGACATTTGTGATTTGGGGCTATATAAATAAACATTGATTGATTGATTGATTTATAATTGAATCACTTGTTTATTTTTCAACACTGTTATACAATTTAATAAATCAGAAACTGATGACATAGTGCTGTATTTGACTTTTTTATCTCTTTTTTTTTTAAACCAAAAAAGCTTTGCTCTGATTATCAATCAATCATCAATCAATGTTTATTTATATAGCCCTAAATCACAAGTGCCTCAAAGGGCTGCACAAACCATGACTTCGGTAGGGCCCACATAAGGGCAAGGAAAAACTCACCCCAGTGGGACGTCGACCATGATGACTATGAGAAACCTTGGAGAGGACAGAAAGCAACGGATGTCGAGCGGGTCTAACATGATATTGTGAAAGTCCAATCCATAGTGGATCTAACATAACCATGAGAGTCAAGTCCAAAGTGGATCCAATATTTTAGGTGGTACTTGAATGAAAACAAATGTACATCACTGAAAAAAGGTTGAGAACCACAGGAATAGAATATAATAGAATAAAAGTAGAATATAATAAAATACAATAGAATAAACATTGAATAAAAATATTAATAGAATAATGTAAACTAGAAGTAGAGTACAGCAGAATAGAACACAGGAGATGTGTGGGATCGACTTCCCAGCATGCTCTCTGGCTGCAAAGCGATGTCGGCCATCTTGGAGTGTAGCGGGGAAGAAAGATTGATGCGGTAAGGTCTTTTTAAAAATAATAATTTTTAATGTTTTTTATTGTATTTCTGTCAATTGCACTTTTTAGCGAATAAAAACGCGGTAGCGTGTCCGCGTCCAAGCCGGGGGACTGCGACCCAGAGCGGACACAATGAAGAGCTTTCTCCCGCCAGTAGCCTCCTTGCTTTTTGTTGTTGTTGTTGTTCGAGCAGCTAGCCCACATTTTGGGCCCCAAACGGAACTAAAAGGCTTTATTCTGCGGCGCGGATCCAACAACCTCTGGGAATAACTCGGTGTGACTAAAAAGTGTGTTTTGGAGCATCCGGCGGGTGCACGGTCAGTCTTTCTGAGGCTGCATTAGCATCATGCTAACTTGCTGTATATGTTCATTGAAGACACTGCTGGCTTCACTGGCCTCGCTGCAAACTTCACTTTTACTTCAGCAACAATGTGCATCACAGCCGATAGTTTTTTTTAGGACAGAGCACATTAATAACAGCACTGCTCGCGTTAGCTTCCGTGGCTAACTCGCGGTTTGCGACAGTGCCGCACAGTGTCAATCATGATCCTTCATTAAGTCTTATAATCGGAACATGACCATATATGGAAGAATGAAACAAATACGTGGGACTGGAACACATTTGTGTGGTTACACGGGAGATTGGCTCACCTAAAAAGCTCGACTTGTTAGCACAAACATGCATGCGTTGCTTCGACTGGAGAAATCTCTCTGTGTGGAGCCGAGCAGACATGTCAACCGTGGCCACGCCCACTTCCTCACCTGCCCAAGAAGTAGTCAGGTGAGTCGAGTTCATCACTATGACGTAGGGCTGGGCGATATGGCCTTTTTTTTTAATATCTCGATATTTCTAGGCGGTACACGATATACATCTCGGTATTTTCCCTTAGCCTTGAATGAACACTTGATACATATAATCACAGCAGTATGATGATTCTATGTGTCTACATTCAAGGCCTACTGAAATAATATTTTCTTATTTAAACGGGGATAGCAGGTCCATTCTATGTGTCATACTTGATCATTTCGCGATATTGCCATATTTTTGCTGAAAGGATTTAGTACAGAACATTGACAATAAAGTTTGCAACTTTTGGTCGCTAATAAAAAAAGCCTTGCCTGTACCGGAAGTAGCAGACGATGTGCACGTGACATCACGGGTTGTAGGGCTCCTCACATCCGAACATTGTTTACAATCATGGCCACCAGCAGCGAGAGCGATTCGGACCGAGAAAGCGACAATTTCCCCATTAATTGGAGCGAGGATGAAAGACTCGTGGATGAGGAAAGTTGGAGTGAAGCACTTGAAAAAAATAAGGCGACGGCAGTGGGAGCGATTCAGATGTTATTAGACACATTTACTAGGATAATTCTGGAAAAGCCCTTATCTGCTTATTGTGTTAATAGTGTTTTAGTGAGATTATAAAGTCATACCTGAAAGTCAGAGGGCTGCGGTGACCGCCAGTGTCTCTGAGAGAAGCCAATGGAGGAGCTAGGATCACAGCTGCCTTTTTGACAGCTGCTGCAGGGGGACGCTAACTGCGCACAAGTCTCTGGTAAGAGCTGACTTAATATCACAATTTTCTCATCCAAAAACTTGCTGCTTGACATGTGGTAGAGAAACATGTTCGCTAAAGCTCCACAACAAACAAAGAAACACTGGCTGTGTTCCGGTTGCTAAAGGCAGCTGCAATCCACCGCTTTCCACCAACAGCATTCTTCTTTATAGTCTCCATTATTAATTGAACACATTGCAAAAGATTCAGCAACACAGATGTCCAAAATACTGTGTAGTTACGCGATTAAATCGGACGATTTTTAGCCGTGAGTGGTGCTGGGCTAAAATGTCCCCTCCAACCAATAACGTCACAAGCTCGCGTCAACATAAGCATCATCCTTCCGCAATGTTTTCAACAAGATACCTCGCTAATAAAAAAGCCTTGCCTGTACCGGAAGTAGCAGATGATGTGCGCGTGACGTCACGGGTTGTGGCGCTCCTCACATCTGAACATTATTTACAATCATGGCCACCAGCAGCAAGAGCAATTCGGACCGAGAAAGCGACAATTTCCCCATTAATTTGAGCGAGGATGAATTATTTGTGGATGAGGATATTGAGACTGAAGGACTAGAAGAAAAAAAAAAAGACGAGGGCAAAGAGAGCTATTCAGATGTTATTAGATAATTCTGGAAAATCCCTTATCTGCTTATTGTGTTACTAGTGTTTTAGTGAGCTTATATAGTCATACCTGAAAGTCAGAGGGGTGTGGTGACCGCCAGTGTCTCTGATGGAAGCCATGGAGGAACCAAGAAAGTCGCAGCTGCCACCTCTTTGACAGCTGCAAGAGGACGCAAGCTCCGCTCATGTCTCCGGTAAGAGCCGACTTATTACCACAATTTTCTCACAGAAACCTGCCGGTTGACATGTGGTAGAGAAACATGTTCGCTTGACCGCTCTGTTCCATCTTAAAGCTTCACAACAAACAAAGAAACACCGGCTGTGTTTGTGTTACTACAGCCAGCCAAAATACACCGCTTTCCACCAAATGCATTCTTCTTTATAGTCTCCATTATTAATTGAACAAATTGCTAAGGATTCAGCAACACAGATGTCCAAAATACTGTGTAATTGTGCGATTAATTTGGACGACTTTTAGCCGTGAGTGGTGCTGGGATAAAATGTCCGCTACAACCAATAATCGTCATCATTCCACGACGTTTTCAAAAGGACACTTTGCGGGAAATTTCAAATTGCAATTTAGTAAACTAAACCGGCCGTATTGGCATGTGTTGCAATGTTAATATTTCATCATTGATATATAAACTATCAGACTGCGTGGTCAGTAGTAGTGGGTTTCAGTAGGCCTTTAAAGCATTCTTGTTCATACTGCATTTTTTTGTAAGGGGTGCCGCAAGTTGGCAGACCCGTCAGCGATCCTGTTCTGTCTCCCTGTAATGTTTGTCTGATCTTGAATGGGATTGTGCTGAAAATTTTAATTTTCCTGAAGGATTAAATTAAGCAATATCTGTCTATCTAAATCAGGGGTAGGGAACCTATGGCTCTAGAGCCAGATGTGGCTCTTTTGATGACTGCATCTGGCTCTCAGATTAATTTTAGCCAACATTGCTTAACACAATGAGTAATGAATAATTCCACTGGTAATCAGTGTTAAAAATAACATTCAAAATATAAAACAATTCTCATGCATTTTTATCCATCCATCTGTTTTCTACCTCGCCTGTTCAAGAAGTCAAGAATGGTAAGAAGTATTTTATTCATTATTAGTTAGCTTCAGAATAAAAATGTTATTGAAAAGAATAACAAGACGTGTTATACCCTAATGTTGGTTTTACATAAAAATGGACACATTTAGTTGTAATCAGTGTTAAAAAAATATTATGTGGCTCTCACGGAAATACATTTTAAAATATTTGGCTTCCATGGCTCTCTCAGCCCAAAAGGTTCCCGACCCCTGATCTAAATATATGCTCATTTTAAACTTTAATGCAGAGAAGCAAATCACAACTAAGTCAATTGACCAAAACTGTATTTATTAAAGTTATTAGCAGGTGACTTTTCAAATGATGCTACATATTAGCAGTAATGCTACTATTGGTAGCAACGGTTGTGCTCCACACTTGACAAATTAAAGTTGTCTATTCGACATCTTCTTGCCTGAAGCCGAACCACCGCCAGACGATGGACCTCCTGCTGTTTTTCTTGGGAATTAATTTTTCCCTTCATTCGCACCTTCTTGCTCTCGTATTACCACTCGCACGGCTTCGCGAGCATCACAGCTAACGTTACCCAGTCTGCTACCTCTCTCCCTGTGAGGGCGTATACGTATGTGACGTATGACGTGACAGTATGTGACGTGTAAGTATGTACGCTTGCTGTCTGTGAGAAGGAGACACAAGAAGGAGTGGGAAGAGCCTGTAGTGTAATGCCCGCAGCTAAAAGCAACTGCGTGAGAATGTATACTCGAAAATCCCGATATTGTCATTTTCTATATCGCACAGAGACAAACCCGCGATATATGACGTCATTTGTTTATGACAGGTGACACACGGGTATGTTTGGTGCTAACCGGAAGAAGTTCATGGAGGGGGGAGTAGAGAGCGACTACACGGACGAGTCCAGCCTCTACTACGGCCAACAGTCCATGTTCCCCCCCCACCGGACCGA
This sequence comes from Nerophis ophidion, assembly GCF_033978795.1. NCBI lineage: Eukaryota > Metazoa > Chordata > Actinopteri > Syngnathiformes > Syngnathidae > Nerophis > Nerophis ophidion. The sequence goes on from NC_084620.1 coordinate 73,602,840, forward strand.
GAAAGACGTAAACCTATTTTTTTTTTATTTTTTAGAAACTTGGTCACTTGCTAGAGTGAACGCTTCAGGATGTCTTTGCATTTCAGATGTTGGCGTCTTCCTCGGCATCGTCACCGGGTCAGCTGTCACAGCTGGGGGCGAGTTTGTACGGTCCTCAAAGTAAGACGCCAAGGCGGGAGTGGGCCTTGTCACGCCATATTTCTTCCCCCCTACAAAAACCTTCCCCCACATTCATGATTAATACAGATGTTTTGTTAACGCTATATTATAAAAAAAATTAAAAACAATTTACAAACACAAGCTATGGGATGACGCATTTACTTCCGGGGTCACGTTTCCTCTTATGTCATCCCATAGCTTCCATCCATCCATCCATCTTCTTCCGCCGCTTATCCGAGGTCGGGTCGCGGGGGCAACAGCCTAAGCAGGGAAACCCAGACTTCCCTCTCCCAAGCCACTTCGCCTAGCTCTTCCCGGGGGTCGCAAGAGCTAGCTTCTGTAGCCGAGGATCGGACCGCCAAGTGCCCTGCCTTCGGCTGCAGCCCAGCTCACATTGCACCCGACCTCTATTGCCCCTGCTATGGGTGGTGAGCCCATTGGAGGGGTGACCCACGTTGCCTCTTCGGGCTCTGCCATCGTGCCCCACCTCTGGGCCTGGCTCCAGAGGGAGGCCCCGGTGAGGGAAATCCGGGTCCATGTTTTTTCTTCTTCATAGAGGTCTTCAAGCTGCTCTTTGTCTGATCCCTCACCTAGAACTTTTTTGCCTTGGGAGACCCTACCAGGGGGCATAAAGCCCCCGGACAACATAGCTCCTAGGATCATTGGGACACGCAAACTCCTCTACCACAATAAGGTGGCAGCTCAGAGAGGAGTTCCCATAGCTTGTGTTTGTAAATTGTTTTTTTAAATTTGTTTATAATATAGCGTTAACAAAACGTCTGTATTAATCATGACCCCGGAAGTAAATGGGAGGGGGAAGGTTTTTGTAGGGAGAAGAAATTTGGCGTGACAGCTTCAATACATCGCCGTCTTTCCCTCACTTCCTGTCTGTCTCTGCAGGTGCGCTGGGCTTCCCCATGCGCAGCATCAACAGCAGCGCAGCACCGCCATTAAGTCGAACCGGCCTCAATCAGTCGGCCAGCCAACTGTCCGGTCACTCCAGCACAGCCAACAGCAGCATGCATACGCCCCCCTCGCCCAGCAGGTACGCCCGCTAAAGCCCCCTCAGCCGCCTGAGCTCGCCCGCTCATTTACGTCTCGCCCGCAGGGGGATTCTCCCCATGAACAGCCGCAGCGTCCTCAACCACAATCAGCAGGTAGGCGGACCCACCGGCCAGCCAATCGGGATGGGAGGGGAGCGTGGAGGCGGAGCCGGTGGGAGGAGCGCAAACATGGGGAGTCCCAGCAGGTCGTCGCCCAGCATCATCGGGATGCCCAAGCAGCAACAGTCGCGACAAGCTTTCACCATCAACAGGTAGCACTTGACACCTTTCATCTTCACCGCACCTGGACGACCAGAAGACAAAACGTATGTGTGTGTGTCAGCATGTCAGGTTTTGGCGTGAGCAGAAATCCTGGCTACAACATGAACAACTCTCTAGCCAGCAACATCTTCAACGGCACAGGTAAGAACGCCTCACCTGAGTCCCGTCCCGCCCTCTCACCCGTGCCCCGCGTGTGCAGACGGCAGCGAGAACGTCACCGGGTTGGACCTGTCCGACTTCCCAGCCCTAGCGGACCGCAGTCGAAGGGACGGAGGCTCCAATCCTACGCCGCTGCTCAACCCGCTGGCCGGGCGGGCGCCGTACGGTGAGCGAGTTCTGTTAGCTTGCGCGGGTGGCGACACCTCTTGACTCTGTGCGCCGCCCCTGCAGTTGGCATGGTAACAAAGCCGTCTAACGAGCAGTCGCAGGACTTCTCAATACACAACGAAGACTTCCCAGCGCTCCCTGGGCCTAACTACCAAACGAAAGACCCGAGCGTCACCAGCGAAGACAGCAAAGTGGTGCGTTGTGCTCTCTCGGTCAGTTCGTCACTTTCCGTCACCTGACTCTTTTTTTTCTCCACCAATCAGAGTCTCAGCTCATCAGGTAAGCCCACCTCCAACTCAGACGGTCCAAAGTTTCCAGGGGATAAAAGTTCTGTGACGCCAAGTAACAACAACCAGCAGAAGAAAGGCATCCAGGTGCTTCCTGACGGTGAGACGTGCGAGCACCCGGGCCACGCCCCAACATCCTCTAATTTCAATGTGTGTGTGTATTGTAGGCCGCGTGACCAACATCCCGGTCGGCATGGTAACGGACCAGTTCGGAATGATTGGCCTGCTGACGTTCATCCGGGCGGCGGAGACGGACCCAGGAATGGTGCACCTGGCGCTGGGTTCTGACCTCACCACACTGGGCCTCAACCTCAACTCCCCGGAGTACGACCTCACGTCTCCATAGCAACACCGCCAGTCGAAAGGTCGCTCACCACCTCTCTTCTCTCCTGCCAGGAATCTCTATCCCAAGTTCGCATCTCCCTGGGCGTCAGCGCCATGTCGACCGCAGGACATCGGTGAGTTTGGTGGGCCGAACGAGCCTTTGATTGATTGATTGATACTTTTATTAGTAGATCTCACAGTTCAGTATATATTCCGTACAATTGACTACTAAATGGTAACACCCGAATAAGTTTTTCAACTTGTTTAAGTCCACGTTAATCAATTCACACTTGTCTCTAACTTGTCGTTTGTCTCCGCCTCCTCGCAGACTTCCATGTGCCGTCAGAGTATTTGACCAACATCCACATTCGGGACAAGGTAGGCGCTCCAGTGCACGTGCGTGTGTAAGCTTTCCACATGCATGTTTGTGCTCTGCAGCTGGCCGCCATCAAGCTGTCCCGATACGGCGAGGATCTTCTCTTTTACCTCTACTACATGAACGGCGGAGACCTGCTGCAGCTGCTGGCGGCCGTGGAGCTGTGAGAGTCCCGCCCGCTCCCGGCATGGCGTCACCGTTGGCGCGCTGACTCGATATGTGTGTCTGCAGCTTCAATCGGGACTGGCGGTACCACAAGGAGGAGCGCGTGTGGATCACCAGAGCGCCCGGGATGGAGCCCACGTTGAAGACCAATGCTTACGAGAGGGGGACGTACTACTTCTTTGACTGCCTCAACTGGAGGAAGGTCGCCAAGGTGACCAGGTGCACACGCACACACAAACACACGGCGCTTGGAACGCTAACATTCCTTCTTGCTCTCAGGAGTTTCATCTGGAATACGACAAACTAGAAGAGCGGCCTCACGTTCCCTCCACTTTTAACTACAACCCCGCCCAGCAGGCCTTCTGATTGGCTGTGGCGCAGCTGCCTGCCTGCCTGCCATAGGTGCATCGGACAGACTCCTCCCCCTTCTTCATTTCCATTTCTTTGACCTCATTGTTTCCATCGTCAGGTCATTTCGCTATTGAAAGAGGACAAAATATGTTGTCAGCTGACAGGGAGCCACACTCTGTCATGTTTACTTCTACCCGGCAACAACGGACGCTGACACTCAAGCTTCCTCCAAAATGTCCCGACATTCCTTTAGCTGGCTTTAGGGGGCGCCAACACTCGTTTCCAAGGAAACCCCCACAGACAGTCTCCAGGGACCCAGGTTGGCTACCATGACAACAGCTGGCAGCAGCCACGCCAAGGACACGCCCACAGAGCCATGTGACCTGGACTCAATATGGCAGCTAGTGTTTTCATAGCAACAAATAAATATTCTGTTAATGAAAGTAATGAGTCAACTCTCCTTCATCATCATCATCATCATCACTCAGCGCCCTGATTGGCCACCTGCGTCGTGACTGTTGTCTGGGCTTGGGTGCAGAAGAGACCCACCCGTGACGTCACTCACTCTCATTTTGACTGCGACCGAACGTTCTCAAATAATAATGACGTCCTCACCACGAAAACAATCTGGTCGGTGTCGGGTTGAGTCACACGATTTGCTTCGCTGGGTAGCCGCCATCTGTCGCCGCCGTCTGGCTCAGAATCTCGCAGCAGTCAGGTGACGTTATCAATCAATGCATGCCCGGCCCACTCAGAGGATTAGCTCACGGGGAACAAGATGGAAATTAAAGCTCCAATATGTAACAAGCCTACCTCATCTTGCGTGTGCGTGCGTGCGAGAGGGTGGGGAGGGAAGGGGAAGAAGAGAGGACACATTTGGACTCAAGAGAGCAGCCGTGCTTTTGCTTGCCGCGCCTCTACCCCCTCCTCTTTTTCTCCTCCATGCCGGGGAGGAGAGTGTGTGTGGCGGCCATGGCAAAGGCGCGTGTGTCGTTGGAGTTTTCCGAGGCGGAGGACCGCAGCATCCGGCTGGGATTGTTCCTGATGGCGTGCGGGGTGTTGAGTCTCTTCATCCTGGGTTTCTGTTGGATCAGCCCGGCGCTCCACAGCCTCAACAGCAAGAGCGCCAATTGCACTGTGAGCTCTTTTTTTCTTATTTTCATGCAACACAAGTGATTATTCTTCTTTATCTTTCTGCAACTTAACCAAGATGCACAGTATGGATTTTCTTGTAGCTGCAGTAGTGGTTCTCAAACTTTTTTCCACTAAGTACCACTTCAGATAACACTTGGCTCTCCAAGTACCACTATAATGACCACGATTAAAATACAGTAGCGTAGTAAGCCTAAGTATTTATTAAACATCATTTGGACAGTAACACTGGGTTTGAATTACAGGAAAATAAAACACTGTACGTTAATCAAGTGATTGTTTGACGTACAACTCGATGGACCCCGTCTACTATTGGTACACGTGCTAGAGTTTGAGAATCACTGAGCTACAATATAAATTCTGCTCATGTGCCCTTCCTGCTTCCTCCTGTAGGTGGTGTCAGTGTTGCGTCCGGAGGAGACATTTGCGTGCGTGTTCACCTGTGGCGCGGCCTGCAAGGGCACGTCGTCGTATCCTTGCCTGCAGGTCTTCGTCAACAACTCCGAGTCTTCTACTTTAGCTCTGTTGCACTTTGACGAGCAGCAGCTGGTTCTCAACCCCAAGGTACAGCCCACTTTTCATCAGCCATTGGGAAAAGTGTCTGCTAGTGTGACATTTAAGGTCAGGGGATGGAGGTGTTGGGCAGCCATGACATTGCTGTGTCGCTGCTGCAACAGAGTAAATATAGAGGAAGACGGCGCGCGTCATCCATGCTGCTCGGTCGCCATAGTGACGGGCTGATGTGCAGTAAAGCGTCTTTAAATGACCAATGACATGTGCCTCAACACGCACACACACACACGCGATGCTCATGTTTTCATCACAGATAAAGATGACAGCCAGTAGGCGGGGCCACTGAGTAATTGCTCCTAATCAGTAAAGTCATTTCCTTCTTAATACCTAAATTACGCACACACACTGAGCTCAACAGCAAACTCGATGAAGCAATTTCCGGAGAATGTTCCAATCCTGCAGCCGAACTGAAATGCGATATTAAATATAAATATTGAAAAAAGTAGCAGAGGTGGGACCAAGTCATTGTTTTGCAAGTCATAAGTCTCAAGTTTTTACCCTCAAGTCCAAAGTCAAGACTGGAAAGTCTCAAGTCAAGTCCCAAGTCCTGCATTTTTAAGTTTTGAGTCCTTTCAAGTCTCCCGTCCAAAGGCAAAACCCAGTAACTCAATTTTGGTCAAAACTGAGCTGATATTAATTTTGGAGTTCCCAGGTGATATGCTTTACATTAGTGTATGCGATATTGTAATTTGTTCCGTAAGTAAGCTGTTACGCGCATGGCAGGACCTAGCAACTACCACATAACCGCGTGGATACAACAGAAAAACCTAGTATCTCAAGGGACCAATCGGAGCTTCTTTGTCAGTCGCCTTATTGTCTTTAATGAGACATTTGCACGAATGGGGGCCGACTGTCAACCTGATTATGTGATATTAAGGCACCTGGGGATATTTGGAAGATTGGCCCAGGACGTTGCAAGCACCTGCATTGTATTATACTTGATTTTTCCCCTTGCATACTCTTTTGGGCAGATGACTGTGGAGGTCAAATTAAAAAACTGGACGCTGCACACGGCTCTTGCCCAATGTGCAAACGCAGAATGGGGCCCACCCGAGACTGTGATAAAATATCTGGAGAAAGGGCACATATTCATGAGAGCAGATTCAATCCATGGCTCAATCGGCAAGAAAATGAAAGCTCAAGAAAACATCTAAACGTTTGATGATTTTGTAGATCTTTGTAAGACAGCATCAAGATAGATTGGTTTTCCTTTGTTTTGTCAAAATCAGCTAGAAGTGAGTTACTAGGTTTTGCCTTTGGACGGGAGAAGTCCTTTTAACGATAGACTAATATATTTGTAGCAAGTCTAGTCAAGTCAAAAGGCTCAAGTCCAAGCGAAATCACAAGTCATCGATGTTAAAGCCTAAGTCGGGTTGCGAGTCTTTTTACATTTTGTCAAGTTGAGTCTAAAGATGGGCTTCACGGTGGCAGAGGGGTTAGTGCGTCTGCCTCACAATACGAAGGTCCTGCAGTCCTGGGTTCAAATCCAGGCTCGGGATCTTTCTGTGTGGAGTTTGCATGTTCTCCCCGTGAACGCGTGGGTTCCCTCCGGGTACTCCGGCTTCCTCCCACTTCCAAAGACATGCACCTGGGGATAGGTTGATTGGCAACACTAAATTGGCCTTAGTGTGTGAATGTTGTCCGTCTATCTGTGTTGGCCCTGTGATGAGGTGGCGACTTGTCCAGGGTGTACCCCGCCTTCCGCCCGATTGTAGATGAGATAGGCGCCAGTGCCCCCCGCGACCCCAAAAGGGAATAAGCGGTAGAAAATGGATGGATGGATGGGAGTCTAAAGATATCAGAGCCCACACCTCTGATAAGTAGGATAGGATAGCAATACTACATATCGCTCACTAATATGTATAGATAGAAGATTAAATACAACAACAAAAAACACCAATTGCACACCACGATAAAAAAATCAAAGTAATCACAGAAGTTCATAGTAACGTCTTATAGCTGTGGGTAGAAAAGACCTGCAGTAGCACTCCTTCATGCACTGGGGATGTAACCGTCTAATGCTGAAGGAAGTACTGAGTGTGAGATACAACAGTATGGATGTCAACTTGGTCAGCATTCTTTGGTCAACCACCTCAATGCTGTTTTGTGGGCAGCCTAGGATGGCGTCAGCTCTCTTAATCACTTTATTAAAGGCCTACTGAAACCCACTACTACCGACCACGCCGTCTGATAGTTTATATATCAATGATGAAATATTAACATTGCAACACATGCCAATACGGCCGGTTTAGTTTACTAAATTACAATTTTAAGTTTCCCACAGGAGTTTCCTGTTGAAAACGTCGCGGAATGATGACGCGTGTTTGTGACGTTATTGGTTGGAGGGGACATATTAGCCCAGCACCACTTAGGCTAAAAGTCTTCTCTTTTCATCGCGCGATTACACAGTAATTTTGACATCTGTGTTGCTGAATCTTTTGCAATTTGTTCAATTAATAATGGAGACTATAAACAAGAATGCTGTTGGTGGAAAGCGGTGAATTGCAGCTGCCTTTAGCATCGAAACACAGCCGGTGTTTCTTTGTTGTGAAGCTTTAACACAGAGCGGTCAAGCGAACATGTTTCTCTACGTCAACCAGCAAGTTTTTGGATGGGAAAACTGTGATATTAAGTCGGCTCTTACCGGAGTCTTGAGTGGATTACGCGACTTTATTCTGCAGCTCAAAAAGGCAGCTGTGATCTTGGCTCCTCGGCTTCTCTCAGAGACACTGGCGTTCCCCGCAGCCCTCCGACTTTCAGGTATGACTTTACAATCTCACTAAAATACTATTTACACAACAAGCAGATAAGGGATTTTCCAGAATTATCCGAGTAAATGTGTCTAATTACATCTGAAACTCTCCCACTGCCGGCGCCTTTTTTTCCTCATCCACGAATCTTTCATCCTTGCTCAAGGGGGCGGTATAGCTCGGTTGGTAGAGTCGCCATGCCAGCAACTTGAGGGTTGCAGGTTCGATTCCCGCTTCCGCCATCCTAGTCACTGCCGTTGTGTCCTTGGGCAAGACACTTTACCCACCTGCTCTCAGTGCCACCCACACTGGTTTAAATGTAACTTTGATATTGAGTTTCACTATGTAAAGTGCTTTAAGTCACTAGAGAAAAGCGCTATATAAATATAATTCACTTCAAGTTAATGGAGAAATCGTCGCTTTCTCAGTCCGAATTGCTCTTACTGCTGGTGGCTCACATTATAAATAATGTGAGGAGCCCTCACACCGGTGACATCACGCGTACATCGTCTGCTACTTCCGGTACAGGCAAGGCTTTTTTATTAGCGACCAAAAGTTGCGAACCTTATCGTCGATGTTCTCTACTAAATCCTTTCAGCAAAAATATGGCAATATCGCAAGTATGACACATAAAATGGACCTGCTATCCCCGTTTCAATAAGAAAATCTCATTTCAGTAGGCCTTTAAGTCTGTTCCAGTCTCTGACCGTGCTGCCTCTACCCCAGCAAACGACGGCATAGAACACCGCAGAAGTCACAGAGTCGTAAAAGGTCACAGCAGTGACCCGAACACCCGAAGGAGCTCAGTCTCCTCAAGAGGTGTAGGCGACTTTGACCCTCGGTCCTGTTTATTGTTGAGATGAACTTCACAGTATTTAAAAGAGTCCACTATTTCTATATCTGATCCCTGGATGTTCACCGGTGTGTGGTGGTGGAGCTGACCGCCGGAAGTCAATCAATCACAAGCGTTTTTGTTTTACTGGTGTTCAAGTGCAGGTGATTATGTGCACACCAGTCAACAAAGCCTGAGATGACTTCTCAGTATTCCTGCTCGCTCCCCTCAGATACACATTCCACTAAGGCGGAGTCATCCGAGAACTTCTGCAGATGGGCAGAGGTTGAAGTCATGCCTGAAGTCTAAAGTATAGAGCATAGGTGTCAAACTCTGGCCGCCGTGTAATTTCATTTGGCCCTTGAGGCAATATCAAATTAACATTAGAGCTGGCCCGCCGTACTATACAGCGGTGCCGCTGTAACACCGCATTCACCGATTTCCAGGGAGACTCTCGAATTTCAGTGCCCCTCCCGAAAATCTCCCGGTGCAACCATTCTCCCGAATTCCACCCGGACAACACTATTGGGGGTGTGCCTTAAAGGCACTGCCTTTAGGGTCCCCTACAACCTGTCGTCAAGTCTGTTTTTCCTCCTCACAAACAGCGTGCCGGCCCAGTCACGTAATATATGTGGCTTCTACACACATGTAAGTAAATGCAAGCCCGCATACTTGATCAACAGCATACAGGTCACACTGAGGGTGGCCATATAAACCACTTTAACACTGTTACAAATATGCGCCACACTGTGAACCCACACCAAACAAGAATGACCAACACATTTTGGGAGAACATCCGCACCGTAACACAACATAAACACAACAGAACAAAAACCCAGAACCTTTGCAGCACTAACTCTTCCGGACCACTACAATATACACCCCCCCTCCCCGCTACCAATAAAACCCCCTAACCCACCCACCTGAGCCCCGACATTAACTGAGCAGTAAAAAGGCCTGAATTGTTGAATTATTCATTATTTTATTTTCAAATGTATTAGCCTCTGGAAAAAGTTAATGTTGATATTTACCTCAGAAGGCTGCAAAATACAAAAGAGACATTACATTTTTATTTAAATTTGATTTGTTATGCCATTGATATTTTTGTATTATTATTGTAATTATTATTTGAAACTCAATTTTGCATGTCACTATAAAGTTATATAAGCCTTGCTTGTTCAATATTTAATGAAAAACTTGTTTGGGTCCCTATTGTGCCGATTGTATTGTACCATATGTCCCGGCAAGAAATCTGCATTCAAAAGACTCCGGCTTATTAGTGATTCCTAGAGCCCAAAAAAAGTCTGCGGGCTATAGAGCGTTTTCCGTTCGGGCTCCAGTACTCTGGAATGCCCTCCCGGTAACAGTTCGAGATGCTACCTCAGTAGAAGCATTTAAGTCTCACCTTAAAACTCATCTGTATACTCTAGCCTTTAAATAGACCTCCTTTTTAGACCAGTTGATCTGCCGCTTCTTTTCTTTCTCCTATGTCCCCCCCCTCCCTCGTGGAGGGGGTCCGGTCCGATGACCATGGATCAAGTACTGGCTGTCCAGAGTCGAGACCCAGGATGGACCGCTCGCCTGTATCGGTTGGGGACATCTCTACGCTGCTGATCCGCCTCCGCTTGAGATGGTTTCCTGTGGACGGGACTCTCGCTGCTGTCTTGGATCCGCTTGAACTGAACTCTCGCGGCTGTGTTGGAGCCAATATGGATTGAACTTTCACAGTATCATGTTAGACCCGCTCGACATCCATTACTTTCGGTCCCCTAGAGGGGGGGGGGGGGGGGGGGGGGGGGGGTTGCCCACATCTGAGGTCCTCTCCAAGGTTTCTCATAGTCAGCATTGTCACTGGCGTCCCACTGGATGTGAATTCTCCCTGCCCACTGGGTGTGAGTTTTCCTTGCCCTTTTGTGGGTTCTTCCGAGGATGTTGTAGTCGTAATGATTTGTGCAGTCCTTTGAGACATTTGTGATTTGGGGCTATATAAATAAACATTGATTGATTGATTGATATTAAAAGGTTAATTTGTTTAACCTCGGCCCCCGGCTTTGTTCAGTTTGAAATTTTGGCCCACTCTGTATTTGAGTTTGACACCCCTGGTATAGAGCGTGAAAAGGAAAGGTGAAA
>NC_084621.1:0-35000 GCF_033978795.1 Nerophis ophidion
ACATAATAGTTAGAGTCCAGTTCATAGTGGATCTAACATAATAGTGTGAGAGTTCAGTCCATAGTGGATCTAAAATAATAGTGAGAGTTCAGTCCATAGTGGATCGAACATAATAGTGTGAGAGTCCAGTCCATAGTGGATTTAACATAATAGTGAGAGTCCAGTCCATAGTGGATCTAACATAATAGTGAGAGTCCAGTCCATAGTGGATCTAGTTAATAGTGTGAGAGTCCAGTTCATAGTGGATCTAACATAATAGTGAGAGTCCAGTTCATAGTGGATCTAGTTAATAGTGTGAGAGTCCAGTCCATAGTAGATCTAACATAATATTTAGAGTCCAGTTCATAGTGGATCTAACATAATACTGTGAGAGTCCAGTCCATAGTGGATCTAAAATAATAGTGAGAGTTCAGTCCATAATGGATCGAACATAATAGTGTGAGAGTCCAGTCCATAGTGGATCTATCATAATAGTGAGAGTCCAGTCCATAGTGGATCTAACATAATAGTGAGAGTCCAGTCCATAATGGATCTAACATAATATTGTGAAAGTCCAGTCCATAGTGGATCTAAAATAATAGTGAGAGTCCAGCCCATAGTGGATCTAATAGTGAGAGTCCAGTCCATAGTGGATCTAACATAATAGTGAGACTCCAGTTCATAGTGGATCCAACATAATAGTGAGAGTCCAGTCCATAGTGGATCTAACATAATAGTGAGAGTCCAGTCCATAGTGGAACTGACATGGACTAGCCACATCTAATTAATGCATATAATTGAATTAAAAAGTAGAAAACAGGCCAAAAGTACTCCACTACAGTCACAAAAGTACAAGTAATTTGTTACTTTTCACCCTTTGGTTTTTAACTGTTTATTATTGTGGTCGGATTGTGTAGTTTCTGGTGTACCTAATGTTGTGGCCGCCTATGAGATCCCTCGCCACATTGCGCAATTCTGAATAATGCAGCTTCGCCACATCGCGGATGTTTTTTTGTTTTTTTACCAAGCATATTTTACAATGTTATGGTCCTAAATGAAGCATTTTCAAGCCTACACATGACTTAATAAACTTAAGCATCTTGAGGGTTCCAGGTTCGATCCCTCGTCACTGCCGTTGTGTCTTTGGGCAAGATACTTTGCCCACCTGCTCCCAGTGCCACACCCACATCAGATATTGGGTTTCACAATGTAAACAGGCTTTGAGTTACTAGAGAAAAGCGCTATATAAATATAATTCACTTCACTCCTTCAACTCAACCCAAACTCTGGGTTGGTTCCACCCAAGCCACCCGCACCAACTTCTAGATGGGTCGGTTCCCACTGAGGACTATTTGATGATAACTAGTAGTTGGATGATAGTTAGAAGTTAGGTGAGACGTATGATGATACGTTGTTGGATTATAGTTAGTAGTCATCTTCCAACTACTAATCATCAAGTTACTAATCGTCATCCAACAACAATGGTTGGATGATGATGAATACTTACATGACAATTACTATTTAGATAATTATGTTAGGTCATTAGACGATGGTAGTTGGACGATGATTAGTAGTTAAATGATGGTTAGTGGTAGGATGGTTAGTAGTTAGATGATAATTATAGTTGGGTGATGATTAGTACGATAAGTCATTAGATGATAGTAGTTGGACGGTGATTAGTAGTTAGATGATGGTTAGTAGTAGGATGGATAGTAGTTAGATGATAATTATAGTTGGGTGATGATTAGTACTTGGATGATAATTATTTGTTAGATAATGATAAGTCGTTAGATGATAATAGTTGGATGATGATTAGTATGATAAGTCATCAGATGATAGTAGTTGGATGATGATGATTAGTAGTTAGATGATGGTTAGTACTGCGATGAAATGGCGACTTGTCTAAAGTGTACCCCGCCTTCCGCCCGAATGCAGCTGAGATAGACGCCAGCGACCCCCCGCTACCCCAAAAAGGACAAGCGGTAGAAATAGATGGATGGATGATGGTTAGTAGTAGGAAGGATGGTTAGTAGTTACATGATAATTATAGTTGGGTGAGGGTTATTAGTTAGATGATAAATAGTTGTTAGATAATAAGTCATCTGATGATAGTAGTTGGATGATGATTAGTATGATAAGTAATCAGATGATAGTAGTTGGATGCTGATTATTAGTTGGATGATGATTAGTAGTTGAATGATGATTAGTTAGATAATGATTGTAAATTATTATATGATTAGTAGTTGGGTGACGATTAGTATAAATAAATGATAAATGGGTTGTATTTGTATAGCGCTTTTCTACCTTCAAGGTACTCAAAGTATAAGTCATTAGATGATTGTAGTTGGATGATGATTAGTAAGATACATCATCAAATGATAGTAGTTGGATGCTGATTATTAGTTGGATGATGATTAGTAGTTGAATGATGATTAGTTGGATAATGATTGTAAGTTATTATATGAATTAGTAGTTGGATGATGATTTGTATGATAAGTCATCAGATGATAGTAGTTGGATGCTAATTAATAGTTGGATGATGATTATCCATCCATTTTCTACCGCTTATTCCCTTTCGGAGTCGCGGGGGGCGCTGGCGCCAATCTCAGCTACAATCGGGCGGAAGGCAGGGTACACCCTGGACAAGTCGCCACCTCATCGCAGGGCCAACACAGACAGACAGACAACATTCACACTCACATTCACACACTAGGGCCAATTTAGTGTTGCCAATCAACCTATCCCCAGGTGCATGTCTTTGGATGATGATTAGTAGTTGAATAATGATTAGTTAGATAATGATTGTAAGTTATTATATGATTAGTAGTTGGATGATAAGTAGTTGTTAGATAAGTCATTAGATGATATTAGTTGGATGATGATTATTAGTTGGATGATGATACTTGGCAGCTAGACGATAAGCCGTTAGATGATAGTAGCTGGAGTATGATTAGTAGTTGGATGACAATTGGTAGTTAGATGATGATATGCTATCAGATGATAGTAGTTGGATCCAGATTATTAGTTGGATGATTGTTAGTAGTTGAATTATAAGATGATGATTGTAAGTTATTATATGATTAGTAGTTGGATGATAGTTAGTTTTTAGATAATGATAAGTCATTAAATGATAGTAGTTGGAGGATGATTAATATGATAAGTCATTAGATGATAGTAGTTGGGTGAGGATTATTAGTTGGATGATGATAATTAGCAGTTAAATGATAAGTCATTAGATGATAGTAAATTGATGATGGTTAGTAGTTAGATAATAATTAGTAGATAGAAGTTAATGAGTAGTTAGATGATGGGTTAGTAGTATGATGGTTAGTTGTTAGATGATAATTATAGTTGGGTGATGATTAGCAGTTGGATGATAACTAGTGGTTAGGTAATGATAAGTCATTGGATGATAGTAGTTGGATGGTGATTAATATGATAAGCAATTAGATAATAGTAGTTGGGTGATGATTGTTAGTTGGATGATGATACTTTGCAGTTAGAAGATAAGCCATTAGGTGATAGTAGCTGAGTAATGATTAGTAGTTGGATGACAATTAGTAGTTAGATGATGATATGCTATCAGATGATAGTAGTTGGATCCTGATTATTAGTTGGATGATGAATAGTAGTTGAATTATGAAAGTTATTATATGATAAGTAGTTGTTAGATAATGATAAGTCATTAGATGATAGTAAATGGATGATGGTTAGTAGTTAGATGATAATTATAGTTGGGTGATGATTAGCAGTTGGATTATAACTAGTGGTTAGGTAATGATAAGTCATTGGATGATAGCAGTTGGATGGTGATTAGTATGATAAGATATTAGATAATAGTAGTTGGGTGATGATTGTTAGTTGGATGATGATACTTTGCAGTTAGAAGATAAGCCATTAGGTGATAGTAGCTGAGTAATGATTAGTAGTTGGATGACAATTAGTAGTTAGATGATGATATGCTATCAGATGATAGTAGTTGGATGCTGATTATTAGCTGGATGATGATTAGTAGTTGAATGATGATTAGTTAGAAAATTATTGACAGTTATTATATGATAAGTAGTTGGATGATAGTTACTTGTTAGACAATGATAAGTCATTAGATGATAGTAAATGGATGATGGTTAGTAGTTAGATAATAATTAGTAAATATATGTAAATCAGTAGCTAGATGATGGGTTAGTAGTAGGATGGTTAGTAGTTAGATGATAATTATAGTTGGGTGATTATTTGTAGTTGGATGATAACTAGTGGTTAGATAATGATAAGTCAATGGCTGATAGTAGTTGGATGATGATTAGTATGATGTCATTAGATGATAGTATCTGTATGATGATTAGTAGTTGATGACAATTAGTAGTTAGATGATGATGATGAATCATCAGATGATAGTAACTGGATGTTGATTAGTAGTTGGATGATAATTAGTTGTTAGATAATGATAAGTCATTAGATGATAGTAGTTGGATGATGATTATTAGTTGGATGATAATAATTAGCAGTTAGACAATAAACCGTTACATAATAGTAGCTGGATGATGATTGGATGACAATTAGTAGTTAAATGATGATGACAAGTCATCAGATGATAGTAACTGGATGTTGATTAGTAGTTGGATGATAATTAGTAGTTAGAAAATGATGATATGATATCAGATGATAGTAGTTGGATGCTGATTATTAGTTGGATGATGATAAGCAGTTGAATGATGATTAGTTAGATTATGATTGTAAGTTATTGTATGATAGTAGTTGGACGATGATTAGTAGTTGGATGATGATTAGTAATTAGATGATGATAAGTTATTATATGACAGTAGCCTGATGATGATTATTAGTTGGATGATAATTAGTAGTTGAATGAAGATTAGCAGTTAGATAATGATTATAAGCTATTAGATGATAGTAGTTGGATAACAATTAGTTGTTGGATGATGATTAGTAGTAAGCTAATGATGATACGTCATTAGATAATAATAACTGGATGCTAATTAGTCGTTGGATGATGACTAGTAGTTAGAAAATGATAAGTTATGAGATGATAGTAGTTGGATGCTGATTAGTAGTTGGATGATGATTAGTAGTAAGATAATGATAAGTCCCGCGATGAAGTGGCGACTTGTCCAGGGTGTACCCCGCCTACCGCCCGCATGCAGCTAAGATAGGCTCCAGCGACCCCCCGCAACCCCAATAGGGACAAGCGGTAGAAAATGGATGAATGGATGATGATAAGTCAATAGATGATAGTAGTTGGATGATGATTGTTGGGTGATGATTAGTAGTTGAATGATGATTAGTAGTTATATAATAATGGTACGTTATTAGATGATAGTAGACAGATTAGTATACTGTATGATACAGTTTATAATTGGTATACTAATCATCATCCAACTACTATACTTATTATGGATAAAGATTAGTACTTGGATGATGATTATAGTTTGATGATAAGTGGTTATAATACATTTGGGTAATTAAATGATGGTTGTTGGGTTAGTAGTTGACTGTTTAGAAGTTAGATGATTATTATAGTTGGAAGACGATTGGTGGTTAGATCATGGTTAGTAATTGGATGTAGAATAGTTGTTGGATGATGACTAGTAAACAATATTATGTATGATTAGTATACTTTTCATCAATTAACTAATCATCATTGTCCAAGTAATTGAACAATAATGATTAGTTGTTGGATGATTAGTAGACCAATCATTATCCAACTACTATACTAATCATCATCCAAGTACTAATTTGAGTAAACCAATCATCATCCAACTTCTAATCATTATCCAACAACAGTTCAATGATAACTAGTAGGTAAATGTTAATCAGTAATTAGATAATGGGTTAGTAAATAGTTGGTATTAGTTACATTAAACTTAGTAATAAGAAGTCAAATGGGTATTAGTAGTTGGATTATGGTTAATAATTAGATAACAATTGATGATTAGGAGTTATAATGATGGTTCTTAGTTGCATAATCAGTAGTTAGATGATGATTAGTGTTAATAGACTGATAGTGATAAGTTGACTGATCAGTAGGTACATTAGTCGTTAGAATGGAAGATATCAGTTATATGTTGGTTAGTAGTTCAATGGTCAGTAGTTAGATGCGGATGGTTAGCAGTTGGGTGTTGGTTAGTAGTTACTGTAGATCATGGGTTTCAAACTCTGGCCCGCCATGTAATTTAATTTGGCCCTTGAGGCAATATCAATTTAGCATTGGAGCTGGCCCGCCGGTGTTATACAGCGTCTGTGCCGCTGTAACACCGCATATACTCATACTTGCCAACCCTCCTAATTTTCCCGGTAGACTCCCGAAGTTCAGTGCCCCTCCCGAAAATCTCCCGGGGCAACCATTCTGCCTTTAGCGTTCTCTACAACCTGTCGTCACGTACGCTTTTCCTCCATACTAACAGCGTGTCACATAATATTTGTGGCTTTTACACACACACACACACACACACACACACACACACACACACACACACACACACACACACACACACACACACACACACACACACACACACAAAAGTGAATGCAAGGCATACTTGGTCAACAGCCGTACAGGTCACACTGAGGGTGGCCGTATAAACAACTTAAGCACTGTTACAAATATGTGCCATACTGTGAACCCACACCAAACAAGAATGACAAACACATTTCGGGTGAACATCCGCACCGTAACACAACAGAACAAATACCCAGAACCCCTTGCAGCACTAACTCTTCCAGGAAACTTCCAGCAAACTGACCAATAATTAACATTTTATTCATGCATTTTATCTTGCTACTTCAAGGCCTGAATGTTTGGTTCATTCATTATTGTTATTTTATTTTCAAATGTATTATTAGCCCGTGGAAAAAAAATTATATTTACCTCAGATGATTGCAAATAGAAAAAAAGGCATAACATTTTTATTTCAATTTGATTTGATATGCCATTGATATTTTTTTAATTACTATTATTATTATTTGAAACTGGATTTTGCATGTCACTAAAGTTATATAAGCTTTGCTTTTTCAATATTTAATGAAAAACTTGTTTGGGTCCCTATTAAAAGGTTCATTTGTTCAACCTTGGCCCGCGGCTTTGTTCCATTTATAATTTTGGCCCACTCTGTATTTGAGTTCGACACCCCTGCTGTAGATGATGATTATAGTTGGATGATGAATAATATACAAACCTACATTCATTTACTAATCATCCCACTACCAATTTTAGTGCACTAATCATCATCCAGCCATCATGTGGATATATATATATATATATATATATATATATATATATATATATATATATATATATATATATATATATATATATATATATATATATATATATATATATATATAGGGGGTTAAATCACCAAAAATGATTCCCGGGCCTGGCCAACGCTGCTGCCCACTGCTCCCCTCGCCTCCCAGGGGTTGATCAAGGATGATGAGTCAAATGCAGAGAATAATTTTGCCACACCTAGTGTGTTTGTGACAATCATTACTACTTTAACTTTTTTATATATATTTATATATATTTATTTATATATATATGTGCACATATTATATTAATATCAAGCAACTAAAATGCGCCAAACATGAATAAGTGTGGAGAAAGTCTGTTGCAATTTTCCCATCATGCATTGTAGTGAATTTAAACAGGTGAAATTTTGAATTATGTACAGTGAGTGCACATTTTTATAATATCCACAAAGTTCAGTGAGCAAGTCGGGTTACGTGTGAAATGACGTGTGAATTATATTCATATAACGCTTTATTCTAGACATTCAAAGCGCTTTACATAGGTGAAACCCATTATCTACATCTTTAAACGACATTTAAACGAGTGTGGATGGCTAAAGTGACTTGCCCAAGGACACAACGGTAGTGACTGGGTTGGCGGAAACAGGAAAAAGTTCACTTTATGTCGGTTGCATTTTTTTCTTTTCGCGCCATGACTCGGGAAGGTTGTTTGGATTGGATCATACAACTAAATATGCTAAGCACACTTCAATCCACAATTCATGGTCATTGACCAAAATTATTTGGCAGCCAACTTGCTCAGACACCCAAAATTAATTTGAAAAAATACCTCGCGGGTCAAATGTCTTTTTTGGAACCCGTGACGGCCCGGAAAAAGATAGACCTTTTCCATTCTGTTCCGATCACAATGAAGCCTGTCGGCCGTAATTTGCATAAGGCACTTTTTAGGCGCGAGGGCCCGGCGGCGGCTAGAGAGGCAGCCCCACTCCAAAGCCGGCGGCGAAGGGGGAAAAAAAAAAAAAAAAATGTCAAGTGCCAATTAGGAGAACGTTGCCACCATTCATGGCAGCCACACCCCTGTCGCCCTGCGTGCTTAGCGCCCCAACTCTCTCACACTCCCGAGTCACCCCTTTCCCCCCACCCACCCTCCGCTTTGGCACCAAATCTTCCCCTCGGTGACACCTGCACACAAAAGCATCAACAGAGGCGGACTAGACCCTCCCCCCCTACCCCCCACCACACACACACTCATTAGTCAGCTCTCTTTGTCGCTTGCCCCTCAATGGACGTGTTGACGACGCGCACTCCACCTGCTAGCGCCGCGGATACGTTTGCATGGCTTTAAGGTCTGCAGGAATGACTTGAGGGGGGGTGAGCGTGACGACGTTTCGCTCGCTGTACTCATCACCCGGATGTTTATTAGCCTTGCTAGCTTAGCCGCAAACCGCAACAATGTTTACGCACCTTGCTCTGAAAACAATCACATGTACATTTTGTCACAAGATCAACTTCTTGTTTTTTTTTCTTCGTCTCTTGTCTTTTTCCCTTCACTCTTTCATTGAATGGCTCGCACATGCTCGGAGCTGATTTGCATGCATTTGCATAATGAAAGACATTTGCATGCTCAGGGGCAGACTGTACCATGAGAACACACATGAGAAGGTGTGTTTGTGTGTGTTCTGGCAATTCGGACTTAGTGGGACATCGCTCTGTTTACACCTTTAGAGGGGAATTCTGACGGTATGGGGACCAAAAAAAACAGGTCCTTTTTAAATGATAGTCAGATCCATTCTGAAGATGCCTAAGTGATTTTGAAGCTTTGGCCCATAAAACATGTTTACGGAAAAGTAAACATGTTTAATATCTAATTTTAACTTTCGTTTAAATGGTCCTTAGTAGTCACGATTTGTGTGAACTATGCAAAATTGTTTAAATTTGGTCCCCATGAACCATATTAACTATTTTTCCCCAGGGTCCTCAGTAAGTATGATCAGCACATGACATCATCAATCCAAAGATTTAAAGACGTGAATGAGCTAACTGGGCAGTGGACATTTTACCTCATTTTTTTTTTTTTTGCTTTCACAACCTGTAGAAAGGATGGTCCCCACAAGTAATTATCAAAAATTGGTCCCCATTCCAAATGATAACCAGTATGTGTGTGTGTATGTGTTCTGGCAATTCTGACTTAGTGGGGACATCGCTCTGTTTACACAGTCACCTTTAGAGGGGACCTCTGACAGTATGGGGACCAATAAAAAACAAGTACTTTTTAAATGATAGTCAGGTCCATTCTGAAGATACCTAAGTAATTTTGAAGCTTTGGCCCATAAAACATGTTTACGGAAAACAAAACATGTTTGACATATAATTCAACTTTTTTTTTTCTTTAAACGGTCCTCAGTAGTCACAAACACATTTGTGTGAATTATGCAAAATTGTTTAAATTTGGTCCCCATGAACCATAGTAACTCTTTTTCCCCAGGGTCCCCAGTAAGAATGATCAGCCCATTACTTCATCAATCCAGAGATTTAAAGACATGTACGAGCTATCTGGGCAGTGGCCATTTTACAAAAAAAAAATGTTATGCCTCCACAACCTGTAGAAAGGGTGGTCCCCACAAGTCACAAACAACAACTTGGTCCCCATTCCAAATAATAACCAGTATGTGTGTGTTTGTGTTCTTGTATTGCTACCCTTCTTGAGACGTCAACAAGGAAAAGCATCTTACATATGAGGAGGTGTGAACAAGTTAGGATATAAATCATGGTCCCAATAACATTGCATCTAATAGAGAAGGTCTCATTTGCACCCCTGGTGGTGACATCTATCAAAATGAGGGTGGTCTCAAAAAGGAAGGATTTTTTTTAAATGGACTGTGTGGCTGTTTCAAAAGTGGTCAACATATGAAATAACAAGTGCGTGTAACAAATTGAAACACGCCCCCTTTGGCCAAAAATTCGTAAAAGATAAATAAATAAATATGTACATAGAGACATACTGTCATAACGAAGTAAATTGGGGGTTAAATCACCCAAAAATTTCTTCCTGGACGCGGCCACCGCTGCTGCTCACCGCTCCTCTCACCTCACAGGGGGTGATCAAGGGTGATGGGTCTAGTACAGAGAATACTTTTGCCACACCTCGTGTGTGTGTGACAATTATTGGTACTTTAACTTTACCTTAAATAATGAACATTAAAAACCAATTACAAAAAAAAAGAACTAAAGTTAATCTTTTTATCACAATGTGTCGTGTCGACTTTTGTCTTATACAATTGAGAACAATTGGTCATATTCTTTTTGTTTCTGTAATATTACAATATTTTCTCGTAAAATTATAAATTTTTTAATGTAAAATTATTACTTTTTAATGCAAAATGCCGACATTTGTCGAATACAATTCTGACTTGTATCACAATATTGCCATTTTTATGTTGTTCTTGTAAAATAATGACATTTTTTGAGTAAAATTGTGACTTTTGTCATCATTTTGCCAAGTAAAATTCAGATTGTTATTATAATATTGCCTGAATTTGAAAGTTTTCTTATTAAATTGTGACTTTCGACGAGTAAAATTACGAAAATTGCCAAAAGGTAAGCTTTTTCTTGCAATATTACAACCGTTATAGAGTAAAATTCCAACTTTATCATAATATTGCACACATGTTAATTTTTTCTTACCATATTTTTGTCCTTGAGATACCAACAAGGAAAATTACTTTCAATGTGAGGACCGGTGAACAAGTTAGGACACCGCTTCATCTAATAGACAATGTCTCATTTGCACCTCTGGTGGTGACATCTATCAAAATGAGGGTGGTCCCAAAAAGGAGAGATATTTCACATTGACTGTGTGTCGCTTTTAAAAGTGCTCCCCCTTTGGCCGACATATGAAATAATAAGTGTGTGTAAGAAATTTAAATGCGCCCCCTTTGGCCAAAATTAATTAATTTAAAAAAAAAATGTAAATAGAGACATACTGTAATAACTTGAAGTAAATAATGAAGATTCAAAACCAATTACAAAAAAAAAAGAACTAAAAGCAGTCTTTTTCTCACAATGTGTCAACTTTTTTCTTATAAAATTAGGAACAATTTCTCAAATTCTTTTTGTTTCTGTAATATTGCAATATGTTCTTGTAAAATTGTTACTTTTTTTCTGTAAAATTATGAATTTTGTATGTAAAATGATTACTTTTTAATGCAAAATGGTGACATTCCGACTTTTATCACAATATTGCCAATTATTTTGTTGTTCTTGTAAAACAGTGACATTGTTTGAGTAAAATTGCAACTTTTATCATTTTGCCAAGTAAAATTCTGATTGTTATTATAATATTGCCCAAATTTCAAAGTTTTCCTATTAAATTGTGACTTTTGACGAGTAAAATTACGACTCTTTTCATAAACTTGCCAAAATGTTAAGCTTTTTCTTGTAAAATTGTGACTGTCATTGAGTAAAATTCCAACTCTTATCATCATATCACACTAATGTTCAGTTTTTCTTGCAAAATTCTGACTTGCGTTGAGTAAAATGACGACTTTTATTATAAAACTGCCAAAATTAAAAAATTTTCTTGTGAAATTGTGACCTTTTTCCTCATTTTTCACAACAATATTTTTAATATTTGCATAGTATGTATATATTATTAATGTTGTAATTACACATCTTTATATATCTAGAAAGGCTGGTCCTAAAGAGGGAGGCATTTTTCTCAGGTCTCAAGAAGGTCAAAAATACAAGAGTGTGCGTGTGTGTTTGTATTTCTCCCCTTCTTGAGACACCAACAAGGAAAATGACATTCCATGTGAGGAGGTGTGAACAAGTTAGGACACCGTTGCATCTAATAGAGAATGTCTCATTTGCACCCCTGGTGGTGACATCTATCAAAATGAGGGTGGTCCCGTAAAGGAGGGATTTTTCAAATTGACTGTGTGTCGCTTTTAAAAGTGCTCCCCCTATGGTCAACATATGAAATAACAAGTGTGTGTAAGAAATTGAAATGCGCCCCTTCGGCCAAAACTAATTTAAAAAAATGAATAAATATGTATGTCTGTCTATCTGTGTTATCCCTGCGATGAAGTGGCGACTTGTCCAGGGTGTACCCCGCCTTCCGCCCGATTGTAGCCGAGATAGGCGCCAGCGCCCCCCGCTACCCCAAAAGGGAATAAGCGGTAGTAAATGGATGGATGGGTATAAAGAGACATACTGTAATAACTTGAAGTAAATAATGATGATCAAAAAACAATTACAACAAAAAATCTGTCTTTTTCTCACAATGTGTCGACTTTTTTCTTATAAAATTGGGAACAATTTCTCATTCTTTTTGTTTCTGTAATAGTTGCAATATTTTTCTGGTAAAATTATTACTTTTTTAATGTGAAATTATTACTTTTTAATGCAAAATGGTGACATTTGTCATATAAAATTCCGACTTTTATCACAATATTGCCAATTATTTTGTTGTTCTTGTAAAACAGTGACATTGTTTAAGTAAAATTGTGACTTTTATCATCTTTTTGCCAAGTAAAATTCTGATTGTTATTATAATATTGCCCAAATTTCAAAGTTTTCCTATTAAATTGTGATTTTCGGCGAGAAAAATTACGACTCTTTTCATAAAATTGCCAAAATGTTAAGCTTTTTCCTGTAAAATTGCGACTGTCATTGAGTAAAATTCCAACTTTTATCATATCACACAAATGTTCAGTTTTTCTGGCAAAACTTTGACTTGCGTTGAGTAAAATGACGACTTTTAATATAAAACTGCCAAAATTTTAAGTTTTTCTTGTGAAAGTGTGACCTTCTTCTCATTTTTCACAACAATATTTTTTATATTTGTATAGTATGTATATATTATTAATGTTGTGAATACACATATTTATATATCTAGAAAGGCTGGTCCTAAAGAGGGAGGCATTTTTCTCAGGTCTCAAGAATGTCAGAAATACAAGTGTGTGTGTGTGTGTGTGTGTGTGTGTGTGTGTGTGTGTGTGTGTGTGTGTGTGTGTGTTCTTGTATTTCTCCCCTTCTTGAGACACCAACAAGGAAAATGACCTTCCATGTGAGGAGGTGTGATTAAGTTAGGACACCGTTGCATCTAATAGAGAATGTCTCATTTGCACCCCTGGTGGTGACATCTATCAAAATGAGGGTGGTCCCAAAAAGGAGGGATTTTTCAAATTGACTGTGTGTCGCTTTTAAAAGTGCTCCTCGTATGGTCAACATATGAAATAACAAGTGTGTGTACGAAATTTAAATGCGCCCCCTTTGGCCAAAATTAATTACTTAAAAAAAATATAAATAGAGACATACTGTATTAACGTAAAATAAATAATGAAGATTAAAAACAAACTACAAAAAAAAAAAAAAAGCAGTCTTTTTCTCACAATGTGGCGACTTTTTTCTTATAAAATTGGGAACAATTGCTCAAATTCTTTTTGTTTCTGTAATATAGCAATATGTTCTTGTAAAACTGTTACTTTTTTCTGTAAAATTATGAATATTTGTATGTAAAATTATTACTTTTTAATGCAAAATGGTGACAGTCATATAAAATTCCGACTTTTATCAGAATATTGCCAATTATTTTGTTGTTCTTGTAAAACAGTGACATTGTTTGAGTAAAATTGCGACTGTTATCATCATTTTGCCAAGTAAAATTCTGATTGTTATTATAATATTGCCCAAATTTCAAAGTTTTCCTATTAAATTGTGACTTTCGACGAGAAAAATTACGACTCTTTTCATAAAATTGCCAAAATGTTAAGCTTTTTCTTGTAAAATTGTGACTGTCATTGAGTAAAATTCCAACTCTTATCATAATATCGCACAAATGTTTAGTTTTTCTTGCAAAATTTTGACTTGCGTTGAGTAAAATGACGACTTTTATGATAAAACTGCCAAAATTTTAAGTTATTCTTGTGAAATTGTGACCTTTTTCTCATTTTTCACAACAATATTTTTTATGTGTGCATAGTATGTATATATTATTAATGTTGTAAATACACATCTTTATATATCTAGAAAGGCTGGTCCTAAAGAGGGAGGCATTTTTTCTCAGGTCTCAAGAAGGTCAGAAATACAAGTGTGTGTGTGTGTCAGTGTGTGTGTGTGTGTGTGTGTCTGTCTGTGTGTGCATGTGTGTGTGTGTGTGTGTGCGTGCGTGCGTGCGTGTGTTGGTGTCCCCCTTCTAAACTCCTCATGCCTGTTTCTGATGGAAAAATGGCGGCCCCTGATCTTTGCTTGTGTCTTCCACACAGGCTAACGATGGCCAAAGGATGCTGAAAGGCGAAAAGAAGAAGAAGAATGAGGAGGAGAAGGAGGAGGAGCAGGAGGGGGGGTGGCTGATGATTCTGTCCTCCCTCTCTCCTCCTCTGCATGGCCTCCCACCTTCTCTTCCTCCTCCTTTCCCCCTTCCTCCTGCATTCCTCCTACGCTCCATCCTCGCCGCGCTGCCCCTCTTCCCGGCTCGCCATCTTAGAGCCACGCCGCCGTCAGATGGAAGCGGAGCGGCCGCCAGTGCAGGTATGGAAGACGCCCGCTCGTGCCCGCCATTTTTCCATCGCCACCCTCCTCCTCCTCCCCCAACATTTGCTTTTTTTTTTTTTAATCGCCTTTTCTTTCCCTTAATTGCGACTTCGGAGTGGGGCGGAGTGCGTTTTGTGCCTTGGCATTAAATCACTCGGCGCTCAAAGGGGGCTTTTCAGCGGGCATCTGTGCTCCCGGGCGCCATCTTTTCCTGAGGGTGCCATCCTGACACGGGACATGGCGACCATTTTCCCCCCTAGAAACAGTGACATCACACTCTTATTAGTATAATTCGGAAATCTTTGTAAAAAAAATAGCTATCCATCCATCCATTTACTACCGCTTTTCACTTTTTAGAGTTGCGGGGGGTACTGGCGCTTACCTCAGCTGCATTCAGGCGGAAGGCGGTGTACACCTTGGACAAGTCGCCACCCCATCACAGGGCTAAAATAACAGCCATTTCTTAATAATTTCTCAAAAATAATATTTCCTGGTCTTTTATTATTGTTCACATTTTTTCACTATGGTGTATAATTAAAAAAAAATCTTCGGGAAAAATGGGCCAATAATGTTCAGTTTGTAAATAACACAGTCTTTTCCAACTCTAAATCTGATAAAAAACATCAGAGCTGTAAATCTTTGGGCACCAATCGATACAATTCGATTCTTGGGGGTAATGATTCGATTCAGAATCGATTCAAAATCGACAAAACATTTTTTTTAAACATCGGATGCCAATTTTATGATTAACTACATTCCGTAAAATCCCAGCAGGCTCAAGACATTGAAACAATGTTGAAAACTCGTTGAATGAGGTCCTGATGTTGAGCAACACAAATACAAGGTTGAAACAACATGCTTTTTGCCGACATTTAATCAATGTCAGGTTGTGACGCTGATTTGACTGATGAAATTTGGTCATTTCTCAACCAATATTCTACAACACAAATACAACGTTGAAACAACATCCTTTTTGTCAACGGTTAATCAATGTCGGGTTCTGTCCTTGATTTGACCATTGAAATTCGATAATTTCCCAACCAATATTCTACAACACAAATACAACGTTGAAACAACATGCTTTTTGACGACGTTTAATCAGTGTTGGTTTCTGGTGTTGATTGTACCATTGAATTTTGGTCACTTTCCCAAAAATATTCTACAACACAAATACAACGTTGAAACAACATGCTTTTTGACGACGTTTAATCAATGTTGGTTTCTGACGTGGATTTGACAATTGAATTTTGGTCATTTTCCAATCAATATTCTACAACACAAATAAAACGTTGAAACAACATGCTTTTTGACAACGGTTAATCAATGTCGGATTCTGTCCTTGATTTGACCATTGAGATTTGGTCATTTTCTAACAAATATTGTACAACACAAATACAACGTTGAAACAACATGCTTTTTGATGACGTTTAATCAATGTTGGTTTCTGACGTTGATTTGACAATTGAATTTTGGTCATTTTTTCAATCAATATTCTATAACACAAATACAACGTTGAAACAAGATGCTTTTTGACAACGGTTAATCAATGTCGGATTCTGTCCTTGATTTGACCATTGAAATTTGGTCATTTTTCAACACAAATACAACGTTGAAACAACATGCTTTTTGCCGACATTTAATCAATGTCAGGTTGTGACGTTGATTTGACTGATGGAATTTGGTCATTTCTCAACCAATATTCTACAACACAAATACAACGTAGAAACAACATCCTTTTTGTCAACAATTAATCAATGTCGGGTTCTGTCCTTGATTTGACCATTGAAATTCGATCATTTCCCAACCAATATTCTACAACACAAATACAACGTTGAAACAACATGCTTTTTGACGACGTTTAATCAATGTTGGTTTCTGACGTTGATTTGACAATTGAATTTTGGTCATTTTCCAATCAATATTCTACAACACAAATACAACGTTGAAACAAGATGCTTTTTGACAACGGTTAATCAATGTCGGATTCTGTCCTTGATTTGACCATTGAAATTTGGTCATTTTTCAACACAAATACAACGTTGAAACAACATGCTTTTTGATTACATTTATTCAATGTCAGGTTCTGACGTTGATCTGACCATTTAAATTTGGTCATTTCCCAACCAATATTCTACAACACAAATACAACGTTGAAGCAACATGCTTTTTGACAACGTTGATTCCATGTCAGGTTGTGACATTGATTTGACCATTGAGATTTGGTCATTTTCTAACCAATATTCTACAACACAAATACAACGTTGAAACAACATGCTTTTTGATGACGTTTAATCAATGTTGGTTTCTGACGTTGATTTGACAATTGAATTTTGGTCATTTTCCAATCAATATTCTACAACACAAATACAACGTTGAAACAAGATGCTTTTTGACAACGGTTAATCAATGTCGGATTCTGTCCTTGATTTGACCATTGAAATTTGGTCATTTTTCAACACAAATACAACGTTGAAACAACATGCTTTTTGCAACATTTAATCAATGTCAGATAGTGATGTTGATTTGACCATTGAAATGTGGTCATTTCCCAACCAATATTCTACAACACATATACATCTTTGAAACAACATGCTTTTTGATAACATTTAATCAATGTCAAGTTGTGACGTTCAGCAGACCATTGAATTTTGGTCATTTTCTAACCAATATTCTACAACACAAATACAACATCGAAACAACATGCTTTTTAACAACTTTTAATGAATGTTGGGTTCTGATGTTGATTTGGCCATTGAAATGTGGTAATTTCCTAACTAATACTACAACACAAATACAACGTTGAAACAACATGTTTCGTTGATAACATTTAATCAATGTTGAGTTCGGACGTTGATTTGACCGTTGAAATGTGGTCATTTTCCACTCAACACTCTACAACACAAATACAACATTGAAACAACATACTTTTTGACATCGTTTAATCAATGTCAAAACACAAATACACCATTAAAAAAACATGCTTTTTGCTTTTTGTCTACATTTAATCAATGTCAGGTTGAGACGTTCATTTTACTATTGAAAATTGGTCGTTTCCCAACCAATATTCTACAACACAAACACAACGTTGAAACAACATGCTTCTTGACGACATTTAATCAATGTTGACTTCTGACGTTTATTTGACCATTGAAACATGGTCATTTCCTAACCAATATTCTACAACACAAATACAACGTTGAAACAACATGCTTCGTTGACAACATTTAATCAACGTTGAGTTCTGACGTTGATTTGACCGTTGAAATGTGGTCATTTTCCAATCAATATTCTACAACACAAACACAACGTTGAAACAGCATGCTTTTTGACAACGTTGATTCAATGTCAGGTTCTGACGTGGATTTGACCATTGAATTTTGGTCACTTCCCAACCAATATTCTACAACACAAATAAAGCATTAAAACAACATGCTTTTTGTCGACATTTAATCAATGTCAGGTTGTGACGTTGATTTTACTATTGAAATTTGGTCGTTTCCCAACCAATATTCTACAACACAAACACAACGTTGAAACAACATGCTTCTTTGACGACGTTTAATCAATGTTGACTTCTGACGTTGATTTGACCATTGAAACATGGTCATTTCCTAACCAATATTCTACAACACAAATACGACGTTGAAACAACATGCTTCGTTGACAACATTTAATCAACGTTGAGTTCTGACGTTGATTTGACCGTTGAAATGTGGTCATTTTCCACTCAATAATCTACAACACAAACACAACGTTGAAACAACATGCTTTTTGTCGGCATTTAATCAACGTCGGGTTCTGACTTTGATTTACCATTGAAATTTGGTCGTTTCCCAACCATCAACGTGGGTCCTCCGTTGGACACCAACGTCGTCTCAACTTACAAATCCGACTCTTTTGCAACGTTGTTTCCAAGCCCCTTTCAATGGACACGGACGCATAATCAACGTTGTATCAACGTCTTGTGCCTTCACACCATGTTTAAAAAATGTCCTCTCTCTCTCGCCGTCAAATGTCTAAACGTCTGAATACAAAACAAAAACCTAACCTAACCAGGACGATTTGCTTTATAATAATACAATGGGGAAAAAGGTATTGAGTCAGCCACCGATTGTGTAAGTTCTCCCACTTAAAATGATGACAGAGGTCTGTAATTTTCATCTTGGGTACACTTCAACTGTGAGAGACAGAATGTGAAAAAAAAAATCCAGGAATTCACATTGTAGGAAATTTAAATTTATGTGTAAATTATGGTGGGAAATAAGTATTTGGTCACTTCAAACAAGGAAGATCTCTGGCTCTCACAGACCTGTAACTTCTTTTTTAAGAAGCTCTGCTGTCCTCCACTCGTTACCTGTATTAATGGCACTTGTTTGAACTCGTTATCTGTATAAAAAACACCTGTCCACACCCTCAAACAGTCAGACTCCAAACTCCACTATGGCCAAGGCCAAAGAGCTGTCAAAGGACACCAGGAAAAGAGTTGTAGACCTGCACCAGACTGGGAAGAGTGAATCTACAATAGGAAAGCAGCTTGGTGTGAAAAAATCAACTATTGGAGCAATTATTAGAAAATGGAAGACATAAAAGACCACTGATAATCTCCCTCGATCTGGGGCTCCACGTAAGATCTCATCCCGTGGGGTCAAAATGATCATGAGAACGGTAAGCAAAAAACCCAGAACCACACGGGGGGACCTGGTGAATGACCTGCAGAGAGCTGGGACTAAAGTAACAAAGGTTACAATCAGTAACACACTACGCCAGGGGTAGGGAACCTATGGCTCTCGAGCCAGATGTGGCTCTTTTGATGACTGCATCTGGCTCTCAGATAAATATTTGCTTAACACGATAAGTAATGAATAGTTCCGCTGGTAATCAGTGTTACCGAAGATGTTCAAAATATAAAACATTCTCATGCATTTTAATCCGTCCAATCATTTTCTACCGCACCTGTTCAAGAAATCGCATTAATGGTAAGAAGAATTTTATTTATTATCGGTTAACTTCAGAATACCAATGTCATTAAAAAGAATAAGAGACTTATTATACTCTAAAAATGTTGGTCTTACTTAAACATGCATGCATGTAGTTGTATTCAGTGGTAATAAAATATTATATGGCTCTCACGGAAATACATTTTGAAATATTTGGCTTTCATGGCTCTCTCAGCCAAAAAGGTTCCCGACCCCTGCGCTACGCCGACAGGGAATCAAATCCTGCAGTGCCAGACGTGTCCCCTTGCTTAAGCCAGTGCATGTCTAGGCCCGTCTGAAGTTTGCCAGAGAGCACATGGATGATACAGCAGAGGATTGGGAGAATGTCATGTGGTCAGATGAAACCAAAATAGAACTTTTTGGTATAAACTCAACTTGTCGTGTTTGGAGGAAGAAGAATACTGAGTTGCATCCCAAGAACACCAAACCTACTGTGAAGCATGGGGGTGGAAACATCATGCTGTGGGGCGGTTTTTCTGCTAAGGGGACCCGATGACTGATCTGTGTTAAGGAAAGAATGAATGGGGCCATGTATCGTGAGATTTTGAGCCAAAACCTCCTTCCATCAGTGAGAACTTTGAATGGTGGACCAAATACTTATTTTCCACCATAATTTACAAATAAATTCTTTAAAATTCCTACAATGTGAATTCCTGGATTTTTTTTTCACATTCTGTCTCTCACAGTTGAAGTGTACCTATGATGACAATTACAGACCTCTCTCATCATTTTAAGTTGGAGAACTTGCACAATCGGTGGCTGACTAAACACTTTTTTGCCCCACTGTATATATTAATATTAATAGATATTATTTCCACAAATGGCCTGGCACACGTGTTCGACAATAACGATGAATATTTGGCATGGGACAAGGAGACCATTGTTCTGCTTGTGTGTTCACTTTTTCAAAACCAGCTTAGCGGGCCTTGATTAGCGAGCGCCGATTAGGTCGGCCGGTAAACAATGCGCCATATTGTCCTCAAGCCGGAGCCGCCATTTTCGCCGCTCAAACCAAGACCCCGAGGCTAACGAGGCCTTTATTTAACGAGGTCCGCGCTGATCTTGACGTCGGCCGTCTTCCGATGGCATGGCGTTCTACCGGCGTGGGAGCGGAGGTGCGCTGATGGCGGGCCGACCTCCTTTTTAACAGGTGGTAGATTGAGCCGGGGGTACGGGGCGGGGGGCGGGGGGGGGGGGGTATGGGGCGGGGGCGTCCTCAATTTACTGTGTAAATTATGCAGAGCCCAAAACAATACGAGGCCGCAGACAGCGGAGTGGCGGGCGCGGGCTAATGAGATGATGAGGAGCCTGGGAGCTGCTGGAGGTGGTGGGTGGGTGTGTGTGGGGTGAGAAGGGGGCATAGCAGCTTGCGTCTGGATCTTTGTGTCCGAGGGTAGGGGGTGTCTGTTGGACAAGGACTGGCAGAGAGGCAGACACTGTCCCCTTCCAAGCTAGACCAGGAGAGGGGAGGGCGCCCCAGCTGCTCACCCCCGCACCACCGTACCTTCCTTACCAGTCTTGGGAACCACCATGGCAGGGGTCTTCTCCCTTCAGTACTGGTACGTAGGGGCCCCCCAAAAAGTCTGGTGCCCCCCCCCCCCTTCTCCCACACAGCCGAATGTGGGACCGGGGGTGGGGGGGAAGAGGACTTGAAGTTCACGGCCAGACCTCCTATTGAGCTTACAGCCTGACTGTTTGCTCAATTGGGTTCCCCATTCTCTCCTGGGGGGGACGGCATGATGAGACATGGTAACTATTCCCCCCAGTAAAGAGACCCTTTAGGGAGGGGGGGGGGGTGGGGGGGGGGGGGGGGCAGCATAAATTAAAAGCGAGCGAACCCCGGGCTTTAAGTTTGCTCTCACACTCGTTTACATTCTTAATTAGCGGCGCAACCCCCCCCCCCCCCCCCCCCCCCCGGCCATCCTCTCCATGTCCTTATGAGACCACATGCCGCGGCGGTAAATTGTCCAATAACAAGAGTCGTCCGTCACTGGAGTTTAACGGAACTTGACCAGAAATCAAAAAACGATGACAACTAAAGCCCCGCCCCCTTGTCAGGTGGGGGGGGGGGGTTCCTCCCACCTTTTTGTTCTAGGGCCGTGTAAAACCATGATGGATCATTTATTCTACAAAAACAGAAACCGGCACTGAGGAGGAGAGTGTCCAGCGAGTGATTTACTTTCCCGTGCGATATCAAGTGCAATGCAGGCTGATATCGGCGATGACTATCCGATACTTTGGGCAAGTATACCTGACGTGTCTTTTAAATGTGAAAAGTTACGTGTTTTTGATAACAACATATCTGTTGGGAAAAAAACAACAACAGTAAAAAGAAATGTAAGAAAAAGAGCAAAAAAAATTGGAATAAAATGCGAAAAAGCTGAAAATTTCAAAGTATGTATATATATATCAATCAATCAATCAATGTTTATTTGTATAGCCCTAAATCACAAGTGTCTCAAAGGGCTGCACAAACCACAATGACATCCGCGGTTCAGAGCCCACATAAGGGCAAGGAAAAACTCATCATATATATATATATATATATATATATATATATATATATATATATATTAGGGCTCTGAATCTTTGGGTGTCCCACAAGCCGATTCAATATCGATTCTTGGGGTCGCATTTCGATTATATATCGATTTTTTTCGATTCAACGCGATTCTATATATATATATATATTTATTTATATATATATATATATATATATATATATATATATATATATATATATATACATACTGTATATATATACTGTATATATATATATATATAAATATATATATATATATAATGTTTTTTAAGCATTATTAAAGTAACAATAATAATAACAATAATAATGATAA
The DNA here is from genome assembly GCF_033978795.1 of Nerophis ophidion. Classification (NCBI taxonomy): domain Eukaryota; kingdom Metazoa; phylum Chordata; class Actinopteri; order Syngnathiformes; family Syngnathidae; genus Nerophis; species Nerophis ophidion. The sequence goes on from NC_084621.1 coordinate 22,628, forward strand.
TAATAATACACTTAGTCACCTATAACACAAAGTGTTGTCTTTACATACCTGTAAATACAGTATGTATAGTTCTTTTAAGTATTTCTAAAATAACATATATATCTGAAAAAAAACTATAAAAATGTAAGAAACAAGCAGAAATTGGAATTAAAAGAGAAAAACCTGATATTCTTAAAGTAATAATAATAATAATAATAATAATTTAGTTAGTCACCTGTGATGAGGTGGCAACTTGTCCAGGGTGTACAACGCCTACCGTCCAAATGCAGCTGAGATAGGTGCTGGAGCCAAGCGGTAGAAAAATGGATGGATGGACCTATAACACAAAGTGATGTCTTTAAAACACACACACACACACACACACACACACACACACACACACACACACACACACACACACGTTTGTGTATATATATATATATATATATATATATATATAATGTAAGAAAAGACTAAAAAAATGGAATACGATTAGAAAAAGCTGACATTTTTAAAATAAAAATAACAGTAATATACTACACCTAAAACATAAAGTGTTTTCTTTAAATATATATGATATCTGCTTTCTTTGTTAGCATTTTTTACATAGCATCATCATCTGAAAAAAACAGCAGTAAAAAGTGTAAGAGAATAGAGCAAAAAAATGAATACAATTTTAAAAGCTGACCTTTTTATAGTAATAATAATAATAACAATATACTTACAAAGTGTTGTCTTCAAATATATGCATATGTTTTTTAAATCATTTTTTAAATAATATATGTATCTGAAAAAACAACATTAAAGTATTTAAGAAAAAACAGCAAAAAATGTGAATAAATCGAGAAAAAGCTGACATTTTTAAAGTACTACTACTAATAATATACTTAGTCAGCTATAACACAAAGTGTTGTTTTTAAATAGATTTGATATCTGTTTCTTTTTTAGCATTTTTTTTAAATGAAAAAAATATCAATATAGCCCCCGCATACTTTGACTTTTCAGTATGCGGACCTTGGTGGAAAAAGTTTACACAGCCCTGATCTAAAATATTTGGCCTTTAAAAAAAACTAACAAAAAAAACCTTAAAATATAAGCAACGTTTAGTTAATTAATTCAAAAATAAAATAATACTAACTTAAGAATGAATTTGAAAAAATTAAACAACCATAATAAACCGTTTTAAATGTGTAACTGATCATTATTATTTTTCTACAGGCAGAAGTTTTGACACAACAGGTTATGCATTTAAACAATTGTATTATTATTATTTGATTCTTACATGGGAAGAAAATTTTGCAGGGATTTTTTTTTAAAAAGGGCAAACAATTTGAGTGAATTGGGAAAACAAATACAAAGTTTAGTTAGGTAAATAAAAAATAAAATAATACTAATTTATGAATTAATTACAAAAATACAACACCCATAATAAACACTGTTACATGTGTAACTGAACATCATTATTTTGGTACAGGCAGAAATTTTGACACACCAGGTTATGCATTTAAACAATTGTAGTATTATTATTTTATTTCATTCTTACATGGGGAAAAAAAACGATAGTAGAAATGGAAAAAAAGGGCAAACAATTGGAATGAATTGCCAAAACAAAAGCAAAGGTTAGTTAGTTATCAAAAATATAAAATAATACTAACTTATGAATTAATTTGAAAAATTACACAACCATAATAAACACTGTGTGTAACTGAACATTATTATTTTTGTACAGGCAGAAGTTTTGACACACCATGTTATGCATTTAAACAATTATTTTATTATTATTTTATTTTATTCTTACATGGATACATTTTTTTTAGAAAATGTAAAAAAAAGAAAAGGCAAAAAAATTGGAATGAATTGCGAAAACAAAAACAAAGTTTAGTTAGGCAATTAAAAAATAAAATAATACAAATTTATGAATTAATTACAAAAAATAGTGAAACTGAACATTATTATTTTTGTACAGGCAGAAGTTTTGACACACCAGGGTATGCATTTAAACAATTGTATTATTATTATATTGATTTTATTCTTACATGGGAAAAAAACGATAGTAGAGATGAAAAAAAGGGGCAAAAAATTGGAATGAACTGTGAAACAAAAACAAAGTTCAGTTAGTTAAACAATATGAAAACACTAACTTAGGAAATCATTAACAAAAAAATACCAGGTTATGCCTTTTTTAACAATTGTATTATTTTTATTGTTCTATTAGATCCTTACATGGGGAAAAAATGTGTAGAAAATGCAAAAAAAAGGGGCAAAAATTTGGAATGAATTGCAAAAACAAAAACAAAAGTTTAGTTAGGTAATACAAAATAAAATAATACTAATTTATGCATTAATGACAAAAATTACAATAACCATAATAAACACTGTTACATGTGTAACTGAACATTATTATTTTTGTACAGGCAGAAGTTTTGACACACTAGGTTATGCCGTTAAACAACTGTATTATTATTATATTTATTTTATTCTTACATGGGGGAAAAAACGATAGTAGAAATGATAAAAAAAAGGGGCAAAAAATTTGAATGAATTGCGAAAACAAAAACAAAAATTTGTTATTTGAAAAATATAAAAATACTAACTCATTAATTAATTAAAAATATATATATATTATTATATTAATTTTATCCCTTACGTGGGAATAAAACGATAGCAGAAATTGTAAAAAAAAAAAAAAAAGGGCCATAAATTTGAATGAATTGCGAAAAAACTGACATTTGTAAAGTAATAATAATATTATGAGACTTATTCACAAATAACACCAAGTTTTTTCTTTAAATATATATAATCTGTTTTAAACATTTCTTTTTTAAATTAAAAAAAAAAGTATCAACTGGCATTCTGGACTTTTCAGTGTGCGGCCTTTGGAGGGAAAAATTAAGACCCCTCTGATCTAAAATATTAGGAATTCCCAAAATAAAAACTTTTGTTTTTATTTTACACTCAAAATAAAAACAAAGTTTCGTCAGTTAATTAAAAATTAGGAAAATACTAACTTATGAATTCATTTGAAAAAATACAGCTACCATAATAAATGCTATTAAATGTGCAACGGAACATTATTTTCATTTTCATTTTATTCTTACGTGGGGAAAAAAACAATAGTACAAATGTAAGAAAAAAAGGCAAAACATTTGGTATGTAATAAGAAAAAAGCTGTTAAAAAAAAAAAGAATAAAAATATACTTAGTCAACTACAACATATTGCTGACAAAGAAAATATCAATATGGGCCTCGCATATTTTTACTTTTCAGTACGCGGCCCTTGGTGGAATACGTTAGGATGCCTCTGAACTAAAGTAGTGAAGTGAAGTGAATTATATTTATATAGCGCTTTTTCTCTAGTGACTCAAAGCGCTTTACATAGTGAAACCCAATATCTAAGTTACATTTAAACCAGGGTGGGTAGTACTGGGAGCAGGTGGGTAAAGTGTCTTGCCCAAGGACACAATGGCAGTGACTAGGATGGCGGAAGCGGGGATCGAACCTGGAACCCTCAAGTTGCTGGCACGGCCACTCTACCAACCGAGCTATACCGTCCCTGGTATCAAAATATTCTGATTTGAGAATCGATATCAGAGCTGGTATTGGTGGTATCGATTCGCCCGTCACTACTTTTGCCTGGCCTTGACAGGAATCGAAACTGAAAGTTAACTTAATTCTCCTCCTTTATGCTCCTTTCTGTCTGGTGCCTCTTGGCAAAATTATTAATAACAGATGTGTGTGGGATTAATAATAATAAAGGTGCGTGAGATGAATAAGAATAATGCACGAATGCAATAGTGCACTCGCTGACCCGCGCCAATGCCCGCTTGGCCAACCCAAAAAAAGAAGCCTCTGAAGTGGGGTTTTGGGCTCAGGCGGCGTCACATGCTTGCTCTTTGTATTAGCGTCGCCGCGTACCAGTCGCCTTCCGGGGCTTTTCATCCCTCTGCATGTTTTGCGCCGCATTCCCCTCGCTCTCGGGCGGACACTTCTTTAGGCACACCCGCGGACACTTCTTTAGGTACGCCGGCGGAAGCGCTCGGCACAATCCGAGAGCCAAGAGGTGTTCACGCAGAACCCGGCTGCTTTCAGGATGGGTACCATTTATACATCTGAACCGCTATGGTACCAATTCCCAATATTTTTTACAAAATGATTTGCTACTTTTCAAAAAAGTGCGTGTTCCGTTATCACATTTCCGAGTATTAAGTTGCAATTACAGTTGCAAGTCCGAGACGGTTTACGGTGTGTTGGTCATTTCAAGCCCTATTGTGTGAACGTTGTGTAAAAGGTAAATAAAAACAGAATACAATGATTGGCTAATCCTTTCCAACCTATATTCAATTGAATAGACTGCAAAGACAAGATATTTAACGTTCGAACTGAAAAAACGTTGTTATTTTTCTCAAATATTAGCTCATTTGGAATTTAAATAAATGATAAATGGGTTGTACTTGTATAGCGCTTTTCTACCTTCAAGGTACTCAAAGCGCTTTGACACTACTTCCACATTTACCCATTCACACACACATTCACACACTGATGGAGGGAACTGCCATGCAAGGCGCCAACCAGCACCCATCAGGAGCAATGGTGAAGTGTCTTGCTCAGGACACAACGGACGTGACGAGGTTGGTACTAGGTGGGAATTGAACCAGAGACGCTCGGGTTGCACACGGCCACTCTCCCCACTGCGATATGTTTTTAGAAAAAGCTGGCACAAGTGGCAAAAAAAAGACGGAGAAAGTTGAGGAATGCTCATCAAACGCTTGTTCGGAACATCCCTACAGGTGAACAGGCTAATTGGAAACAGGGGTGTCATGATTGGGTATAAAAGCAACTTCCGTTCACAAACGAGGACGGGGGGAGGGTCACCACTTTGTGAACAAATGCGTGAGCAAATTGTCGAAGAGGTTAAGAACAACATTTCTTAACGAGCTATTGCAAGGAATTTAGGGATTTCACCATCCACGGTCTGTCATATCATCAAAAGGTTCAGAGAATCTGGAGAAATCACTGCACGTAAGCGATGATATTAAGGACCTTCGATCCCTCAGGTGGTACCGCATGAAAAAGCGACATCAGTGTGAAAAGGATATCACCACATGGGCTTGGGAACACTCCGGAAAACCACTGTTTGTAACTACAGTTGGTCGCTACATCTGTAAGTGTAAGTTAAAACTCTACTATGCAAAGCCAAAGCCAAATCAACAACACCCAGATAAGCTGCTGGCTTTGCTGGGCTTGAGCTCATCTACGATGGACTGATGCAAAGTGTAAAAGTGTTCCGGGGTCTGAAGAGACCACATTTCAAATTGTTTTTGGAAACTGTGAACATGGTGTCCTCCGGAACAAAGAGGAAAAGGAACATCTTTAAAGCTTTAAGAACAACATTTCTTAATGAGCCCTGCGATGAGTTGGCGACTTGTCCAGGGTGTACGCCGCCTACCGCCCGAATGCAGCTGAGATAGGCTCCAGCGACCCACCCGCGACCCCAAAAGGGACAAGTGGTAGAAAATGGATGGATGGACCTCTTAATGAGCTATTGCAAGTAATTAGGGTTACCCTAACCCTAATATGTGGACAATGCTGACGAAACAAGTCCATGTCAGAAATCCAAAACATTTGTATAAAAATAAAATGATAACGGATTACATTTGTTACGTACTTTACATTTGTTAAAATCTCAAAGTGCTACAAAGTATAAAAATTAAAACATAAAAAAAATAAAAAGTTGATTGGCAAAACTAAATTGGCCCGAATGTGTGAATGTGAGTGTGAATGTTGTCTGTCTATCTGTGTTGGCCCTGTGATGAGGTGGTGACTTGTCCAATGTGTAGCTCGCCTTCCGCCCGATTGTAGTTGAGATAGGCGCCAGCGCCCCCCGCGACCCCTAAAGGGAATAAGCGGTAGAAAAATTGGATGGATGGATAGAAATGAAAACATGACACACACTAGATAAACATTGGATAAAACAGAAACATGGATAAAGATAGACATAAATGCATGAAAGCGCTGGATGAAACAGATAGGCAAGCATCCATCCATCCATCCATCTTCTTCCGCTTCTCCGAGGTCGGGTCGCGGAGGCAGCAGCCTAAGCAGGGAAGCCCAGACTTCCCTCTCCCCGGCCACTTCTTCCAGCTCTTCCCGGGGGGATCCCGAGGCGTTCCCAGGCCAGCCGGGAGACATAGTCTTCCCAACGTGCCTTGGGTCTTCCCCGTGGCAAGAAGAGCATTTAAAAACAAGAAGGCAGAAAAAATAGATAAAAACCGTGCTAAAAAGGTGGGTTTTTAGTCCCTTCTTAAAAACGGCCGACCGACGGTGGTGCTTTAAGATGGTCGGGGAGAGCGTTCCAGAGTTCGGATGTGGTCATTCTTGCCGACCTTGAGACCTCCGGATATGGGAGATTTGGGGGGGCGGGGTTAAGGGGGGAGGAGTATATTTATAGCTAGAATTAGCTGAAATTCAAGTATTTCTATTATATATATCCATCCATCCATAATCTACCGCTTATTACCTTTGGGGTCGCGGGGGGCGCTGGTGCCTATCTCAGCTACAATCAGGCCGGAATATATATATATATATCTATACATATATATATACCGTATTTCCTTAAATTGCCGCAGGGCATATAGTATGCGCCTGTCTTGAATTACTGCCGGGTCAAACTCGCTTCCCAAAATAATTAGCGCATGCTTAGTATTACCGCCTGGTCAAACTCTTGATGTCACGAGTGACACTTCCCCTGTCATCAATTTCAAAATGGAGGAGGCTGATTTCAATACCGGTAATTTGAAATCGCATAAAGGGAAGAAGATTAAGAGCTAGGCTTCACGGTGGCAGAGGGGTTAGTGCGTCAGCCTCACAATACGAAGTTCCTGCAGTCCTGGGTTCAAATCCAGGCTCGGGATCTTTCTGTGTGGAGTTTGCATGTTCTCCCCGTGAATGCGTGGGTTCCCTCCGGGTACTCCGGCTTCCTCCCACTTCCAAAGACATGCACCTGGGGATAGGTTGATTGGCAACACTAAATTGGCCCTAGTGTGTGAATGTGAGTGTGAATGTTGTCTGTCTATCTGTGTTGGCCCTTCGATGAGGTGGCGACTAGCTGAGATAGGCGCCAGCGCCCCCCGCGACCCCGAAAGGGAATAAGCGGTAGAAAATGGATGGATGGATGGATTAAGAGCTATTCCGTAGGATTTAAGGTCCAAGCTTACATCACACTCAAATTTTTACTGCATACTTTTGGTAAGTGCCGGAGTGAGAAGAGGTTATAAAATAATTAGTGCATGCTTACTTTTACCGCCTGCCTTTGGTAAGCTCAGGAGTGAGAAGAGGTTTTAAATAACTAGCGCCCCGGCGGAAATTCAAGGAAATACGGTATATTATATATATACATATATATATATATATATATATGTGTGTGTATTTTACACATATACACACACATAACACTCCTCTACTCATTGTTGTATTTGAAGTGCAATGCCTCGCAGCCAGTAGCACAGCCTTTGAAGGAGCATAGGTATGGGCAGCATCTGTAAAATTTAATTTGCGGGAAAGGAGCGAGTTTAGGGTTGAATTGTCTGTCCTCGTTCAATTCTCTGTCACTATCTTTTTTTGGACATTACTACTTGCCGTAGTTTTGAAGCAATGCATGATGGGATTCCGGATGTTCTGTGTCAGTGTATTGGCGTGCCGGCTGGAATAAACAGACGCGGAGAAATAGTTCCGTGCCTGCCTTCTTTATGGGTTATGGATAAACCCACGGATGTGCGCCGAAGATTTTAAAACGTGACTGGGCCGGCACGCTGTCCTCACTCAGGTCTGACTGGAAGTCGGGAGAAATTGGGGAGAATGGTTGTCCCGGGAGATTTTCAGGAGAGGCACTGAAATTGGGGAGTCTCCCGGGAAAAACTGGAGGGTTGGCAAGTATGAGTGAGGTCGAGCAGAAAGCCCGGCGGCCCGTTGAGGGGGTTAGTGTTCGATGAGCGGAGGTTGCAGATAGGAGGTTGAGGGGGAAACTAGGTCCTTGAGGTAGGAGGGGGGCCTTGCCGTAGATGAATTTAGCTGAACTGCGCCAATCGTGTCGAGAGGAGTGGTCAAACAATTTAACCAGGAGCTTGCCAGAAGCTTGCGGATGGCTACCAAAAGCGCCTTATTGCAGTCTTTAAAAACTCCTTCCATCAATCCAAAGAGTTTACTGGAGGAACTTCGAGATATTCAAAAGTTTTCCCATTCCCTGTCCCGAAATCCCTTTCGAAACAACTCTCTCCCACCAGTCTTTTGCTTCGGGCTTGGTTGTGGCGCAATCTAAGGCAGTGGTTCTTAACCTAGGTTCGATCGAACCTTAAGGGTTCGGTGAGTTGGCCTCAGGGGTTCGGCAGAGCCTCCCCTGCGGAGATAAAGACACACCCGACTCATCCTGCAAATAAAAACTTCTCCCTATCAGCGTATTATTGATGGTCTCCTGCTGGCCTGACAATGGACTGGACTTTCACTATTATGTTAGATCCACTATGGACTGGATTTTCACACTATTAGGCTTGATCCACTATGGACTGGACTCTCACACTATTGCGTTAGATCCACTATGAACTGGACTCACACTATTATGTTTGATCCACTATGGACTGGACTCTCAATATTATGTTGGATCCACTATGGACTGGACTCTCACTATTATGGTAGAGCCCCTCTGGACTGGACTCTCACTATTATGTTAGATCGACTGTGGACCTGGACCCTCACTATTATGTTAGATCCACTATGGAATGGACTCTCACACTATTATGTTAGACCCACTATGAACTGGACTCACACTATTATGTTTGATCCACTATGGACTGGACACTCACTATTATGTTGGATCCACTATGGACTGGACTCTCACTATTATGTTAGAGCCACTATGGAGTGGACTCTCACAATTATGTTGGATCCACTATGGATTGGACTCTCACTATTATGTTGGATCTACTATGGACTGGACTCTCACACTATTATGTTAGATCCATTATGGACTGGACTCTCACACTATTATGTTAGATCCACTATGGACTGGACTCTCACTATCATGTTAGATCCACTATGGACTGGACTCTCACTATTATGTTAGATCCAACCTATTCCCAGGTGCATGTCTTTGGAGGTGGGAGGAAGCCGGAGTACCCGGAGGGAACACTGGGACTAAAAAAAATAAAACCCGAACTATTTGAGAAATCAGACTAATTCAGGGCATGGAAACGTAGTGAGCGTCCAAATTGTCCCACTATCACTTCTGGTTGGAATGTACTATCAAGTTTTTTCTCCAACCCTAATCCTAATCCGATGATCTACGGGGTCCAAATTGAACTAGTCCTTGGAGGGGTCCAGGGAAATTCCCAGGTGGTCCCAAAGATTAATGAGGTTGCACAACAAGTCTGAAAAGCACATAAAGAGGACTTTTGGACTTTTAGGGGTAAGTCCATTTTGGAATACTTTGTAACCTCTAGAGAAGATGATATTCTAAGGGGTACTTTGGGATGTCAAGGGGAAGATGGTCCTATTTGGGGTACTTTAGAACCTTTGGGAAAGATGATCCTCTTCGGAGTACAAGGTTCAAGACGATTTAATTGTACCCTTAGGTAGTCAGTGAAAACTAGAGGATGGCATCTGCATGGACATTGAAATTAACACAAGTGTTGACACAAAACAAACCACAACGTGACAAAGTACTCACACGCTGCCTGGGACCAGGACCAGCGAAAGATGAAAGAGTCAAATGAACAGTAACAGTCATACTTGGCATCAGAACATCTATCCATCCATTTTCTACCGCTTATTCCCTTTCGGGGTCGTGGGGGGCGCTGGCGCCTATCTCAGCTACAATAGGGCGGAAGGCGGGGTACACAATACAAAGGTCCTGCAGTCCTGGGTTCAAATCCAGGCTCGGGATCTTTCTGTGTGGAGTTTGCATGTTCTCCCCGTGAATGCGTGGGTTCCCTCCGGGCATCAGAACACAAGGCAATAAAAAACAGTGAGATCAAACTACCATCAATCAATCAAAAAATAGCTATTACTTGTTTAAAAGTATAGCTGCGGTTGGAACAAAGCTGATCTATAACGAGTTGTTCCACACCTTCGGACCCGAAGCCTACGGCCAGATGGGGGGAGCTGGAACTCCCCATAGAGAGAATGGGAGTTTTTTATGCTGGAATTCTGTTGGCAATCCACTGTACCTGCCTGGTACAGGGACTCCATACTCAGCTGGGGTTCACCATTAAGACGACTTTTATAGACCACTTGATTATTTGGATCAACCTGTTTCCGTCCTTCAGAAGCAGACCTCCAAACCTTCAGGGCTGTTCGTCTTTTCCTGATTCTATGGACTTTTCCGAGTAGAAGTAAAGAGGGCCTAATACTTTTGAAGATACGTCTGACAAAAATAAGTTCTCTTAAAAGTCCCAGTTCCATTCTATAGGTGTCTCAACCCGTACAAGGAACTTTCCCGTACTCTAACCCTGGAGAGGTCCTGAAAAGCCTTGAAAGAACCCAATTGGTCCCAATGATAAAAGCGGGTTAGACCAAAGGTCTAAAATGACATTTAGGTGTAAGTCCGTTTTGGGGTACTCTGAGAGCTTGGGACATTTTTGGATACTCTGAGACCTTTAGGGGATGATAGTCCTTTTTGGGGTACTTTGGGATGTTCAGTTGATGTTAGTCCTTTCCTGAGTCCACATACTTTTTCCAGTAAAATCACCATAGAAAGGCTCTAATTGGAACACTTCTGGTCCGTAAATTTCCCAACTGGTTTGAAAAATCAAAAAATTTGAGAATTTCATTCCAGGTCATTACTATCTATACGCAGTTTGATAGCACAACTTGCTTCCAACACAAGGGGGGGCAGGAAAAGAGTCAGGTAATAAAGCGTCCTGTAGAAGTCTTTCCCATAGGCAGTAGACTCTAGAAGTAAGGAGGCCCCAATACCTTTGAAGACACTTCTGATAAAAAAATAAGTGCCCTTAAAAGTCCCAGTTCCATTTTATAGGTGTCTCAACCCATAAAGGAACTTTTCCATACTCTAACCCTACTTTGATGTTCAAAGTTTCTACAAGGTCCAAATTGAACCTAAGCCGTGCAGGGGTCTTGAAAAGTCTTGAAAGAACCCAAGTGGCCCCAATGATAAATGCCGGTTACACAAAAGGTCTGAAATGACTTTTAGGCGTAAGTCCGTTTTGGGGTACTCTGAAGGTTTTGGACTTTTTTGGATAATCTGAGACCTTTAGGGGAAGATGGTCCTTTTTGGGGTACCTTGGGATGTTCAGTTTAAGTTAGTCCTATCCTGAGTCCACAGGATTTTTCCAGTAAAATCACGAAATATAGGCTCTAATTGGGACACTTCTGGTCCGTAAATGTCTAAACTGGTTTGAGACATCAAAAAACGAGAGAATTCCATTCCACGTCATTACTATCTAAACACAGTTTGATAGCAACAATTGCTTCCAACACAACGGGGGGCAGGAAAAGTGTCAAGTATTGAAGCGACCTGTAGAAGTCTTTCCCGTAGGTAGTAGACTCTCGAAGTAAAGATGCCCCAAAACTTTTGAAGACACTTCTGATAAAAATAAGTGTCCTTAAAAGTCCCATTTCCCTTTTTTAGGTGTCTCAACCCGTACAAGGAACTTTCCCGTACTCTAACTCTACTTTGATGTTCAAAGTTTCTACAAGGTCCAAATTGAACCTCGGCCATAGAGAGGTCTTGAAAAGTCTTGAAAGAACTCATGTGGTCCCAATGATAAATACGGGTTACCCAAAAGGTCTGAAATGACTTTTAGGCATAAGTCCTTTTTGGGACTCGGACGGTTTGGGACTTTTTGGGATACCCTGAGACCTTTAGGGGAAGATGGTGCTTTTTGGGATGTTCAGTTGATGTTAGTCCTTTCCTGAGTCCACAGACTTTTTCCAGTAAAATCACAAAATATAGGCTTTAATTGGGACACTTATGGTCCGTAAATGTTCAAACTGGTTTGAGACATCAAAAAACGAGAGAATTCCATTCCACGTCATTACTATCCAAACACAGTTTGATAGCAACAATTGCTTCCAACACAACGGGGGGCAGGAAATGTGTCAAGTATTAAAGCGACCTGTAGAAGTCTTTCCCGTAGGCAGTAGACTCTCGAAGTAAAGAGGCCCCAAATCTTTTGAAGACACTTCTGATAAAAATAAGTGCCCTTAAAAGTCCCAGTTCCCTTTTTTAGGTGTCTCAAACCGTACAAGGAACGTTCCCGTACTCTAACTCTAATTTGATGTTCAAAGTTTCTACAAGGTCCAAATTGAACCTCGGCCTTGGAGAGGTTTTGAAAAGTCTTGAAAGTACCCAAGTTGTCCCAATGATAAATACGGGTTACACAAA
>NC_084621.1:40000-45000 GCF_033978795.1 Nerophis ophidion
GTAGTCTGTGGCGACACCGTAGTTGATAAGCTTCTTGTTATGGGACATTCCTCCTCCGCTATTGCCATTTGTAATATAAAGTAGTGTAAAGTTCTTACTTATATCTGTCAGTAAACTCACCATGAAAGCGCTAAAATATACCGGTGTAGTGAGTTGACATTATTCACCCAAAGAACTTTAGTTATTAGAGAGTTCTGGTCGGACGGTTTTTCACGGCACACATCTCCGTTATTAATTGAAGTAAAGTCTGGATGTCATTAAAAGAGTTAGCGCCATCTTTTGACACTTGTTCCACTTCTGTCCTTGCACGCTACACCGCTACAACAAAGATGACGGGGAAAAGACGCTATGTAAATAAGACCGCCCACAAAACGGCGCGTCCAGAAGCGACTGTCGGAAAGCGGCTTGAAGATGATGTGTAAAACATCATCTATGCAACATTTTGACCAAAGAACCACCAATACATGTTATGTAGACCATAAGGAAGTCTTTTACATTTCGACAAAAATAATAATAATATGACCCCTTTAATGCGCCTTATAATCCGGTGTGCCTCATAAATGAAAAAATATTTTAAAAAATAGAGCATTCATCGGCAATGCGCCTCATAATCCAGTGCGCCCTATGGTGCGGATAATACGGTATATCATTTTGGCAGACAATAGAGCAGGGGTGTATAAACTTTTTGACTTGGGGCCCACATTGGGCTGAAAAAATTTGGTCATGGGCCAAAAGATGACTGCATGTAAAGTAACTATATACAGCCTATACATACGTATTTGTACATATTACAATAATAGAATTAGAGATGTCCAATAAATGCTTTAAAATGTAATATCGGAAATTATCGGTATCGGTTTCAAAAAGTAAAATGTATGACTTTTTAAAACGACGCTGTACGGAGTGGTACACGGACGTAGGGAGAAGTACAGAGCGCCAATAAACCTTAAAGGCACTGCCTTGACATAATATCTACGGCTGTTCACACACACAAGTGAATGCAAGCCATACTTGGTCAACAGCCATACAGGTCACACTGAGGGTGGCCGGATAAAGAACTTTAACACTGTTACAAATATGCGCCACACTGTGAACCCACACCAAACAAGAATGACAAACACATTTCTGGAGGAAATCCGCACCGTAACACAACATAAACACGACAGAACCAATGCCCAGAACCTCTTGCAGCACTAACTCTTCCGGGATGCTATAATATACACCCACCCGCTACCTCCTATCCCCAAAACCCCGCCCACCTCAACCTTCTCGTGCTCTCTCAGGGAGAGCATGTCCCGAAAAACAAACTGCTGTTTTGAGGTATGTTACAAACCCTGTTTCCATATGAGTTGGGAATTTGTGTTAGATGTAAATATAAACGGAATACAAAGATTTACAAATCATTTTCAACCCATATTCAGTTGAATATGCTACAAAGACAACATATTTGATGTTCAAACTGATAAAAAATTGTTATTGTTGCAAATAATCATTAACTTTAGAATTTGATGCCAGCAACACGTGACAAAGAAGTTGGGAAAGGTGGCAATAAATACAGATAAAGTTGAGGAATGCTCATCAAACACTTATTTGGAACATCCCACAGGTGTGCAGGCTAATTGGGAACAGGTGAGTGCCATGATTGGGTATAAAAACAGCTTCCCATCCTTCACAAGAAAGGATGGGGCGAGGTACACCCCTTTGTACACAACTGCGTGAGCAAATAGTCAAACAGTTTAAGAACAACGTTTCTCAAAGTGCAATTGCAAGAAATTTAGGGATTTCAACATCTACGGTCCATAATATCATCAAAAGGTTCAGAGAATCTGGAGAAATCACTCCACATAAGCGGCATGGCCGGAAATCAACATTGAATGACCGTGACCTTAGATCCCTCAGGTGGCACTGTATAAAAAAACGACATCAATCTCTAAAGGATATCACCACACGGGCTCAGGAACACTTCAGAAAACCAATGTCACTAAATACAATTTGTCGCTACATCTGTAAGTGCAAGTTAAAGCTGTACTATGCAAAGCGAAAGCCATTCATCAACAACATCCACAAACGGTTGAAGGACTGAAGCGCTACATAAAACAAGAATGGGAAAGAATTCCACTTTCAAAGCTTCAAAAATTAGTTTCCTCAGTTCCCAAACGTTAATTGAGTGTTGTTATAAGAAAATGTGATGTAACACAGTGGTGAACTTACACCAGGTACAAGAGCCGTATAAAGTCGATACTTGATGACTAAGTTGATATTTTTTACAAACCCCAAAACCAGTGAAATTGAAAAAACTTTATTATTTTTTGCAAACATTAGATCATTTGGAATTGGATGCCTGGAACATGTTTTTTTAAAAAAAGCTGGCACAAGTGGCAAAAAAGACTGAAAAAATTTAGGAATGCTCATCAAACACTTATTTGGAACATCCCAAAGGTGAACCGGCTAATTGGGAACAGGTGGGTGCCATGATTGGGTATAAAAGCAGCTTCCATGAATAGCTCAGTCATTCACAAACAAGGACGGAGCGAGGGTCACCACTTTGTCCACAAACGTGTGAGCAAATTGTTTAAGAACAACATTTCTCAAGCAGCTATCGCAAGGAATTTAGTGATTTCACCATCTACGGTTTGTCATATCGTAAAAAGGTTCAGAGAATCTGGAAAAATCACTGCACGTAAGCCATGATATTACGGACCTTCAATCCCTCAGGCGGTACTGCATCAGAAACCGACATCAGTGTGTAAAGTATATCACCACAATACTTAAGAAAACCACTGTCAGTAACTACAGTCGGTCCCTTTGTCTGTAAATGCAAGTTAAAACTCTACAATGCCAAGCAAAAGCCATTTATCAACAACACCCAGAAACACCGCCGGTTTCGCTGGGCCTGAGCTCATCTAAGATGGACTGATGCAAAGTGAAAAAGTGTTGTATGGTCTGACGAGTACACATTTCAAATTGTTTTTGGAAATATTTGACATCGTGTCATCCGGACCAAAGACGAAAAGAACCATCCAGATTGTTCTTGGTGCAAAGTTGAAAACCCAGTATCTGTGATGGTATGGGGGTGTATTAGTGCCCAAGGCATGGGAAACTTACACATGTGTGAAGGCACCATTAATGCTGAAAGGCACATACAGGTTTTGGAGCAACATGTATTCCCATCCATGGACGCCCCTGCTTATTTCAGCAAGACGATGCCAAGCCACGTGTTACAACAGCGTGGCTTAGTAGTAAAAGAGTGCTGGTACTAGACTGTCTGGCCTGTCGTCCAGACCTGTCTCCCATTGAAAATGTGTGGCGCATTATGAAGCCTGAAACACAACGGAGACCCCGGACTTAAGCTGCACCTGTTCACAACTATTAGTAGTGGGCGGAGCCTGGCGTTGATAACTGTCATTACCGCACTTAAAGTGAATTAGAGACCAATACGAAAAGTCGGCGTTATCGCAGTTCACTTTTTTGGGGTAAGAGGAGGGGGGTGTAGGGGTGGGGGGTGATTTAACCGGCTATTTTGTCTCCGGTCTTTTGGCCACTGACAGACAAGTGTAATAGTCCTTCAAGTAATGGAATCAGCCAATAAGTAAATACAGTTGGTCGCGTTGTCTGTACATGCAAGTTAAAAGTCGACAATGCAAAGCGACAACCATTTATCAACAACACCCAGAAACGCCACCGGTTTTGCCGAACCCGAGCTCATCTAAGATGGATTGATGCAAAGTGGAAAAGTGTTCTGTGGTTTGATGACTCCATATTTCAACATATGTTGCCAATACAAGCAACGTCTTTGTTCGTGGATGCCCCTGCTTATTTCAGAAAGACAATACCAAGCCACATTCTGCACATGTTACAACAGTGTGGCTTTGTAGTAAAAGAGTGTGGGTACTAGACTGTACTGTCTGTAGTCCAGACCTGTTTCCCGTTGAAAATGTGTGGCGCATCATTCACATATTGAAAATGATCATTCACCATATTGGATGTTGTCCTCTCATGCCCACGGTGCGAGTGCCAGGCAAGTTGGGTGGTAAGCAAGTACGCTTTGGAAGGATGCCCGCAGTGTCCTGACCCTGACATGTTCCGTCCTCGCGACCGACTGCTGCAAAAAGTTGGGAGTCGGAACACATTCCTGCATATCAATGATGATTGTGAGGACCTCGTAAAAAGAACAACAGCACCCGAGCTGCTTGGACATGAACCAAAAACCGCCATTCGGAGCCCTGAAACCCTTCCTCAGCCTTTGTGCGCTTGTCCATCAAAGTGAGAACGGGCGGCCGTTTGGTTTTGACACAGCGTGGTTGCCACGGGTGATCATTTTGTGCTACAATATTTAATTAAGCCACTCCCACCTAACGCCAGGGCCGAAGGCTACCCACGTTCTTAACGGCGCCCGCGTTGTGCTACTGCCCCCCCCTGCTCCTTGGCGCCGTGACAGAAGATCCGATTACCCGTGGCCCTGGCGCGTCCAAGGAACACGGCGGCGCCGAGCAGGCAGTCTGGCGCTGGCTCTCTGCGGGCGTGATTTGATTGCCGCCTGGTTCGTTAACAAGGCGGCGGTATTATTAGCAGCGGACTGATGTTTAATGTTCAATAAGCGGCGCCGCTGTAAACACGGCTTGTTAAAAAAATATAAATAAATAAAATAGAAAAGAAGCACACATGTGTTTCATAGCGCCCTTTTTGACATGACAATGCTCATGAATTGTGTGTGTGAGTGGCCATAGGCCGATACGGTATGTTGACAGTGGCCACATGTGATATCACGCAAAAAAATCATGTGTGTCCAAGTTTGTGCTCAACGGCATTTAGGACATTAAAAGCGCTCAAAATGTGTGTTTTTTTAATTATTCAATATTTTGCAGGAGAAGCATGTGATTTATCCCCGACAATCAGTAAAGAAAGTTTGCCAAAATATGTCAATGTCTGTTTTGAGAAAAAGTTGTCCCGATACCAATATTTTGGTGCCAGTATTGGTATTAAAATGCGTTTGGGTACTT
>NC_084621.1:46439-71439 GCF_033978795.1 Nerophis ophidion
TGTGTGTAAAAATTTGAAGTGTTCCCCCTCTGGTCAACATATGTAATAACAAGTGTGTAAGGATTTGAAATGCGCCCCCTTTGGCCAAAATGTATTTAAAAAAATAAAATTAAATATTTATATAAAGACATACTGTAATAAGTAAATTATGAAGATAAAAAATCAAATACAAACATAAAATTCCAAAAAATAAAATAATTAAAAGCAGTCTTTTTCTCACAATGTGTCGACTTCTTTTTGAAGTGAGGTGAATTATATTTACATAGCACTTTTCTCTAGTGACTCAAAGCGCTTTACATAATGAAACCCAATAACTAAGTTCCATTTAAACCAGTGTGGGTGGCACTGGGAGCAGGTGGGTGGCACTGGGAGCAGGCGGGTGGCACTGGGAGCAGGCGGGTGGCACTGGGAGCAGGCGGGTGGCACTGGGAGCAGGCGGGTGGCACTGGGAGCAGGCGGGTGGCACTGGGAGCAGGCGGGTGGCACTGGGAGCAGGCGGGTGGCACTGGGAGCAGGCGGGTGGCACTGGGAGCAGGCGGGTGGCACTGGGAGCAGGCGGGTGGCACTGGGAGCAGGCGGGTGGTACTGGGAGCAGGTGGGTGGCACTGGGAGTAGGTGGGTGGCACTGGAAGCAGGTGGGTGGCACTGGGAGCAGGCGGGTGGCACTGGGAGCAGGCGGGTGGCACTGGGAGCAGGTGGGTGGCACAGGGAGCAGGTGGGTGGTACTGGGAGTAGGCGGGTGGCACTGGGAGCAGGCGGGTGGCACTGGGAGCAGGTGGGTGGCACTGGGAGCAGGCGGGTGGCACTGGGAGCAGGTGGGTGGCACTGGGAGCAGGCGGGTGGCACTGGGAGTAGGTGGGTGGCACTGGAAGCAGGTGGGTGGCACTGGGAGCAGGCGGGTGGCACTGGGAGCAGGTGGGTGGCACTGGGAGCAGGCGGGTGGCACTGGGAGCAGGCGGGTGGCACTGGGAGCAGGTGGGTGGCACTGGGAGCAGGCGGGTGGCACTGGGAGTAGGTGGGTGGCACCGGGAGCAGGCGGGTGGCACTGGGAGCAGGCGGGTGGCACTGGGAGCAGGTGGGTGGCACTGGGAGCAGGCAGTGGCACTGGGAGTAGGTGGGTGGCACCGGGAGCAGGCGGGTGGCACTGGGAGCAGGCAGTGGCACTGGGAGTAGGTGGGTGGCACTGGAAGCAGGCGGGTGGCACTGGGAGCAGGTGGGTCAAGTGTCTTGCCCAAGGACACAACGGCAGTGACTAGGATGGCGGAAGCTGGGATCGAACCTGGAACTCTCAAGTTGCTGGCACGGCCACTCTACCAACCGAGTTATACAGACATTTTTCTTATAAAATTGGGAACAATTTATAATTTTTTTCCTGTTTTTCTAACATTGCAATATTTTCTGGTAAAATTATTACTTTTTTATGTAAAAGTATTACTTTTTTAATGCAACATAGCGATATTTGTCATGTAAAATTCTCACTTTTATCACGATATCGCCAATTTATTTGTTGTTCTCGTAAAACGGTGACATTTTTTGGATAAAATTAAGACTTTTGTAACAATTTTGCAGAGTAAAAATGTTATTATCACAACATTGCCGAATTTGAAGCTTTTTCCTTTAAAACTGCGACTGTCATTGAGTAAAACTACATACTGTAATAACAAAGTAAATAATGAAGATAAAAATCAATTACAAACAAATTAAGAAAAAATAATAATAATAATGAAAATCAATGTCGACTTCTTTCCTATAAAGTTGGGAACAATTTCTCATATTTTTCCTGTTTCTCTAGCATTGCATTATTTTCTCGTGAAATTATTAGTTTTTTATGTAAAAGTATTACTTTTTAAATGCAACATTGCGATATTTGTCATGTAAAATTCTGACCTTTATCACAATATCGCCATTTTTTTTTTGTTCTTGTAAAACGCTGACATTTTTTGAGTAAAATTATGACTTTTGTAACAATTTTGTAGAGTAAAATTCAGATTATTATCATAACATTGCCAACATTTGAAGCTTTTCCTTTAAAACTATGACTGTCATTGAGTAAAACATACTGTAATAACAAAGTAAATAATGAAGATAAAAATCAATTACAAACAAATTTAAAAAAAAAATAATAATAATAATGAAAAGCATTGTCGACTTTCTTATAAAGTTGGGAACAATTTCTCATATTTTTCCTGTTTCTCTAGCATTGCAATATTTTCTCGTAAAATTATGAGTTATTTATTTAAAAGTATTACTTTTTTAATGCAACATATAAAATTCTGACCTTTATCACATTATCGCCATTTTTTTGTTGTTCTTGTAAAACGGTGAAATTTTTGAGTAAAATTATGATTTTTGTCATAATTTTGCAGAGTAAAATTTGTGATGGTCCACATCTTGGACCATGTCATATTCTGGTTTTGTTTCTGTTTTGTTATCATCCTGTGTTGTATTCGACGTCTTTGGTTCCTGGTGGCACTTCCTGTTTGGTTTCTGTTGTCATGGTTACTCATTTAGTGTCACCTGTTTCTTGTTTGTCGTCACGCACCTGATTTGATTAATTATCTCCTCATTTAAGACCGCCCTTGTTTGTCGTTGGTTCTCGGAGTGTAGTTTGCTCCACACAACAAGTGACATCGCTCTTCCCGCATTGTGCTAACTATCTTTTTTCACCCTATTAGCTTCCATGCTATTTTGTTTGTTTGCTTGTCCCTAGTTTACATGCTAGCGCTTTCTGTTCATTCTAGCTCCCACGCTAGTTCTGTTTGTTTTGTCTGTAGTGCTTTGTGCAAGTGTTTTTTGTTGGTAGCTTGTTTTGTAATATTAATAAATGATTATCCTTACCCTCACGCTGTGTTCCATCCACCAGAGAACAACTTTTCACCACGATGCCAGCCAGACGTCACAAATATCATAACTTTGCCAACAGTTTTAAGCTTTTCCTGTGAAACTGCGACTGTCATTGAGTAGAACTACAACTTTTATCATAACATCGCGCAAATCTTCAGTTTTTCTTGTAAAATCTTTACTTGCGTTGAGTAAAATCACAACTTTTATTATAATACTGCCAAAATTCTGAGTTTGTCTTGTGAAATTGTAACCTTTTTCTTGTGAAAGTCCATCTCATTTTTCACAACAAGCTTTTTTATATTTGCATCGTATTTTTATAGTATTTAAAGTCCTACTGAAAGCCACTACTAGCCACCACGCAGTCTGATAGTTTATATATCAATGATGAAATATTAACATTGCAACACATGACAATACGCCCGCTTTAGTTTACTAAATTGCAATTTTAAATTTCCCGCCCGCGCGTTACGTCACGGATTGTAGAGGACATTTTGTGCCAGCATCGTGCCCAGCTATTAAGTCGTCTGTTTTCATCGCAAAATTCCACAGTATTCTGGACTTCTGTGTTGCTGAATCTTTTGCAATTTGTTTAATTAATAATGAAGTCATCAAAGAAGAAAGCTGCAGGTGGGAAGCGGTGTATTGCAGCTGCCTTTAGCAACACAAACACAGCCGGTGTTTCATTCTTTACATTCTCGAAAGATGGCGATGAAGCTTTACTATGGAACAGAGATGTCAAGCGAACACGGTTGGATTGGACCACACACACAAAGTACAGTGTATTCTGCCACAATCATTTTTACCATTCTGTATTCTGAAGGCGATCTCTGTCGTGTTCTACTCCAGCATCAATATCAGCAGCATCCTCCTGACCGTCACCGTCAGCGTCGGGTTCAAAGCGGTATGGCTCTATCCCTTGTTGTGGTTGGGCCTGGCCGAATGGTCCTGCCACCCCCATGGCTCCCACGTCGCTCCTAACAGCATCTTCCCTATCTGAATCGCTCCCACTGCCCTCTAGTCGTTTTTTTTTTTCTAGTCCTTCACTTTTACTTTCCTCATCCACGAATCTTTCATCCTCGCTGAAATTAATGGGTAAATCGTCACTTTCTCAGTCCGAATCGCTCTCGCTGCTGGTGGCCATGATTGTAAACAATGTGTTGATGTGAGGAGCTCCACAACCCGTGACATCACGCGCACATCGTCTGCTACTTCCGGTACAGGCAAGGCTTTTTTATTAGCGACCAAAAGTTGCCAACTTTATCGTCGATGTTCTCTACTTAATCCTTTCAGCAAAAAAATGGCAATATGGAGAAATGAGGAAGTATGACACATAGAATGGAGCTGCTATCCCCCTTTGAATAAGAACATCTCATTTCAGTAGGCCTTTAATTGTTGTAAATACTCATCTTTATGTAGCTAGGAAGGGTGGTCCTAAAGAGGTGGGCCTTTTTCGGATGTCTCAAGAAGGTAACAAATACAAGAGTGTGTGTGTGTGTGTGTGTGTGTGTGTGTGTGTGTGTGTGTGTGTGTGTGTGTGTGTGTGTGTGTGCGTGCGTGCGTGTACACACACACACACACACACACACACACACACACACACACACACCCCTCACATGCATATTAATAGCGCAGGAGCTCAGCTTGTGGTGGACTGGCCCGAAGGAGGACTTTAAGCTTCATATTTGCATCCCCGGCTACGTTTATCCGTCCTTCCTCCCGTCCTGGCCTTCTTTCTCCTTGCGCTCCTTTCTTTTTTCTCGCTCTTTTAAATGACTTTCACTGCCGACCTTTTGTCAACACAGGCCAGTAATATCATGTCTCTGATTGATGACCACAGCAGCTGCTAGATCACAGGTGTCAGGCCAGATCTGGCTCGCAAACACCTGGAAATGATAGGCGTCAATATTTTCTCACTAAATGTAATTGATTGTTTTCATTTTAACGGAAAATATATTCAGTGCGGGCCAAAAGTTTGGAGGCTTTAGTTATTGTTGACATCCGGTGGCCCTGGATGAAGGGCTGGCTGTCCAGAGTCAGGACCCGGGGTGGACCGCTCACCTGTGCATGGCTTGGGGACATCTGTGTGCTGCTGACCCGTCTCCACGGCTCTATCACAAAGAAATAAGAGTTGTAGAAATGATTGTAAAGTCAAGACAGCCATGACAGGATGTTCTTTACACGTGAATGTCAACTTTTGACCACAACTGAATGTTGATCTTTGTCTTGCACGTCCGCATTCATCCATCCTAAAACTTTGGGAAGACATTTAAAAAGTCCTTCTTCTCTTCCTGATTATGAATTCCGCCAGTGGAGTGTGTGTCTCCTCGCAGTCCTTCACTTCCTTCATTGTCGCACATTAATGGCGGTACCACACTTTTTATGATCTCCGCATTTTGTCGGCAGTCAGGCAGGCCTGCCTTCTTCCTTTTGGGCTCCTCGCCTCTTATCTGCGTCTCTGTCGCTCGCTCCCAGAAACAATGGCAGCTTTCTTGTAAGCAGCCCTGAGGTTTTTGTCTGCTCCTTTAAAAAAAAAAATGTAAAAAAAAGCTAAGAGAAGACAAAAGGAGGGTGGGAAGAAGATAATAGGTTGTCGTGGTGATTAGCATTCCTGTGTGGAAAATGGGGTTTGTCTCTGTGGGATTGACTTTCTTGGGTCTTCTCATTTTGGTGCTCACGTCTGTTCCGTGTCAGCAGTGGGAGAACTGCAATCTCTGCACAAGTTTGCAAGAGGAGGACACATTCACACGCACAATCATTTATGATAACGGTAATGCAATTGCTCCTCGCAAGTTTTTTATGATAACCAGCACGTTAAATAATGAGAACATTCGAAAGTCCAAACACACGACATGCTTGGTCGCTCGTGACTACGTCCCGCAAGTTGTTGATGACAGCTGCCAGCTTCCAGAATATACTGTAAGTACTGTAAAGGCCGCTACTTTTTCCCTACGCTTTAACCTGCGGTTTATGAGACAGTGTGGCTCATTTATGATTTTTTTTCTTCGTTATTTATGATAAGCAACACATTAAGTAATATAAATCAATACATCAATTCAAATTAATTCAGAAGTCTAAACACACGACATGCTTGGTCACTCGTGACTAGATCCCGCGAGTTGTTAGTAACAGCTGCCAGCTTCCAGAATATACTGTAAGTACTGTAAAAGCCGCTACTTTTTTTCCTACGCTTCAACCTGCGGTTTATGAGACGGTGCCGCTCATTTATGAATTTTTCTTCGTTATTTTTGATAACCAACACATTAATTAATAGAAATCAATACAACAATTAAAAATAATTTTTAAAAGTCTAAACACACGACATGCTTGGTCACTCGTGACTACGTCCCGCAAGTTGTTAATGACAGCTGCCAGCTTCCAGAATATACTGTAAGTACTGTAAAGTCCGCTACTTTTTTCCTACGCTTTAACCCTGCGGCTTAAGAGACGGTGCGGCTAATTTAGGAATGTGTCTTTGTTATTTATGATAACCAATACATTAAATAATATAAATCAATACATCAATTCAAACGAATTCAAAAGTCTAAACACACGGCATGCTTGGTCGCTCGTGACTAGATCCCGCGAGTTGTTAATGACAGCTGCCAGCTTCAGGAGTATAAGTACTGTAAAAGCCGCAGCAACTGCGTGAGAAGATATACTCGAATATGACGATATACTCATTTTCTATATCGCTCAGAGACAAACCCGCGATATATGGAGTATATCCGATATATCGCCAAGCCCTAGAAGGGGCCAAATTATTGTGTCAGGTGTCCACGGGTGGTTATGTGACATTGGTTTGAGTAGCGGCTTCACGGTGGCAGAGGGGTTAGTGCGTCTGCCTCACAATACGAAGTTCCTGCAGTCCTGGGTTCAAATCCAGGCTCGGGATCTTTCTGTGTGGAGTTTGCATGTTCTCCCGTGAATGCGTGGGTTCCTTCCGGGTACTCCGGCTTCCTCCCACTTCCAAAGACATGCACCTGGGGATAGGCCCCTCCCACCTCCAAAGACATGCACCTGGGGATAGGTTGATTGGCAACACTAAATGGTCCCTAGTGTGTGAATGTTGTCTGTCTATCTGTGTTGGCCCTGTGATGAGGTGGCGACTTGTCCTGGGTGTACCCCGCCTTCCGCCCGATTGTAGCTGAGATAGGCGCCAGCGCCCCCCGCGACCCCAAAAGGGAATGAGCGGTAGACAAATGGATGGATGGATGGGTTTGAGTAGCACAGGTGTCGGGAATTAAGATTTACAGACTGGATTTATGGCTCTTTTAATTGAGCTGGATTTTGAAAAGCTGATCCTTTCAAAGAATCGTTGAAGAACGGCCCGTGTTATAGATCTTAGGCAGAATTTGTAAGATAAGATGTTGCCACAGAATCATTTCCATTCACACGACTAAGAATTGACTCTACACAGAAAGTAGTAATAAAACTGCAATAAGAATTGATTTAAGATATTACATGTAATAATGTTAACACTAATGTTGCATAATATAACATATTTAAAGGTTGATAAAATATATAAACTGTGTAAAACAGTTTAGAAGCAAAAAGTTGATGAGTAATTTATTCCTAACATATTCTATCAGATTCTCCTATCCTAACACTGCCATACTTTTTCATAACATGGTCACTACTGCCTGGTTTGTCTTGTTGTATTCTTATTTTACTGTTATATTTTTAATCGTCATTGTTGTTTTTATTTGTATTTTTATTGTAATATTTTTCTATTTTTTTTCCTTTTTTACACCCATTATTTACTTTTTAAAATCAATCTCAATTCTGTACACTGCTGCTGGAAATTACATTTTTCTGAGGAAACTCTCCTAAAGAAATCAATAAAGTACTATCTATCTGTCTGTCTATCTATCTATCTGTTTATCCATCTATCTATCTATCTATCTATCTATCTATCTATCTATCTATCTATCTATCTATCTATCTATCTATCTATCTATCTATCTGTCTATCTGCCTGTCTGTCTGTCTATCTATCCATCTATCTATCTATCTATCTATCTATCTATCTATCTATCTATCTATCTATCTATCTATCTATCTATCTATCTATCTATCTATCTATCTATCTATCTATTTTTCTATCTATCTATCTATCTATCTATCTGCCTGTCTATCTATTGTCTAGCACAGTTCAAAATCTATTTTAATGCAACAAGGTTACACAGATACAAAGAAAAAAGGCAGGCGTTTTAGATGTAATTAGACACATTTACTAGGATAATTCTGGAAGATCCCTTATCTGTTTATTGTTTTAATAGTGTTTTAGTGAGATTCTAATGTCATACCTGAAAGTCGGATGGCTGCAGTGAACGCCAGTGTCTCTTGAGAGAAGCTGAGGAGCCAAGATGACAGCTGCCTTTTTAAGCTGCAGATGGAGGTCCCATAATCCACTGAAGTCTCCGGTAATAGCCGACTTAATATCACAATTTTCCCATCCAAAAACTTGCTGGTTGACGTAGAGAAACATGTTCGCTTGACGGCTCTGTGTTAAAACTTCACAACAAACAAACACCGGCTGTGTTTCGGAGCTAAATGCAGCTGCAATCTACCGCTTTCCACCAACAGTATTATTCTTTATAGTCTCCAGGGTTTCCCACACATTCATTTATTTGCGGCGGCCCGCCACGAAAGAATTACGGCCGCCACAAATGAAAATTTAAAAATAAAAAAAAAATGAAAAAATAAAATATATATATATTTTTTCCGGCTTTTGACTCGCTCGACCGCTCATAAAAGCAATGGGACTCTGTCTGTGAATGGAGCTTGTAGTTACATATTATAAAATATGTAAATATTATATAAATATGTAGATAAAGTGTTGTGTCTATATTCCAACTCCACGTTCTTCTTGGTCATCGCCGCTGCAGCTGCCGCTGACTCACCCCAAATCTACATTTGAAATTGCAATTTAGTAAACTAAAGCGTCCGTATTGTCATGTGTTGCAATGTTAATATTTCATCATTGATATATAAACTATCAGACTGCGTGGTGGCTAGTAGTGGCTTTCAGTAGGCCTTTAAGTACAGTTTAGAACCCAGACAGCAGAATGAGCGCGGAGATGGGCGTGGCAACCTAGCCGTGACTTACAGTGGTAGGCTGAATGAATATAAGGTATGATGCAATCGCCACTCATGTTAATTACCCAACCGTAACTTAGAATGGTAGGCTGAATATTTATGAGGTATGACAGTAATATTAATGTACCAGCGGCACAATTACATGGATGGCCGGGCAGGACGTGTTGCTGCTCCTCCAGATGCAAGCATTCAACGCCTGCATGATGCTTCCAAGAAATTCTCACACCAATTGGACGTAGCGATCCAACGCTTGACCATCCTTAGTAGGTTTGTCCGAGACTTTTGTTTTTAATTAAACATAGGATGTTGTAGGAGCCCTCTGTACTGCAGAAGCAATTATGGAGCGCCATCGCAATCATCCACAACTCAGCGTGAAGTCAGATAAGTCTGGTCTGCAGCCAGCTACACCGTGTTTACCTTTTATTCTTCATAGCATGTTGATTATTCAGGAGACTGACCCAGACACTTTGCTCTTCCACACACTGTCTTAACTCACAGTTTCAACATTTGGTGTAGGTAATGAATTTGTACTTTCTGCAGTCATTGGAAATTGCAGGACCTTTTACCTGAGTGAAGCAGGTAGCTTGGTATTGGTGGTGTGGCTCAGTGTGTAGAGCGTACTTGCCAACCTTGAGACCTACGATTTCGGGGGGCGTGGTCGGGGGTGGGGCAGAGGCGTGGTTAAGAGGGGAGGAGTATAATTCACCAACTCGAGTATTTCATATACAGTATATTTCATTATCTCATATATATATATATATATATATATATATATATATATATATATATATATATATATATATATATATATGAAATACTTGACTTTCAGTGAATTCTAGCTGTATATATTTATTTTATTATATACATAAATAAAAGAAATACGGTATTTCCTTGAATTGCCGCCGGGGCGCTAAATAATTTAAACCTCTTCTCACTCCTGCGCTTACCAAGGGCATGCGGTAAAAGTAAGCATGCGCTAATTATTTTAAAACCTCTTCTCACTCCGGCACTTACCAAAGGCGTGCAGTAAAAATTTGAGTGTGATGTAAGCTTGGACCTTGAATCCTACTGAATAGCTCTTAATCTTCTTCCCTTTATGCGATTTCAAATTACCGGTATTGAAATCAGCCTCCTCCATTTTGAAAATGATGACAGGGGAAGTGTCACTCGTGACGTCACCAGTTTGACCAGGCGATAATACTAAGCATGCGCTAATTATTTTGCGAAGCGACTTTGACCCGGCAGTAATTCAAGGCAGGCGCATACTATATGTCCTGCGGCAATTCAAGGAAATACGGTAGTTGAATTTCAGACTGCACCTATCAAATACACAGTAATAAAAACACAGTTGTTCTACTAACTGTACTCTGCTTGCTGGTTACTAAAAAAAACAACAACACTTACCACAACACCATATTTATTTTATTATATATATACATTTAAGAAATACCGTATTTCCTTAAATTGCCGCCGGGGCGCAAATTAATTCAAAACATTTTCTCACTCCTGCGCTTACCAAAGGCATGCGGTAAAAGTAAGCATGCGCTAATTATTTTAAAACCTCTTCTCACTCCGGCACTTACCAAAGGCATGCAGAAAAGATTTGAGTGTGATGTAAGCTTGGACCTTAAATCCTATCGAATAGCTCTTAATCTTCTTCCCTTTATGTGATTTCAAATTACCGGTATTGAAATCAGCCTCCTCTATTTTGAAAATGATGACAGGGGAAGTGTCACTCGTGATGTCACCAGTTTGACCCGGCAATAATACTAAGCATGCGCTAATTATTTTGCAAAGCGAGTTTGACCCGTCAGTAATTTAAGGCAGGCGCGTACTATATGTCCTGTGGCAAATCAAGGAAATATAGTAGTTGAACTTCAGACTGCACCTATCAAATACACAGTAATAAAAACACAGTTGTTCTACTAACTGTACTCTGCTTGCTGATTACAAAAAAAAACAACAACACTTACCTTTCACTTTTTGAATAACCTTTGTTCTGCCATTTGCGTACTGGCGAGAGTCACTTGCCGTCAGGTGCACAACACCATGTAAATCATTGACCAATCAAAAAGCAACCCCATAACGCTCTTACCAACATTCACCAGGAGATGGCAACAGACAACATAGAATCACTCTATTACAGACGGCGTCACCATGGCTGTAACTTCCCCGTTCTTCTGCTTTGTCTCCTTGTGTGTGCAGTTTTGTATTAAAATCTGTAGATGTTGTGACCCTCTATGCTCCCCAAGAACTCTAAGGATTAAAAAAAAAATCCATATATTTTGTTATGGTTTGAAAATGAAATATATCCAAATGGCCCCGCATGCTTAAGTTTTTCCGTCTGCGGCCCTCTGTGGAAAAAGTTTGGACACCCCTGGCATAGATAGTTGGCAAGACTAAATTGGCCCGAGTGTGTAAATGTTGTCTATTTGTGTTGGTCTTGGGGTGACGTGGCGACTTGTGTGTGTACCCCGCCTTCCGCCCGAATGCAGCTGGGATAGGCTCCAGCAACCCCCGCAAACCTGAGAGGGACGAGCCGTAGAAAATGAATGGATGGATGGATGGATGGATGGTGTGTTTACGACACGTGTGTTGGTATCGTCTTGTGTTTATTAGTGTGTGCGCTAGGGTTATACGGTGTACTGCGATACAAATGTATCATATTCAGTACTATACCGCCTCTAAAAAGTACCCCTTTTTGTTTAACGGGCATGACGGCGCGTCGTCGTCACGTCATGACATTGCTGTTTTTTACAAGCAGAGGAGCGTGTTCGGCAGCACACAATCACAGAGTACTTACAAGCAGACACAGTGTGTAGACAGAAAAGGGAGAACGCAAACATTTTGGCTTAAAAACTAACGATAAAGGTGGAGCTATAACACTGAAACGTCTTCGAGAAGAAGTTATTTAAGACATGGTTAGCTAGCGAGCGGCTAACGTCCAGCCACAGTTTGCAGTATTTTAGCTACTTCTAAATCACAAATTTTCGCCTCCATGGCGACAAATAAAGTTTCTTACAAGTATCATCCCTGCAGGACGAGGAACAGCTAAACATGCTTCACTACACACCGTAGCTCACCTGCGTCACAATGGAAACAAACACCATAAGTGGATCTACACCTGACATCCACTGTAATGATACCAAGTACAGGATCGCATCTGGTCGATATTAATATGACTAATCGACTAAATCTCTTTTCGTTTTTTTTTTTTAATTTATATTATGTAAATAAATTTAGGAAAGAATAAAATGGAAAATTACACATTTTGTCACTGCATATGTCAGCAGACGAATTAGGAGCGTTTGTTTGCTTACTTACTACTAAAAGACAAGTTGTCTCATATGTTCACTATTTTATTTAAGGACACATTTTCAATAAGTAACATATGTTTAATCTAATTTTAGTTTTTTTTTTTTTTTCAAATAAAGCCAATACTGCCATTTTTTTTGGTCCCCTTTATTTAGAAAAGTATTGAAAAGTATCGAAATTCATTTTGGTACCGGTACCAAAATATTGGTACTGGAGCTCTCCCGTCCAAAGGCAAAACCCAGTAACTCAATTTTGGTCAAAACTGAGTTGATAATAATTTTGGAGTTCTTAGGTGATATCCTTTACATTAGTGTATGCGATATTGTAATTTGTTCCGTAAGTAAGCTGTTACGCGCATGGCAGGACCTAGCAACTACCACATAACCACGTAGATACAACAGAAAAACCTAGTATCTCAAGGGACCAATCGGAGCTTCTTTGTCAGTCGCCTTATTGTCTTTAATGAGACATTTGCAGGAATGGATGCCGACGGTCAAGCTGATTATGTGATATTACGGCAGGAGGGGATATTTGGAAGATTGGCTCAGGACGCTGCAAACACCTTCATTAAATGTATTCTTCTTGATTCTTCCCCTTGCATACTCTTCTGGGCAGATAACTGTGGAGGTCCAAATAAAAACTGGACGCTGCCCAATGTGCAAACGCAGAATGGGGCCCACCCGAGATTGTGATCAAATATGTGGAGAAAGGGCACACGTTCATGAGAGCAGATTCAATCCATGGCTCAATCGGCAAGAAAATGATAGCTGAAGAAAACATCTATATGTTTGATGACTTTGTAGATCTTTGTAAGACAGCATCAAGATAGATTGCTTTTCCTTTGTTGTCTCTAAATCAGCAAGAAGGGAGTTACTAGGTTTTGCCTTTGGACGGGAGAGCTGTGCACGAATGCGTGTGATGGACACGCCATTTGATAAATGTGATCGCTCCTCTTGACCAACCCCTACCCAAAAACACACACTTTTATTATACTGAAAACAATCCACAATGTCCGTAAAGAATATTAAAGTGAACAATTCTACTGAATTGTTCCTGGCAGTGTGTAATAACACACACACTTCATAACAGAAAAAAGTACAAAACCAGTGAAGCTGACACGTTGTGTAAATTGTAAATAAAAACGGAATAAAATGATTTTCAAATCCTTTTCAACTTATAGTCAATTAAATAGACTGCAAAGACAAGATACTTAATGTTTAAACTGGAAAATTAATTGTGTTAGTTTTTGCTCATTTTAGCTCATTTGGAATTTGATGCCTGCAACATGTTTTTAAAAAGCTGGCACAAGTGGCAAAAAAGACTGATAAAGTTGAGGAATGCTCATCCAACACTTATTTGGAACATCCCACAGGTGTGCAGGCTAATTGGGAACAGGTGGGTGCCATGATTGGCTATAAAAGCAGCTTCCATGAAATGCTAAGTAATTCACAAACAAGGATGGGGCGAGGGTCACCACTTTGTGAACAAATGCATTAGCAAATTGTCCAACAGTTTAAGAACAACATTTCTCAACAAGCTATTGCAAGGAATTTAGGGATTTCACCATCCACGGTCCGTAATATCATCAAAAGGTTCAGAGAATCTGGAGAAATCACTCCACGTAAGCAGCATGGCCGGAAACCAACATTGAATGACCGTGACCTTTGATCCCTCAGACGGCACTGTATCAAAAACCGACATCAATATCTAAAGGATATCACTACATTGGCTAAGGAACACTTCAGAAAACCACTGTCACTAAATACAGTTTGTTGCTACATCTGTAAGTGCAAGGTAAAGCTCTACTATGCAAAGTGAAAACCATTTATCAACAACATCCAGAAATGCAGCCGGCTTCTCTGGGCCCGAGATCATCTAAGATGGACTGATGCAAAGTGGAAAAGTTCTGTGGTCTGACGAGTCCACATTTCAAATTATATTTGGAAACTCTGGACGTGGTGTCCTCCGGAACAAAGAGGAAAATAACCATCCGGATTGTTATAGGTGCAAAGTTGAAAAGCCAGCATGTGTGATGGTATGGGGGTGCATTAGTGCCCAAGGCATGGGTAACTTACACATCTGTGAAGGCACCATTAATGCTGAAAGGTACATACAGCTTTTGGAACAACATATGCTGCCATTTAAGCGCCGTCTTTTTCATGGACGCCCCTGCTTATTTCAGCAAGACAATGCCAAGCCACATTCAGCATGTGTTACAACAGCGTGGCTTCATAAAAAAAAGAGTGCGGTTACTTTCCTGGCCCGCCTGCAGTCCAGACCTGTCTCCCATGGAAAATGTGTGGTGCATTATGAAGCGTAAAATACGACAGCAGAGACCCCGGACTGTTGAAGGACTGAAGCTCTACATAAAACAAGAATGGGAAAGAATTCCACTTTCAAAGCTTCAACAATTAGTTTCCTCAGTTCCCAAACGTTTATTGAGTGATGTTAAAAGAAAAGGTGATGTAACACAGTGGTGAACATGCCCTTTCCCAACTACTTTGGCACGTGTTGCAGCCATGAAATTTAATGTTAATAAATTATTTGCAAAAAAAAATAATGTTTATGAGTTTGAACATGAAATATGTTGTCTTTGTAGCATATTCAACTGAATATGGCTTGAAAAGGATTTGCAAATCATTGTATTCTGTTTATATTTACATCTAACACAATTTCCCAACTCATATGGAAACGGGGTTTGTAATGTACGTCTTTGCTGCCGTGTGTCGCTCTCGGTCTCGGCGTGCACGACTGTGCGTGACGTTGTGTGTTTGCACACTCCGGCAGGCGTGACAAAGGGTGGGCGAGCAAGAGAGAGAAAGCAAGCAGGTCCTCTCGGTCAGTGAGTCAAGGAACCAAAAGAAGCTGACTCAGTGGGTCAGGCGCTGTGGAAAGGTCCCTTTTAGTCCATCTAAAAGTGCAGGTGTGTTGGAAAATACAAGATTTAATTTTCTTCCACCAATACCGATGACTCATGGTTTCATGGTGTATATATTTGTTGTCTTTTTGCACGCACTTGTTCGTCACGACGGTGTGTCTTATTTGTTTGTGTCAACAAAGCCTTCCGCTTCTTAACTGCTGCACACAATGGCGTGAAAATCTGTCACAACATCCACCCCTGCTGCGTCGCCCGCACTTTTTACTTTCCGCACAAATGCACCGCAGGGTGGCTTGTAACTTCTCACACAGCTCAATGCACTCCGCAAAACACCCACTGTAGCATTAAAGCTAAATGGCGGCAAGACGTGGCAGACCCCCGCAGTGCATGTCTGTAAACCAGGAGCCACAATCTGGGAGCTTTAGACCAGACCACAAGACATCCATCCCACCTGCTGAACGTTTCCAAACGGTCTTTCATGGACCTTTAGCATCGAAACTAATACTTGCTAACCCTCCCGATTTTCTTGGGAGACTCCCGAATTTCAGTGCCCCTCCCAAAAAATCTCCCGGGGCAACCATTCTCCCGAATTTCTCCCCATTTCCACCCGGACAACAATATTGGGGGCGTGCCTCAAAGGCACTGCTTTTAACGTCCTCGCCAACCTGTCGCCATGCCCGCTTTTAACGTCCTCGCCAACCTGTCGCCATGCCCGCTTTTAACGTCCTCGCCAACCTGTCGCCATGCCCGCTTTTAACGTCCTCGCCAACCTGTCGCCACGCCCGCTTTTCCTCCGTACACACAGCTTGTCGGCCCAGTTAGATAAGTGCAGCTTTTACACACACAAGGCATACTTGGTCAACAGCCATATAGGTCACACTGAGGGTGGCCATATAAACAACTTTAACACTGTTACAAATATGCGCCACACTGTGAACCCACACCAAACAACAATGACTAACATTTCGGGAGATTATCCGCACCGTAACATAACACAAATACACCCAACGAAATTCCATGGATCCCTTGCAGCACTAACTTTTCCGGGACGCTACACTGTAAACGAACCGCTACCACCAAAACCCCCCATCTCCCAAATCATGCATACTTGACAACCCTCCCGTTTTTCTCTGGAGACTCCCGATGTACAAACCTTGTTTCCATATGAGTTGGGAAATTGTGTTAGATGTAAATATAAACAGAATACAATGATTTGCAAATCCTTTTCAAGCCATATTCAGTTGAATATGCTACAAAGACAACATATTTGATGTTCAAACTCATAAACTTTATTTTTTTTGCGAATAATAACTAACTTAGAATTTCATGGCTGCAACACGTGCCAAAGTAGTTGGGAAAGGGCATGTTCACCACTGTGTAAGTTACCCATGCCTTGGGCACTAATGCACCCCCATACCATCACACATGCTGGCTTTTCAACTTTGCGCCTATAACAATCCGGATGGTTATTTTCCTCTTTGTTCCGGAGGACACCACGTCCTCTGTTTCCAAATATAATTTTAAATGTGGACGCAGAACACTTTTCCACTTTGCATCAGTCCATCTTAGATGAACTTGGGCCCAGAGAAGCCAGCGGCGTTTCTGGGTGTTGTTGATAAATGGGTTTTGCTTTGCATAGTAGAGTTTTAACTTGCACTTACAGATGTAGCGACCAACTGTAGCTACTGACAGTGGTTTTATGAAGTGTTCCTGAGCCCATGTGGTGATATCCTTTACACACTGATG
This sequence comes from Nerophis ophidion, assembly GCF_033978795.1. Classification (NCBI taxonomy): domain Eukaryota; kingdom Metazoa; phylum Chordata; class Actinopteri; order Syngnathiformes; family Syngnathidae; genus Nerophis; species Nerophis ophidion. The sequence continues at coordinate 63,321 of NC_084621.1, forward strand.
TCGCTTTTTGATGCAGTACCGCCTGGGGGATCAAAAGTCTGTAATATCATCGCTTACGTGCAGTGATTTCTCCAGATTCTCTGAGCTTTTTGATGATTTTACAGACCGTAGATGGTAAAATCCCTAAATTCCTTGTTGAGAAATGTTGTTCTAAAACTGTTTGACAATTTGCTTACAAAGTGGTGACCCTCACCCCATCCTTGTTTGTGAATTACTTAGCATTTTTTGGGAAGCTGTTTTTATAGCCAATCATGGCACCCACCTGTTCCCAATTAGCCTGCACACCTGTGGGATGTTCCAAATAAGTGTTTGATGAGCATTCCTCAACTTTATCAGGATTTATTGCCACCTTTCCCAACTTCTTTGTCACGTGTTGCTGGCATCAAATTCTAAAGTTAATGATTATTTGCAAACAAAAAAAAGTTTATGAGTTAGAACATGAAATATGTTGTCTTTGTAGCATATTCAACTGAATATGGCTTGAAAAGGATTTGCAAATCATTGTATTCTGTTTATATTTACATCTAACACAATTTCCCAACTCATATTGTAATATGGGAAATTATTGGTATCGGTTCGGAAATGATCGGTATCGGTTTCAAAAAGTAAAATGTATGACTTTTGAAAACGCCGCCGTATGTGGTGGTACACGCCTGTAGGGGGAAGTACAAATGGCTGGCATGCAAAGACACTGCTTCCTGGAAGAATTAGTGCTGCAAGGGGTTCTCGGTATTTGTTCTATTGTGTTTATGTTGTGTTACGGTGCGGATGTTCTCCCGAAATGGGTTGGTCATTCTTGTTTTGTGTTGGTTCGCAGTGTGGAGCATATTTGTAACAGTGTTAAAGTTGTTTGTACGGCCACCCTCAGTGTGACCTGTATGGCTGTTGACCAAGTATGCTTTGCATTCTTTTGTGTGTGTGAAAAGCCGTAGATATTATGTGACTGGGCCGGCACGCAAAGGCAGTGCCTTTAAGGTTTATTGGCGCTCTGTACTTCTCCCTACATCCGTGTACACAGCGGCGTTTTAAAAAGTCATACATTTCACTTTTTGAAACCAATACCGATCATTTCGGATATTACATTTTAAAGCATTTATCGGCCGATAATATCGGCAGTCCGATATTATCGGACACCTCTAATTGTTTTATGATCCGCTGCCCGGATCATATTTTGATTTAGGGTTTTGAGTCTTTTTGGGTTTTCTGTTTGTTTTGGACTCTTTTGGTTCCTGGTTGTACTTCCTTGTTTAGTCTGTTACCATAGTTACGCATTACTTTCACCTGCCCCTTGCTTTTGACGCTCACCTGTTTTCTGATTGCCGTCCTTATTTAAGCCTGCCTTTTCCGTTGATTCAGGCTTGCTTCCTAGTTTGTGTTTCACAACAGTGACGACTCTGATTCCGATCCTGTATTCCTGTTCGCAACCAGCTAGCTTCCACGCTAAGTCTTTTGGGGGTTTTTTTTTAGCTCCCATGCTAGTTCTGTTCGTTTTGCTTTTTGTGCCTTGTGCAAGTTTTTCTGTTTCATAGACGGTTTTGTTTGTTAAATAAATCATTATTTCTTACCTTCACGCTGCATCTCTGAGAAAACGACCCGCATCACCACGATGCCACGTAATCGTCACAAATTGTGAGTTTCTGTATGTGTTACCGAAAAAAGGGACTCAAGCACACGTACTGTACATACCAATCACACACTTCAAAATAAAAGCACTACCCCACAAGTGTCAAACTCAAGGCCCGGGGCCAACACATCAGTCCAAGTGGCCCGCGAAAGCCTGGAAAAAATGGGTTTCAATAAAGTACTTATTTTAATTTTTATATTTTTTCTTAATGCATTTGTTCTTTCAATTTTGACAGAAAAAAATGCATATTTTAAACTTTAATATTATGTGATCATGCCAATTATATTATCGTATACTGTATTGCACAACTAATTTTGTGAAACAAAAACAGTTAAATATCTGCTTGTCACCTTTATTTATGATTTTAAAGCGAGTTATACATAAAAAAAAAGTTTAATAATCAAATGCATATGCATTTTGATTAATCATCATTAATCACAGGTTATTATGCAACATAATACATTTCAAAAACGGTCCTCTAAAAGCAGCCATTACTGCGATGTGGCCCTCAATGAAAATGAGTTTGACACCCCTGCACTATGCAATAAATCCAGTTTAACTATATTAACAAAATAAAAATGTCTTACATTAAGATCAAGCTTTGTCCAAGATGTTTTGTAATATTTGCAATGCTCGTATATCATTTGAGGAATGTGGGGCTTTTCTGTCTGGCTGAAATATTGTGTAACAAAAATAATAGAGCTTCACTGTCAGCGGTAATGCCATCCTCATTCTACTCATATTCACTGAAAACACTCCCACAATTTGTTTGGAGGTAATGGGGAAAAAAAAAAAAAAAGGACTTTATAGCTAGATATAAAACAAATAGGCAATGGGTTTCATTTCAGTTATTTTAACATGTCACTCTGGATTCTTGCAGAATCAACCAGACGTGAAATTATTGCTTGAGGACATAACGTGAGGAATATTCCATCACGGCAGCGTTGAGCCTTTTACAGTCCGAGTCGGACTATAAAATACCACAATTCATTGCTTTGTCAAGTACAATAACAGAAACAAACATTGCGCTTTAAAAATCGCAGCTTCACTCCGTCTTGGATTTTTTAAAATATATTTTTAAGCACATTCAATGTACAAACCCCGTTTCCATATCAGTTGGGAAATTGTGTTAGATGTAAATATAAACAGAATACAATGATTTGCAAATCCTTTTCAAGCCATATTCAACTGAATGCACTATAAAAACAACATATTTGATGTTCAAACTAATAACCTTTTTTTTTTTTTGCAAATAATAATTAAGTTAGAATTTCATGGCTGCAACACGTACCAAAGTAGTTGGGAAAGGGCATGTTCACCACTTTGTTACATCACCTTTTCTTTTAACAACACTCAATAAATGTTTGGTAACTGAGGAAACTAATTGTTGAAGCTTTGAAAGTGGAATTATTTCCCATTCTTGCTTGATGTACAACTTAAGTTGTTCAAAGGTCCGGGGTCTTGTTGTCGTATTTTACGCTTCGTAATGAGCCACACATTTTCGATGGGAGACAGGTCTGAACTGCAGGCGGGCCAGGAAAGTACCCGCACTCTTTTACTACGAAGCCACGCTGTTGTAACACGTCTTTGGCATTGTTTTGCTGAAATAAGCAGGGGCGTCCATGATAATGGTGCTTGGATGACAACATATGTTGTTCCAAAACCTGTATGTACCTTTCAGCATTAATGGTGCCTTCACAGATGTGTAAGTTACCCATGCCTTGGCCACTAATGCACCCCCATACCATCACACATGTGTAAGTTACCCATGTCTTGTTCACTAATACACCCCCATACCATCACACATGTGTAAGTTACCCATGTCTTGTTCACTAATACACCCCCATACCATCACACATGTGTAAGTTACCCATGTCTTGTTCACTAATACACCCCCATACCATCACACATGTGTAAGTTAGTCATGTCTTGTTCACTAATACACCCCCATACCATCACACATGTGTAAGTTACCCATGTCTTGTTCACTAATACACCCCCATACCATCACACATGTGTAAGTTACCCATGTCTTGTTCACTAATACACCCCCATACCATCACACATGTGTAAGTTACCCATGCCTTGTTCACTAATACACCCCCATACCATCACACATGTGTAAGTTACCCATGTCTTGTTCACTAATACACCCCCATACCATCACACATGTGTAAGTTACCCATGTCTTGGGCCCTAATGCACCCCCATACCATCACACATGTGTAAGTTACCCATGTCTTGGGCACTAATACACCCCCATACCATCACACATGTGTAAGTTACCCATGTCTTGGGCACTAATACACCCCCATACCATCACACATGTGTAAGTTACCCATGCCTTGTTCACTAATACACCCCCATACCATCACACATGTGTAAGTTACCCATGTCTTGTTCACTAATACACCCCCATACCATCACACATGTGTAAGTTACCCATGTCTTGTTCACTAATACACCCCCATACCATCACACATGTGTAAGTTACCCATGCCTTGGGCACTAATACACCCCCATACCATCACACATGTGTAAGTTACCCATGTCTTGGGCACTAATGCACCCCCATACCATCACACATGCTGGCTTTTCAACTTTGCGCCTATAATATTGTTCTGGAGGACACCACGTCCACAGTTTCCAAATATAATTTGAAATGTGGACTTGTCAGACCACAGAACACCTTTCCACTTTGCATCAATCCATCTTAGATGATCTCTGGCCCAGCCAAGCCGGCGGCGTTTCAGGATATCAAAATGTTTTAGTAAGACTTTGGTAAGCTTTGAAGCCGCACCGCTTGATGTGTTTCAGCATATGAGTATTATTATGGTGTGTGTATTAGGTAAGACATATTATCTGCCGTTTTGTTTTGCAAAATTATACAAAACAGACTTTTCTTACCTTCTGGTACATGCTGATCTATATTTGGGATCTGCTTAAGTGCTGAAAAATGTTCACGCTTCCGCCTTCGCAGTCCGTGGCGACACCAAAGTCGATTTGCTTCTTCTTTTGCTCTATCTTCTTGTAACGGGACATTCTTCCTCCGCTGTTGCCGTTTTTGATATAAAGTAGTGTAAAGTTCTTACTTATACAGTATCTGTCAGTAAACTCGCCATGAAAGCAATAAAACATACCGGTGTAGTGAATATACATTATTCACTAAAGGACCTTTAGCTATTAGAGGGTTCCGGTCGGATGTTTTTTCATGGGACACATTGTTGTTGTTTCCAGATGAGGAGAAGCTGCTCAGTCGTTGATTTAAGTAAAGTCTGAATGTCATTAAAACAGTTAGCTCCATCTTTTGAATCTTCTTCCACTCCTGTCCTTGCACGCTACACCGCTACAACAAAGATGACCGGGAGAAGACGCTGGCAAAGGTGAGCCACGTAAATAAGACCGCCCACAAAACGGCACTTAAGTCAACTCAAGTTATGGAAACTGAACATGGTCTATAAAACATTATTTTTGCAAAATTTTGACCGAAGAACCTCCATTACATGTTATGTAGACCAGTGGTCCCCAACCACCGGGCCGTGGCCCGATTGGTACCGGGCCGCAGAAGAATGTTTTTATTAATTTTTATTTTAAAAAATAAAAATACAAAAATTAATTTTTTATTTATTTATTTATTTTTTAATTAAAATCAACATAAAAAACACAAAATACACTTACAATTATTGCACCAACCACAAAATACTCCCTTTTTCATGACAAAAACGTCCCTTTTTCATGACAAAGTAAAAAAATAAATAAAAGGATTGCTTGTTATTTTTTATTGGATAGTAGTCTGTTTATTTCAATTGTTATTACCTCTTGTGTTATTTATTTGACCTCATATTTGTTCCCACAAGCGCACATTAAGTTGGAGTCTTTAATCTCCTTATATGCAAATATAATGACAATAAAGTCTATTCTATTCTAATCCGGAGCGCTCTATGGTCCGGAAAACACGGTACTTGAAATGTAGGAATATAAATGGATGTATCGATCAAGTGGTGAACAATGAGCGGGAAAAACATAAGGAGTTTGGTCAGGGCCAGCAGATATTTGTGTGAGAAGCTTGTTGAAGTTGATGAAATAAGAGCATGGGGAGTCCCACACATTAATATCTGCTATCCGGCCCCAGATACAAATCCCACCTCGGGCTACATCGTCAATATTCCCCAAACCTTTCATGCTGGATCCGGGCCACAAACGCCCGCCTAATCAGGTTTTCCTGCATGCCAAGCAGAGTCCATATCAGTGGATTTGCCCACACACCGCCTGCCCCTCGTCCGACTCTTTGATCCCCCCCGAGTCCGGGATCTGACTCGATGATGCTCCCCGGCTGAAACGCCTCAGGTGTTCTCCGCAGACACGCTTACATCAAAGTGCGATGGGAATATGTTATGTGCCGCATAGTAATAGTTTGGACTCAAGAAAGACTCTACCTCTGCGAGTCCAACGCACCTGTTGTGGTACGATTAGCCAGCACTTTGGAGTTTGAACTCTCGTCACGCTCGTTGTCGGCATAAGAGCTGGCCAGAAAGATTACCAGAGGGCATGGCTTTGGCTCTCTCTTTCCTCATTCCCCTGCCACTGCCACAAAAAAAAAGATAAGCGGCCAAATAATGGCACCTATTTTTCACAAAAACAAAAACAAATTGTCAAGCAATTTGTTTGCCATGAATTTGTTTTAGTATAAGACGTACATCGAATAAATTGAAGTTTACATACAAAAGTAAGAAAAATAGTTTCAAAAATAAATAAAGTGCAAATATTTTTTGGAATGAGGCTGGAGGGTCCTCAAACAAAATTGGGGCCCCAATTTAGCTTCACACTTATGACAGTCAATACTATTTCTGTCAATTACTTTTTGAAAAAATCCTGTCTGTGTAAAGTCAGGGAATATGTTTGCCACAGTTTGACCCTGGAACAGATGATTTCCTTTACATGTTTACATGGTTGTCCCTTGTGCTTGTGAGGGTTGTCCCTTGTGCTTGTGTGGGTTGTCCCACGCCAACAACACGCATGTCTCCAGGTGTGGAAGTGGGTGTGAATATCTGCACCGCCATTGCCTGGCAACAGGTCCTCGGGTGCAGCCCGCCTCTCAGCCCCCAAAAAGTGAGCTGGGATCAGCCGGAGCTCACAGCGTGACAGGAAATAAGCATCAGCAGAATCTACACTGCACCTTTTTTCTCAGCTTTTTCATTGAGGATGTGTGTGTTTGTTTGTTTGTGTGTGTGTGTGTGTGTGTGTGTGTGTGTGTGTGTGTGTGTGTGTGTGTGTGTGTGTGTGTGTGTGTGTGTGTGTGTGTGTGTGTGTGTGTGTGTGTGTGTGTGCTCCGCCTCTTCTTTCCCCCCCTGTGTGTGTTTACTCTCTCCTGGCGTGCCTAACAGCCTCTGACATATCTGTGCCTTTTCCAGGCGAATCAGGGCCGGTGCCAAAATGCCAAGAAATCAATGCAACAGACTGTTTTCTCCTCCTTAGTCCCTCCCACCCTGGCTTTCCTTGTTGTGGAGACCGCTTCCATTTGTCTTCTCCCCTCCTGCCCCGTGTCTTGCTCAGAGCTTTATAAAAAATGGAGGGAGTGTGTGCTGCATATTTAAAACGGTCATGGGTGGATTTAAACGGCTGACGGTATTTAGTGTCTCCTCGGGGAGCTGCAATGAGCCCTTAAGCGCAGCCTGACTGACTGGTGAGCGCGAAATAAACCTCTAATAGTGACTTTTGTACACACACACACACACACACACACACACACACACACACACACACACACACACACACACACACACACACACACACACAAGCAGTGAGAAAAAGACTGCTTTTAGTTACTGGATTTTTCGGACTATAAGTCACAGTTTTTTTCATAGTTTGGCCGGGGGTGCGACTTATGTGTGAAATTATTAACACATTGCCGTAAAATATCAAATAATATTATTCAGCTCATTCACGTAAGAGACTAGACCATGGGTGTCAAACTCTGGCCCGCCGTGTAATTTCATTTGGCCTTGAGGTAATATCCCATTAAGATTAGAGCTGGCCCGCCAGTATTAAACAGGGGTGGTGTCGCTGTAACACCACATTTGCCAACCCTCATGATTTACCCCAGAGACTCCCGAATTTCACTGCCCCTCCAGAAAATCTCCCGGGGCAACAATTCTTCCGAATTTCTCCCAATTTCCACCCGGACAAGAATATTGGGGGCGTGCCTCAAAAGCACTGCCTTTAGCGTCCTCTACAACCTGTCGTCGCGTCCACTTTTCCGTCATTCAAACAACGTGCCGGCCCAGTCACATAATATCTGCGGCTTGAACACACACGAATGAATGCCACGCATACTTGGTCAACAGCCATACAGGTCACACTGAGGGTGGCCGTATAAACGACTTTAACACTGTTACAAATATGCGCCACACTGTGAAGCCACACCAAACAAGAATGACAAACACGTTTCGGGAGAACATCTGCACCGTAACACACGTAATACTGGACACCACAATA
>NC_084621.1:76439-171439 GCF_033978795.1 Nerophis ophidion
TTGAGAAGGAACTTTGGCGACTCCCCCTCACACACTTTCCCAGCAGACATCCCGAAGCCAGTGAGTGTTGAAAAAAGGACATCGTGAGTTGGTGCTGTGGAGAGACTCTCCCTCTGCGGCCTGTAACACCAGTATCATCCTCCGCTTCTTCCCTGGCCTGTAACACCAGTATCATCCTCCGCTTCTTCCCTGGCCTGTAACACCAGTATCATCCTCCGCTTCTTCCCCGGCCTGTAACACCAGTATCATCCTCCGCTTCTCCCTCTGCAGCCTGTAACACCAGTATCATCCTCCGCTTCTTCCCCGGCCTGTAACACCAGTATCATCCTCCGCTTCTTCCCGGCCTGTAACACCAGTATCATCCTCCGCTTCTTCCTCTGCGGCCTGTAACACCAGTATCATCCTCCGCTTCTTCCCCGGCCTGTAACACCAGTATCATCCTCCGCTTCTTCCCCGGCCTGTAACACCAGTATCATCCTCCGCTTCTTCCTCTGCGGCCTGTAACACCAGTATCATCCTCCGCTTCTTCCCCGGCCTGTAACACCAGTATCATCCTCCGCTTCTTCCTCTGCGGCCTGTAACACCAGTATCATCCTCCGCTTCTTCCCCGGCCTGTAACACCAGTATCATCCTCCGCTTCTTCCCCGGCCTGTAACACCAGTATCATCCTCCGCTTCTTCCCCGGCCTGTAACACCAGTATCATCCTCCGCTTCTTCCCCGGCCTGTAACACCAGTATCATCCTCCACTTCTTCCCCGGCCTGTAACACCAGTATCATCCTCCGCTTCTTCCCCGGCCTGTAACACCAGTATCATCCTCCGCTTCTTCCCCGGCCTGTAACACCAGTATCATCCTCCGCTTCTCCCTCTGCAGCCTGTAACACCAGTATCCTCCTCCGCTTCTTCCCCGGCCTGTAACACCAGTATCATCCTCCGCTTCTTCCCCGGCCTGTAACACCAGTATCATCCTCCGCTTCTTCCCCGGCCTGTAACACCAGTATCATCCTCCGCTTCTTCCTCTGCGGCCTGTAACACCAGTATCATCCTCCGCTTCTTCCCCGGCCTGTAACACCAGTATCATCCTCCGCTTCTTCCCCGGCCTGTAACACCAGTATCATCCTCCGCTTCTTCCCCGGCCTGTAACACCAGTATCATCCTCCGCTTCTTCCCCGGCCTGTAACACCAGTATCATCCTCCACTTCTTCCCCGGCCTGTAACACCAGTATCATCCTCCGCTTCTTCCCCTCCCTGTAACACCAGTATCATCCTCCGCTTCTTCCCCTCCCACACACCTCGCTTTCTCTCCCCATCCTGCATCCACGCTCATTTTCACACACAGACAGAAACTAACTGTTGCTGCCTTCTAGAAAAGTGCAGTGTTGTGCATAGATTTCATACACCTCACACTCCAAGCCAGTGGTTCTCAAATGGGGGTACGCGCACACCTGGTGGTACTTGAAGGTATGCTAACCCAGTGGTTCTCAACCTTTTTGCAGTGATGTACCCCCTGTGAACATCTTTTTAATTCAAGTACCCCCTAATCACAGCAAAGCATTTTTGGTTGAAAAAAAGAGATAAAGAAGTAAAATACAGCACTATGTCATCAGTTTCTGATTTATTAAATTGTATAACAGTGCAAAATATTGCTCATTTGTAGTGGTCTTTCTTGAACTATTTGGAACAAAAAGATGTAAAAATAACTAAAAGTGATTCAATTCTAAATAAATATTTCTCCACATTTTGATGACTTTTAAAGTCATCAAAATGACTTCAAAAGTCTTATTTAAGTGTTATAATGAAGACAACACAAGATGTAAGTGTCTATATTAGCCTACTATCAAAATGACTTTAAAAGTCTTATATAAGTGTTATAATGAAGACAACACAAGATGTAAGTGTCTATGTTAGCCTACTATCAAAATGACTTTAAAAGTCTTATTTAAGTGTTATAATGAAGACAACACAAGATGTAAGTGTCTATGTTAGCCTACTATCAAAATGACTTTAAAAGTCTTATTTAAGTGTTATAATGAAGGCAACACAAGATGTAAGTGTCTATATTAGCCTACTATCAAAATGACTTTAAAAGTCTTATATAAGTGTTATAATGAAGACAACACAAGATGTAAGTGTCTATGTTAGCCTACTATCAAAATGACTTTAAAAGTCTTATTTAAGTGTTATAATGAAGACAACACAAGATGTAAGTGTCTATGTTAGCCTACTATCAAAATGACTTTAAAAGTCTTATTTAAGTGTTATAATGAAGGCAACACAAGATGTAAGTGTCTATGTTAGCTATATTAGCCTACTATCAAAGGCTGACGCAAATCTTCGTTGACAGAACTGTTGTGTTAAAATAACATAAAATGTTACTGCACGCTTTTATTTGCTTAGAAGTTGGCTAATATGTTCACTATTTTATTCAATGCCAACTTTGTTTTTTGTTTGCAATAAGAAACTAATAAAACGTCATAAAATGCTTCGTGAAGATACAGCCAATCAATTTTTTTTTAGTGGTAGCCTTCATTTTGAAAAGTAAGGAAATGCATCATGTCGGGATGCGGACAAGCCTCGCTTCCAGCAGACATTCTTCCATGCGTGCTGCTGACTAGATTGCAGCTGCATTACAGTGTGCTGCTGACTAGATTGCAGCTGCATTACAGCGTGTTGCTGACTAGATTGCAGCTGCATTACAGCGTGTTGCTGACTAGATTGCAGCTGCATTACAGCGTGCTGCTGACTAGATTGCAGCTGCATTACAGCGTGTTGCTGACTAGATTGCAGCTGCATTACAGCGTGCTGCTGACTAGATTGCAGCTGCGACACAGCGTGTTGCTGACTAGATTGCAGCTGCATTACAGCGTGTTGCTGACTAGATTGCAGCTGCATTACAGCGTGCTGCTGACTAGATTGCAGCTGCGACACAGCGTGCTGCTGACTAGATTGCAGCTGCATTACAGCGTGCTGCTGACTAGATTGCAGCTGCATTACAGCGTGTTGCTGACTAGATTGCAGCTGCATTACAGCGTGCTGCTGACTAGATTGCAGCTGCGACACAGCGTGTTGCTGACTAGATTGCAGCTGCATTACAGCGTGCTGCTGACTAGATTGCAGCTGCATTACAGCGTGTTGCTGACTAGATTGCAGCTGCGACACAGCGTGCTGCTGACTAGATTGCAGCTGCATTACAGCGTGTTGCTGACTAGATTGCAGCTGCGACACAGCGTGTTGCTGACTAGATTGCAGCTGCATTACAGCGTGCTGCTGACTAGATTGCAGCTGCGACACAGCGTGTTGCTGACTAGATTGCAGCTGCATTACAGCGTGCTGCTGACTAGATTGCAGCTGCGACACAGCGTGCTGCTGACTAGATTGCAGCTGCATTACAGCGTGCTGCTGACTAGATTGCAGCTGCATTACAGCGTGCTGCTGACTAGATTGCAGCTGCGACACAGCGTGCTGCTGACTAGATTGCAGCTGCGACACAGCGTGCTGCTGACTAGATTGCAGCTGCATTACAGCGTGCTGCTGACTAGATTGCAGCTGCATTACAGCGTGCTGCTGACTAGATTGCAGCTGCGACACAGCGTGCTGCTGACTAGATTGCAGCTGCATTACAGCGTGCTGCTGACTAGATTGCAGCTGCATTACAGCGTGCTGCTGACTAGATTGCAGCTGCATTACAGCGTGCTGCTGACTAGATTGCAGCTGCGACACAGCGTGCTGCTGACTAGATTGCAGCTGCATTACAGCGTGCTGCTGACTAGATTGCAGCTGCGACACAGCGTGCTGCTGACTAGATTGCAGCTGCATTACAGCGTGCTGCTGACTAGATTGCAGCTGCATTACAGCGTGCTGCTGACTAGATTGCAGCTGCGACACAGCGTGCTGCTGACTAGATTGCAGCTGCATTACAGCGTGCTGCTGACTAGATTGCAGCTGCATTACAGCGTGCTGCTGACTAGATTGCAGCTGCATTACAGCGTGCTGCTGACTAGATTGCAGCTGCGACACAGCGTGCTGCTGACTAGATTGCAGCTGCATTACAGCGTGCTGCTGACTAGATTGCAGCTGCGACACAGCGTGCTGCTGACTAGATTGCAGCTGCATTACAGCGTGCTGCTGACTAGATTGCAGCTGCATTACAGCGTGCTGCTGACTAGATTGCAGCTGCGACACAGCGTGCTGCTGACTAGATTGCAGCTGCATTACAGCGTGCTGCTGACTAGATTGCAGCTGCATTACAGCGTGCTGCTGACTAGATTGCAGCTGCATTACAGCGTGCTGCTGACTAGATTGCAGCTGCGACACAGCGTGCTGCTGACTAGATTGCAGCTGCGACACAGCGTGTTGCTGACTAGATTGCAGCTGCGACACAGCGTGCTGCTGACTAGATTGCAGCTGCATTACAGCGTGTTGCTGACTAGATTGCAGCTGCGACACAGCGTGTTGCTGACTAGATTGCAGCTGCATTACAGCGTGCTGCTGACTAGATTGCAGCTGCATTACAGCGTGTTGCTGACTAGATTGCAGCTGCGACACAGCGTGTTGCTGACTAGATTGCAGCTGCGACACAGCGTGCTGCTGACTAGATTGCAGCTGCATTACAGCGTGTTGCTGACTAGATTGCAGCTGCGACACAGCGTGTTGCTGACTAGATTGCAGCTGCATTACAGCGTGCTGCTGACTAGATTGCAGCTGCATTACAGCGTGCTGCTGACTAGATTGCAGCTGCATTACAGCGTGTTGCTGACTAGATTGCAGCTGCGACACAGCGTGTTGCTGACTAGATTGCAGCTGCATTACAGCGTGCTGCTGACTAGATTGCAGCTGCATTACAGCGTGCTGCTGACTAGATTGCAGCTGCATTACAGCGTGCTGCTGACTAGATTGCAGCTGCATTACAGCGTGTTGCTGACTAGATTGCAGCTGCATTACAGCGTGCTGCTGACTAGATTGCAGCTGCGACACAGCGTGTTGCTGACTAGATTGCAGCTGCATTACAGCGTGTTGCTGACTAGATTGCAGCTGCATTACAGCGTGCTGCTGACTAGATTGCAGCTGCGACACAGCGTGCTGCTGACTAGATTGCAGCTGCATTACAGCGTGCTGCTGACTAGATTGCAGCTGCATTACAGCGTGTTGCTGACTAGATTGCAGCTGCATTACAGCGTGCTGCTGACTAGATTGCAGCTGCGACACAGCGTGTTGCTGACTAGATTGCAGCTGCATTACAGCGTGCTGCTGACTAGATTGCAGCTGCATTACAGCGTGTTGCTGACTAGATTGCAGCTGCGACACAGCGTGCTGCTGACTAGATTGCAGCTGCATTACAGCGTGTTGCTGACTAGATTGCAGCTGCGACACAGCGTGTTGCTGACTAGATTGCAGCTGCATTACAGCGTGCTGCTGACTAGATTGCAGCTGCATTACAGCGTGCTGCTGACTAGATTGCAGCTGCATTACAGCGTGCTGCTGACTAGATTGCAGCTGCATTACAGCGTGTTGCTGACTAGATTGCAGCTGCATTACAGCGTGCTGCTGACTAGATTGCAGCTGCGACACAGCGTGTTGCTGACTAGATTGCAGCTGCATTACAGCGTGTTGCTGACTAGATTGCAGCTGCATTACAGCGTGCTGCTGACTAGATTGCAGCTGCGACACAGCGTGCTGCTGACTAGATTGCAGCTGCATTACAGCGTGCTGCTGACTAGATTGCAGCTGCATTACAGCGTGTTGCTGACTAGATTGCAGCTGCATTACAGCGTGCTGCTGACTAGATTGCAGCTGCGACACAGCGTGTTGCTGACTAGATTGCAGCTGCATTACAGCGTGCTGCTGACTAGATTGCAGCTGCATTACAGCGTGTTGCTGACTAGATTGCAGCTGCGACACAGCGTGCTGCTGACTAGATTGCAGCTGCATTACAGCGTGTTGCTGACTAGATTGCAGCTGCGACACAGCGTGTTGCTGACTAGATTGCAGCTGCATTACAGCGTGCTGCTGACTAGATTGCAGCTGCATTACAGCGTGCTGCTGACTAGATTGCAGCTGCATTACAGCGTGCTGCTGACTAGATTGCAGCTGCATTACAGCGTGTTGCTGACTAGATTGCAGCTGCATTACAGCGTGCTGCTGACTAGATTGCAGCTGCGACACAGCGTGTTGCTGACTAGATTGCAGCTGCATTACAGCGTGTTGCTGACTAGATTGCAGCTGCATTACAGCGTGCTGCTGACTAGATTGCAGCTGCGACACAGCGTGCTGCTGACTAGATTGCAGCTGCATTACAGCGTGCTGCTGACTAGATTGCAGCTGCATTACAGCGTGTTGCTGACTAGATTGCAGCTGCATTACAGCGTGCTGCTGACTAGATTGCAGCTGCGACACAGCGTGTTGCTGACTAGATTGCAGCTGCATTACAGCGTGCTGCTGACTAGATTGCAGCTGCATTACAGCGTGTTGCTGACTAGATTGCAGCTGCATTACAGCGTGTTGCTGACTAGATTGCAGCTGCGACACAGCGTGTTGCTGACTAGATTGCAGCTGCATTACAGCGTGCTGCTGACTAGATTGCAGCTGCGACACAGCGTGTTGCTGACTAGATTGCAGCTGCATTACAGCGTGCTGCTGACTAGATTGCAGCTGCGACACAGCGTGCTGCTGACTAGATTGCAGCTGCATTACAGCGTGCTGCTGACTAGATTGCAGCTGCATTACAGCGTGCTGCTGACTAGATTGCAGCTGCGACACAGCGTGCTGCTGACTAGATTGCAGCTGCGACACAGCGTGCTGCTGACTAGATTGCAGCTGCATTACAGCGTGCTGCTGACTAGATTGCAGCTGCATTACAGCGTGCTGCTGACTAGATTGCAGCTGCGACACAGCGTGCTGCTGACTAGATTGCAGCTGCATTACAGCGTGCTGCTGACTAGATTGCAGCTGCATTACAGCGTGCTGCTGACTAGATTGCAGCTGCATTACAGCGTGCTGCTGACTAGATTGCAGCTGCGACACAGCGTGCTGCTGACTAGATTGCAGCTGCATTACAGCGTGCTGCTGACTAGATTGCAGCTGCGACACAGCGTGCTGCTGACTAGATTGCAGCTGCATTACAGCGTGCTGCTGACTAGATTGCAGCTGCATTACAGCGTGCTGCTGACTAGATTGCAGCTGCGACACAGCGTGCTGCTGACTAGATTGCAGCTGCATTACAGCGTGCTGCTGACTAGATTGCAGCTGCATTACAGCGTGCTGCTGACTAGATTGCAGCTGCATTACAGCGTGCTGCTGACTAGATTGCAGCTGCGACACAGCGTGCTGCTGACTAGATTGCAGCTGCATTACAGCGTGCTGCTGACTAGATTGCAGCTGCGACACAGCGTGCTGCTGACTAGATTGCAGCTGCATTACAGCGTGCTGCTGACTAGATTGCAGCTGCATTACAGCGTGCTGCTGACTAGATTGCAGCTGCGACACAGCGTGCTGCTGACTAGATTGCAGCTGCATTACAGCGTGCTGCTGACTAGATTGCAGCTGCATTACAGCGTGCTGCTGACTAGATTGCAGCTGCATTACAGCGTGCTGCTGACTAGATTGCAGCTGCGACACAGCGTGCTGCTGACTAGATTGCAGCTGCGACACAGCGTGTTGCTGACTAGATTGCAGCTGCGACACAGCGTGCTGCTGACTAGATTGCAGCTGCATTACAGCGTGTTGCTGACTAGATTGCAGCTGCGACACAGCGTGTTGCTGACTAGATTGCAGCTGCATTACAGCGTGCTGCTGACTAGATTGCAGCTGCATTACAGCGTGTTGCTGACTAGATTGCAGCTGCGACACAGCGTGTTGCTGACTAGATTGCAGCTGCGACACAGCGTGCTGCTGACTAGATTGCAGCTGCATTACAGCGTGTTGCTGACTAGATTGCAGCTGCGACACAGCGTGTTGCTGACTAGATTGCAGCTGCATTACAGCGTGCTGCTGACTAGATTGCAGCTGCATTACAGCGTGCTGCTGACTAGATTGCAGCTGCATTACAGCGTGCTGCTGACTAGATTGCAGCTGCATTACAGCGTGCTGCTGACTAGATTGCAGCTGCATTACAGCGTGCTGCTGACTAGATTGCAGCTGCATTACAGCGTGCTGCTGACTAGATTGCAGCTGCATTACAGCGTGTTGCTGACTAGATTGCAGCTGCGACACAGCGTGTTGCTGACTAGATTGCAGCTGCATTACAGCGTGTTGCTGACTAGATTGCAGCTGCGACACAGCGTGCTGCTGACTAGATTGCAGCTGCATTACAGCGTGTTGCTGACTAGATTGCAGCTGCGACACAGCGTGTTGCTGACTAGATTGCAGCTGCATTACAGCGTGCTGCTGACTAGATTGCAGCTGCATTACAGCGTGCTGCTGACTAGATTGCAGCTGCATTACAGCGTGCTGCTGACTAGATTGCAGCTGCATTACAGCTCAGCATGCAGCCTGCGAGGGATGACATGGAAACAGGACAGTGGACTTGGAGCTCTGGCTGGCTAATGAGGTGACAGACCCGTCTAGCCCAGAGAGGTGGGAGGTGCAGGTAAACACATCAGCTGCTCCGGACCACCCGGGGGGGCTCAAGGCCGCCATCGCTCCGCCGCCGGTGGTGGAGATGATGCATGCGAAGCCCACGGCGCCGCCATGTAAATGATTCTCTGATTGCACTCGTTTACTGTCGTGCAAGTTACTTCATTATAGGCTGATCACTTCTTCAAGCACCTTATTAACGTGCTGAGTGCTCCACTCATGCAGGGAGGGCCACACTTCTTCCGCTGAGGGCCGCACACTGAAAAATGGTAGAACGTGGGGGCCCCATCCTTCCATCCATCCATTTCCTGCCGCTTGTCGACCGCACAATCCTTTTAGAGCGTCTGAGAGACTGTGTGGGCATTAGGGGGACTGCATTACAGTGGTTCAGATCAGGGGCGTCGCCAGGAAGATTTCACTGGGGCACGTGCCCTACTGTTGATCTGCAGTGCCCCAGTAAAAATTTCACCAATAAAAAAAAACGCTTCAGAGTTTTAAGTCTACATAACATAGACAACAGCACACATACTACTTACTATAGTAATTGATTGCTACTCTATTCACTCCACTAACAATGAGCACATGGCTAATTAATATGGTAATTTATTCACGTGTGGATCGAGACTTCAGTTGAGAGAGAGAGAGAGAGAGAGAGAGAGAGAGAGAGAGAATGAGAATCACTGCTCAGGTAGGTAACGTTAGCCAACAACCATTTGTTCATTACATTATTTTTATTTGACTCAAACTGTAACTCCTAGATGGATTTAAGAAAGTTATTGTCCCGCAGCAGAGAAGAAGCAGCAGGAATGAGAGATGTAAGTGAAGTCCTAGCTAGCTAGGCAACATCATTGTCCTAAGTTGATGCTAAGTTAGCTAACATTATTCCTTGTATCAAGACAAACATATTCATTAAGTTGATGCTAAGTTAGCTAACATTATTCCTTGTATCAAGACAAACATATTCATTAAGTTGATGCTAAGTTAGCTAACATTATTCCTTGTATCAAGACAAACATATTCATTAAGTTGATGCTAAGTTAGCTAACATTATTCCTTGTATCAAGACAAACATATTCATTAAGTTGATGCTAAGTTAGCTAACATTATTCCTTGTATCAAGACAAACATATTCATTAAGTTGATGCTAAGTTAGCTAACATTATTCCTTGTATCAAGACAAACATATTCATTAAGTTGATGCTAAGTTAGCTAACATTATTCCTTGTATCAAGACAAACATATTCATTAAGTTGATGCTAAGTTAGCTAACATTATTCCTTGTATCAAGACAAACATATTCATTAAGTTGATGCTAAGTTAGCTAACATTATTCCTTGTATCAAGACAAACATATTCATTAAGTTGATGCTAAGTTAGCTAACATTATTCCTTGTATCAAGACAAACATATTCATTAAGTTGATGCTAAGTTAGCTAACATTATTCCTTGTATCAAGACAAACATATTCATTAAGTTGATGCTAAGTTAGCTAACATTATTCCTTGTATCAAGACAAACATATTCATTAAGTTGATGCTAAGTTAGCTAACATTATTCCTTGTATCAAGACAAACATATTCATTAAGTTGATGCTAAGTTAGCTAACATTATTCCTTGTATCAAGACAAACATATTCATTAAGTTGATGCTAAGTTAGCTAACATTATTCCTTGTATCAAGACAAACATATTCATTAAGTTGATGCTAAGTTAGCTAACATTATTCCTTGTATCAAGACAAACATATTCATTTGCTGTACGAGCTGTCGGGGGAATTTCCAATGAAGATGAAACATCATGTTGGTTATTGTCTGCTGCTTCTGCATCAATGATGATTTGGAGTCAGCATGTGTGAGTTGAGTGCTTCTCAAATGTTTTATCTTCAGGAAGAAAAACATTTTTCCATATCATCAAGTCGTGAGCCAATTTTTAAATCATTCAAGTTTATTTGACAGAAAAATAGCCCAGTAGACGTGTCTTGTTAATCGCTGTGACTTTGACTAAAATAATCTTGTTTTGTCAGCAGAAAAATGGCTACAGCTAAAGCATCTGCTTTTGTTTCCAGAAAAAATAGTAACATTTCTGTATTTGTTTTCAGAAAGATGGCTGAAAATATCGTGTTTTGTTGCCCCATTTAGATTTTTTAAATATATTTCCATGTCTGTCCTGAGTCCTCCTCCAACTTGTTAGTCGCTTTGTCTTTTGCTAAAATACTCACTAATAGTCACTAGAAAAATGGCTAAAATAATCTGGTTTTGTTGTCGAAATTTGATTTTTTTCTCCCTAAACTTTTTTTTTTCCATGCACACATGTGACTGAAAATGACCCACAATCCACTTTTATGTCGCGACACAGCAGTTGGGAACCGCTGGTCAACTGTATAACAGTTACTGTGATATTTCCATGTCTGTCCAGAGTGATTGACCACTTTGCAAAAATGAAAAGTTTACTTCTCAGAAAATGATTCCCTGAACAGACACACAACAGTTGTTCATTTATTCTACTACTGTGGCTTTATTGTTTTGTGTATATTTGATAGTTTTGTGTATCTGAAATAGGATTAGCCACATTGCCATCAATGGAAATTAAATAATATAAAAGAACCCATCCATCCATCCATTTCCTACCGCTTATTCCCTTTCGGGGTTGCGGGGGACGCTGGCGCCTATCTCAGCTACAATCGGGCGGAAGGCAGGGTACACCCTGGACAAGTCGCCACCTCATCGCAGGGCCAACACAGATAGACAGACAACATTCACACACTAGGGACCATGTAGTGTTGCCAATCAACCTATCCCCAGGTGCATGTCTTTGGAGGTGGGAGGGGCCTATCCCCAGGTGCATGTCTTTGGAGGTGGGAGGGGCCTATCCCCAGGTGCATGTCTTTGGAGGTGGGAGGGGCCTATCAATATTGTTTTATTTTTCAATAAGTCTCTCAGTTGCTTTCCAGCAATTGTATTTTTCTCTTTCGTTCTCGCTCGCGCTCTGGCTCCAGCCCCAACCCTGTCTCTCCTCCTGGCTGCTGCTAATAACATAGCGACAGGTGATCAGATAACAAGGCCAGGTGGGCCATCTACGCACCTGTCGCTGATGTCGAGGCCGGTCCTGGCACACCCCAGTTCGCTGCAGGCCCGCAGGCCACGCCCCCTCCACAGTTATCTTCAGAATAACAATGTTATTATGAAGAATAAGAGACCTAATTTACTCTAGAAATGTTGGTCTTACTTAAAAATGTTTAGTTGTGTTCAGTGTTAAAAAAAAAAAAATATGGCTCTTACGGATAATACATTTTAAAATATTTGGCTTTTTGGCTCTCTCAGCCAAAAAGGTTCCCGACCCCTGATCTAGAGCCTTAGGTTCCCTGCCCCTGCTCTAAGGTTAAAATTATCCTCTAGTTGAAAATAATTGTTGTACATTCTTTGGTCGCAGGTTATAATTTGCTTTGTACATCATTTTAGCTGTTTGCAATTTTACCAAATCATCGAGCTTTGATATTTTTGACTCAATAAATAAAGCGTTTGTATGTTGTCTACATCCAACATTATGTATTATTCTAATTGATCTTTTTTGTAACACAGTTAACGAATGTAGCGCACATTTGTAGTTGTTTCCCCATATTTCTGCATAATAACTCAGAGATGGTAACTTTCTGACAGGTATTCTACCTGTCAGAAAGTTACCATCTCTGTCAGGCTGGGGATGCCATCTCTTTTTCTGCCCCGCTTTACTGTGGTGTCCCCAGGGATCAATTCTAGGCCCCATCCTGTTCGCTCTATATCTCCTCTCTCTTGGAGACATTTTTAAGAGGCATGGAGTGTCTTATCACTTTTATGCAGACGACTGCCAAATGTATATGCCAATGTCAAAAGGCCACGGCCCCCTGACTGTTATGGTTTTCTACTGTGGAAGGAGACGGCACAGCAGCGGGATGTCCAGTTCAATTGGTTTATTTAGAACTTGATGATTACGTGGAGTGTGTATGCTACTATGTGTCTGCATGTGTTGAATTATCATATAATAATAATAATGGATTAGATTTATATTGCGCTTTTCTATTGTTAGATACTTAAAGGGGAACATTATCACAATTTCAAAAGGGTTAAAAACAATAAAAATCAGTTCTCAGTGGCTTGTTGTATTTTTTGAATTTTTTTTCAAAATTTTACCGGTCCCCGAATATCCCTAAAAAAAGCTTTAAAGTGCTTGATTTTCGCTATTTGCGATGCGACTATCCATTTCCCTGTGACGTCACACAGTGCTGCCAATGTAAACAAACAATGGGAATACCACAGCAAGATATAGCGACATTAGCTCGGATTCAGACTCGGATTTCAGCGATTTAAGCGATTCAACAGATTACGCATGTATTGAAACAGATGGTTGGAGTATGAAAATATTGAAGAAGAAACTGAAGCTATTCAGCGAATAGCTATTGACGCTATTCATAGCCATAGCATGGCCGAATAGCTGCGTTAGCATCGCCGGTAAAATGTGCGGACCAAACGATCAGGACTTTCGCATCTTGTGACACTGGAGCAACTTAAATCCGTCGATTGGTAAGTGTTTGTTTCACATTAAATGTGGGTGGAAGGAAACGTAATATAGTTGCAAATGCATCTGCAGGTTATCCATACATCTCTGTGCCATGTCTGCTTTAGCACCGCCGGTACATAGCATGTTAGCATCGATTAGCGTAGCATGTTAGCATCGATTAGCTGGCAGTCACGCCGCGACCAAGTATGTCTGATTAACACATAAGTCAACATCAACAAAACTCACCTTTGTGATTTCGTTGACTATCGTTGCAAATGCATCTGCAGGTTATCCATACATCTCTGTGCCATGTCTGCTTTAGCACCGCCGGTAAATAGCATGTTAGCATCGATTAGCGTAACATGTTAGCATCGATTAGCCGGCAGTCACGCCGCAACAAAATATATCTGATTAGCACATAAGTCAACATCAACAAAACTCACCTTTGTGATTTCGTTGACTTTATCGTTGCAAATGCATCTGCAGGTTATCCATACATCTCTGTGCCATGTCTGTCATCGCCGGTCAAATGTGGAGACACTCTGGTACATTCAATGGAGGTCTGGCGGCAGACACTTTGGCATCTTGGGGCCAGTGGTGCAACTTGAATCCCTCCCTGTTAGTGTTGTTACACCCTCCGACAACACACCCACCAGGCATGATGTCTCCAAGGTTCCAAAAAATGGTCGAAAAAACGAAAAATAACAGAGCTGAGACCCAATGTTTACAATGTGTTGAAAATGAAAATGGCGGGTGTGTTACCTCGGTGACGTCACATTCTGACGTCATCGCCTCCAGAGCGATAAACAGAAAGGCGTTTAATTGGCCAAAATTCACCCATTTAGAGTTCGGAAATCGGTTAAAAAAACATATGGTCTTTTTTCTGCACCATCAAGGTATATATTGACACTTACATAGGTCTGCTGATAATGTTCCCCTTTAAATGCTTGTTTTTGTTCTCACGCACGCACGGAGCACTAAGAGCAGAAAAAGAAGGATTACTGACAGACAAAGCTGCTCGTCTCCAAATTGGATGCAGGCTCTGACTCGCCAGACATCATCAATCATTTTCAACTCCACGTCGGATCGGCGTTCTTAGGGAAAAAGTCCCAAAAATCAAAAGTCCACTGTTTTGTAACGCAGACGACATACTCCGTTATTGACCAATATGATGATGAAAGTACGCAGATGATTGCATACCAAGAACATGATGCTCGTGGTCTCAGGAGTTATGGGCCTAAATGTATGTCCTTCTTTGACCTTGGGTGTGTGAGTGTGTGAGTCAATGAGTAAATGTGATGCATGTTGTAAAGCACTTTGTGTATCATACCAGGTAGGGTTGTACGCTATACCGGTACTGGTATAGTATCACGGTACTAATGTATCAAAACCAGTACTGTACTTGGTTTGAAAAGTACGCGTCGTCGTGACATTGCTGGTTCTACGAGCAGAGGAGCATGTTCGGCAGTGCACAATCACAGAGTACTTACAAGCAGACACAGTGTGTAGACAGAAAAGGGAGAACGGACGCATTTTGGCCTAAAAACTAACAATAAAAGTGAAGTTGTCATGATCCGCTACCCGGATCATAAGTTTTGTGGATTTTTGAGGTTCTTTTTTTTTGCACTTCCTTGTTTGTTCTGTCACCATGGTTGCTTATTTGTTTCACCTGCTCCTTGTTTCCGGACTCGCACCTGTTTGTTGATTACCATCCTTATTTAAGCTTGCCCTTTCAATTTGTTCAGATCCGTACGCCGATCTTCCCATATTAGGGTTTATTGTTGCATTTTTGTATCACCCTGTTTGCTGTCTTTATTTCCTGTTTAGCATGGTAGTTAATTAGTTCACCTGCTACAATCACGGTTCCTACACACCTGTCACTGTTGATTACTTCCTTATTTAAGCTCGCCTTTTCTGTTCACTCACTCTCGGATCCTAATTTGTTGACGCGCAACAGTGACGACTCTCATCCTTCGTATGTATTTTCTCGCTAGCTCTCACGCTAAGCCACTTTATATTCCAGCTTCCATGCTGAATGTTTTTCTTTACTCTTTTGTGTCCTCGTGCCAAGTTTTAGTTTTCCTTGTGTTTATCCTAGCTTTCACGCTAGCGTCTTTTGTTTGCCTTTTCCCTTTACACCAGTGTTTTTGTTCCTAGCCTTTTTTTATTAAATAAATACCTTTTATCTAACTTACGCTGTCTTCTGCTTCGACGCATCCACGGGAAAACAACACCGGCATTACCATGCCCAAGAAGAGTCTTCACACAATCGACTCGTTCTCGCATCCTAGCTTTTGTTACCCGTAACACGTGACAACGCTGATCCCCGTTTCTGGTAGA
Source organism: Nerophis ophidion (assembly GCF_033978795.1). Taxonomy (NCBI): domain Eukaryota; kingdom Metazoa; phylum Chordata; class Actinopteri; order Syngnathiformes; family Syngnathidae; genus Nerophis; species Nerophis ophidion. Next base: position 91,882 of record NC_084621.1, read on the forward strand.
CCTGTTTTTGTATTTTGCTAGCTCCCACGCTACGCTTATGTTTCTTTTCTGGCTCCCATGCTAGTTCTGTTTGTTTTGCCTTTTCTGCCTAGTGCAAGTTTTCTGTTTCCTAGTCTGTTTAAGTTTGAATAAATCTAGATGTTCTTACCTTTACGCTGTGTTCGAGCCCGAACTGCATCTTGAAAGAACGCACTCGCTTCAGCATGCCCAGCAAACGTCACAGAAGTTATAACACTGAAAAACCCTCAGGAAGAGGTGCTTTAAGACATGGCTAGCTAGCTAGCTAGCAGCAAACGTCCATTCGCAGTCAGCAGTGTTTTAGCTCCTTCAAAATCACTAATCCTCGCCTCCATGGCGACAAAGTAAGTGTCTTCCAAGTATCATCCCTGCAGGACGAGGAATAGCTAAACATGCTTCACTACACACCATACGATAGCTAACTGCTAACAGCAAGCTAGCACCCTGAAAGTAAACACATGCCATGGGTGGATCGAGACCTGACATCCACTGTAATGATACCAAGTACAACAGCGTATGAAGTCGATACTACTATGCTTACATCTATATTTTTTTATCGTCACAAAATCTTTTTTTTTAATCCATGAGGACTTTGAGTATGACCAATGTATGATCCTGAAACTCAGGGGTGTCAAACTAATTTTAGATCGGGGGGCTACATGGAGAAAAATCTTTTCCCAAGTGGGCCGGACTGGTAAAATCACGGCAAAATAACGTAAAAATAAAGACAAATACAGATTGCTTTCTTTGTTTAAAAATAGAACGAGCACATTCTGAAAATGTACAAATCATAATGTTGTTGGGTTTATTTTACACTTAAATGTTGCGGCTAATAGTATTCTATCTTGTTTTGTCGTGTGTGGAAGACCAGGTTTTTCAGATCACCAATCACCGACATGCCAGGCTCTTCCAATTTTAAGACAATGTTCTATTTTGCAATAAATTGTTTTTGTGCTTTTTAGCAATTCTCTTTTCATTAGTGTCGCTCTCGCTCGTGCTCCTGCTCCTGCTCCTGCTCCACCATCAACCACCCCTCTCTCCTTCCCGACTGCTGCCTTTAACAGAGCGACAGGTGATTGGATAAGCACGCCCATTTGGGCCATCTACGCACCTGGCGCAGATCTCGAAGTCGGTCCTGGCACACCCAGCTTTGTTGCAGGACCGCAGGCCACGCCTCCCCTCCACATCCTGATTTATACTTTCTGAATAAATTATGTGATGATGTTCATCAGTCAACTAATTTTCAATCTATCAGGATGAAAGAATAACAAAATCAAATTACAAGATGTTATTTGTGTAGTTTGCTCATTTTTTTTCTCTGTAGCATAATCTAGAAAGATACAAATCATTGCTATTGCGACATCTAGTGGACACATTTAGAACAGCTGTCTTTTCATTCAAAAATTTCGGCTCATTTTTATACTTCGCAAACTCATCCCGCGGACCGGAGAAAACCTGTTCGCGGGCCGGACATTTGACACCCCTGCTGTATCGACTTGGTATCAGATTGATGCCCAAATTTGTGGTATCATCCAAAACTAATGTAAAGTATCAAAAAAGAGATGAATAAGTGATTATTACATTTTAACAGAAGTGTAGATAGAACATGTTGAAACGGAAAGTAAGAAGATACTAACAGTAAATGAACAAGTGGATTAATAATCCATTTTTACAGCTTGTCCTTTTATAATTTTGACAAAATAATCGAATGGGAAATGACACAATATGTTACTGCTTATGTCAGCAGCTAAATGAGGAGCCTTTGTTTGCTTACTTACTAATAAAAGACAAGATCTTGTATGTTGACTATTTTATTTAAGGACCAACTTGCAATAAGAAACACATGTTTAATGTACCCTAAGATTTTTTGTTAAAATAAAGCCAATAATGCCATTTTTTGTGGCACCAAGTACCACCTCAGAAAAAACTTGGCTCAACAAGCACCCCCATAATGACCAACATTAAATCACAGTAGCGTAGTAGGCCTAAGTATTCATTAAAACAAGGCAAAGGTTTTTTTAGCAAGTGTATTAAATATGTAACATTTCACACAGTTTGACCAGTAACACTGTGTTTGAATGTAGGAAAATAACACAGCTGGGTAGCAACATTTTACAGTGCATGCAGAGGTTCATAGATAAAGTTATGCCATCCTGTGGCGCTCCTATAAAACGAATGTTGCCTACAGCCACTGCTGTTGATGCTAATGACTTAGCTAGAAGAAAAAACCCCGGTTTTAATTCCAGCAGGCTTTTTTCTGTCAAAAGCTAGCAAAACAATCTGGAACCTTGTGTCATTGACAGTCCATCTTGTTCCACACTAAACTACTCCTGAGCCGGAGCTCAGTCACAAAGAATACATCAAAGTATTTGACAGACTGTCATCTTTTATCCATCAGACTATAAGTAGATGTCTTCTGGCTGTCAGTCCGTTGGTGTTGTGTTCATTGTGGTTGTTGTGTATTGTTGTCATCGTTCCCAACTCCAAGAAAACTTGTGTTTTGTTTGTAAAGACTGTTTAGTGCAGACCTGGGCAAATTAAGGCCCGGGGGCCACATGCGGCCCGTTAAGCTTATCAATCTGGCCCGCCGGACATTCCCCCCAAATTTTTTTTAGATGTTTATGATGTAAAGGGTAGGTGCCATTATGATGTACAGTGATGTTTTCTAATGACCGTAAGTCTTCAACTTTACTAAGTCTTTCAATGCTTGGAATCTGCGCTTATGGATGATACCGTATTTCTTTGAATTGCCGCCAGGTATATATTATGCGCCTGCTTACAATTACTGCCGGGTCAAACTCGTTTCGCAAAATAATTAGCGCATGCTTAGCATTACCGCCAGCTCAGGATTAACGCCGGGTCAAACTCGTTTCGCAAAATATTATTTTTATTAGCGCATGTCTGGAATATCCACCGGGTCAAACTCGTCACGTCACGAGTGACACTTCACCTGTCATCATTTTCAAAATGGAGGAGGCTGATTTCAATAATTTGAAGTCGCATAAAGGGAAGAAGATTAAGAGCTATTCAGTAGGATTTAAGGTCCAAGCTATTGAATATGCTAAAAAGAACAGTAAGCAGCTATGTTTTATTAATATACCGTAGCTGCGTGTGTCAAATATGAGTCATTAAATGACTCCCGCCTCCTGGTGGTAGAGGGCGCTAGTGATCCTTCTTGCGACTACTCGGCTGCAGAAGAAGTGACAACAAGCAGCGCTCCTTTATTTTTTCCTCTCGCTTGCACTTTTAACATGGAGGATTACATATCTAAAATAAAACCGTTTTTTAAACTGGACTTTCAATGGAAGCAAGAGGTAATAAAGGAAGATCTCCATCGAGACAGAGAGACTTTTAAAACTGAAGAAAGATAAGGAAGACTTCTATAAACAAGTTATCGATGCTTTTGATCAGAAGGAGCTGCACATGGACTTCATTTATAAGTAAAGGTAAGACCAGAATAACATTTTTTTTATTAAATGTGCTTTTCATGATGGTATCTTTACATCACACTCAAATTTATAAGCGCAGGCCTAGATTTACCGCATGCCTTTGGTAAACACCGGAGTGAGAAGAGGTTTTAAATTAATTAGCGCCCCGGCGGCCATTCAAGGAAATACGGTATACCAGTTACTATGGTAATCTAATTAGTTACTATGGTCATCTAATTAGTTACTATGGTCATCTAATTAGTTACTATGGTCATCTAATTAGCTAATATGGTGATCTACGTCACAGCAGCTCAGACGAGGTACCAAGCAGTGTGGGCGGGGAGCGTTTCCACAGACGTTCTAAAGCTTAGTGATATATCAGATAAATCATATTGTAGGTGGGTTTGTTTTGTACCTTTGTTTTTATATTTCACTGTTTGTTGCATTTTTGCTGTGTTTCAGTTGATTGTAAGGATATTGGTAGGATTAAATAAGCTCTGCTTCTTCCTACTCCTTTTCGAACATGTTGAATAGAGAAACTGGAAATTGTGATGTATCATGTTGTATGCATGCACAGGTTCAAAATTAGCTCAAACTCAATTTGTGCTTATCTTAACTGTACCCAGCCTGTGGACTAGAATGCAAGAGACAGGACGCTCAACGATTGCTATTCTGTATATGGTATTTTAACAAATTTTAAATTTTTTTGTACCATTGTTTTCACAGCTGCTTTGTTGATGACCTAACATTGTTTTTCTTAACATAACCCAGCCCGGGCACTAGAATGCGGGAGACAGTACACTCAATATATGCCACTCTTAATATAGTATTTTTATCAAATACATATGTTAATGTGTTGTAATAAAATACATGCAGCTAATAGAGCCCTAACAGCAGTTATCTCAACAATACCCAGCCTGTGGACTAGAATGCAAGAGACAGGATGTTCAACAATGGCTGTTCTGTAAATAGTATTTTAACACACTTTTCATTTTTTGTACCACTGTTTTCACAGCTGCTTTGTTGATGACGTAACATTGTTTTTCTTAACATAACCCAGCCTTTTGTGGGTTCTTCCGAGGATGTTGTAGTCGTAATGATTTGTGCAGTCCTTTGAGACATTTGTGATTTGGGGCTATATAAATAAACATTGATTGATTGAATGTGTTGTAATAAAATATATGCGGCTAATTTGAAGATTTAACAGCGCTTGTCCTGACAATACCCAGCCTATGGACGTGAATGCAAGAGACCGGATGCTCAGCATGTGTTATTCTGTAAATGGTATTTTAACATACTTTTAATTTTTTTGTACCAGTGCTTTTACAGCTGATTTGTTAATTATGTAACATTGTTTTTCTCAGCATAACCCAGCCCGAGCGCTAGAATGCAGGAGACAGTACATTCAATATGTGCCACTCTTTATTTAGTAATTTAATCAAATACATACGTTAATGTGTTATAGTAAAATACATTCAGATAATTTGGAGACCTAACAGCAATTATCTCAACAATACCCAGCCCGTGGACTAGAATGCAAGAGACAGGACGCTCAACATGTGCTATTCTTTATATGATATTTTAACATACTTTTAATTTTTTGTTTTACTCACTGTTTTCACAGCTGCTTTGTTGATGGCCAAACATTGTTTTTCTTAACATAACCTAGCCTGAGCACTAGAATGCAAGAGACAGTACACTCGATATGTGCCACTCTTTATATAGTATTAATTTAATGTGTGGTAATAAAATATATGCGGCTAATTTTGAAGACCTAGCAGCGCTTATCTTAACAATACATTCTAGTCCTGTGGGACTAGAATGCAAGAGACAGGGCGCTCAAGATCAGCCATTCTTGTTTACTTGAATGTGTTGTATTTGGCACCGATTTACATCTCCGTCTACTTGCTTCCTGTTGTATTCCAACCTTGTACTTGCACTGCAACACATGATTCATGTCCGGGGTGGACGCATGCATTTGGCTAATGCAACCTCGCACTATCGTCTTCTTTCTTTTCTTTCTTTCTTTCTCCATTCCTTATTTTCTTCCTTCCATCCTTCCTTCCTTTCTGCTGGCTGCAGCCGAGCCATCCGGTGCCAGCGTAAAGTGGACTGTAAATATTGACAAGGAGACGGGCGAGAGGCGCACGGCGACCTTGTCGGGGCGACAAAGAGAGTGGAAGCGGGAGTGAGGGATGGACGGACTGACGGACGGACGGATGGATGGATGGATGGATGGATGGATGGATGGAGAGAGAGAGAGAGAGAGTTCCTGCCTTCTCCCACGACAACTGAGTGTGTTGTGATGCACTGTGGCAGGGACCACACTGTCTCCCCAGAGAGGGAGAGGCCTCACATGCACACACAAGCAGAGTTCCCCATGACCACCACATAGCTTTTTAAAATGTCACAACACACACACACGCACACACACACACACACACACACTCACACACACACCGCGCACACACACCACGCACACGCTCAGTGTCGGTGGCATGAATGTAAAGCTTAAACAGTTGGAATCACAGCTGATTAGACATTACACGCATCACTGAGCTCACACACGATCATTCCCTTCATTTACATGTTGAGTCACTTCACCGTGTGCTAGTTGTCCAATCACTTTGTTTGTTCTTTCTCCATAAAATGTTATGGCATCCAGTTTGTTTGATAATTATTCACTGGAACATTTGAGGTCGAAATGACCATGAAGTTGTTAATAGAGATGTTGTCGGAACTCTCGTCTTTGTTGCTAGAAATAGGAACACTTGCCTTTGTTCCCGGAAGTAGGAACTTTCGTCTTAGCTGCTAGAAGTAGAAACTCCCGTCTTTGTGGCCGGAAGTAGTAACTCTCGTCTTTGTTGCTAGAAATAGGAACTCTTGTCTATGTTGCTAGAAGTAGGAATACTCGTCTTTGTTGCTGGAAGTAGAAAGCTGTGCCTTTATTGCCGGAAGTAAGAACTCCCGTCTTTGTTGCTAGAAATAGGAACTCTCGTCTTTGTTGCTAGAAATAGGAACTCTTGTCTTTGTTGCTAGAAGTAGGAACACTCGTCTTTGTTGCTGGAAGTAGAAAGTTGTGCCTTTATTGCCGGAAGTAAGAACTCCCGTCTTTGTTGCTAGAAATAGGAACTCTCGTCTTTGTTGCTAGAAATAGGAACTCTTGTCTTTGTTGCTAGAAGTAGGAACACTCGTCTTTGTTGCTGGAAGTAGAAAGTTGTGCCTTTATTGCCGGAAGTTAGAACTCTCGTCTTTGTTGCTAGAAATAGGAACTCTTGTCTATGTTGCTAGAAGTAGGAACACTCGTCTTTGTTGCTGGAAGTAGAAAGTTGTGCCTTTATTGCCGGAAGTAAGAACTCTCGTCTTTGTTGCTAGAAATAGGAACTCTTGTCTATGTTGCTAGAAGTAGGAACACTTGTCTTTGTTGCTGGAAGTAGAAAGTTGTGCCTTTATTGCCGGAAGTAAGAACTCTCGTCTTTGCTGCTAGAAATAGGAACTCTTGTCTATGTTGCTAGAAGTAGGAACACTCGTCTTTGTTGCTGGAAGTAGAAAGTTGTGCCTTTATTGCCGGAAGTAAGAACTCTCGTCTTTGTTGCTGGAAGTAGGAACATTTTATTTTGTTCCTGGAAGTAGGAACTTTCGTCTTTGTTAATAGAAGTAGGGACTCTCGTCTTTGTTGCCGGAAGTAGGAACTCTCATTTTTGTTGCTGGAAGAAGGAACTTTCGTCTTTGTTGCTAGAAGTAGGAACTCTCATCTTTGTGGCCGGAAATAGGAACACTTGCCTTTGTTCCCGGAAGTAGGAACTTTCGTCCTTGTTGCTAGAAGTAGGAACTCTCGTCTTTGTTGCCAGAAGAGGGAACACTTGCCTTTGTTCCCGGAAGTAGGAACTTTCGTCCTTGTTGCTAGAAGTAGGAACTCTCGTCTTTGTTGCCAGAAGAGGGAACACTTGCCTTTGTTCCCGGAAGTAGGAACTTTCGTCCTTGTTGCTAGAAGTACGAACTCTCGTCTTTGTTGCTGGAAGTAGGAACTTGTGCCTTTATTGCCGGATGTAAGAACTCTCGTCTTTGTTGCTGGAAGTAGGAACTCTCGTTTTTGTTGCTGGAAGAAGGAACTTTCGTCTTTGTTGCTAGAAGTAGGAACTCTCATCTTTGTGGCCGGAAGTAGGAACACTTGCCTTTGTTCCCGGAAGTAGGAACTTTCGTCCTTGTTGCTAGAAGTAGGAACTCTCGTCTTTGTTCCCGGAAGTAGCAACTTTCATCTTTGTTGCTCAAAGTAGGAACTCCCGTCTTTGTTGCCGGAAGTAGGAACACTTGCCTTTGTTCCCGGAAGTAGGAACTTTCGTCCTTGTTGCTAGAAGTAGGAACTCTCGTCTTTGTTCCCGGAAGTAGGAACGTTCATCTTTGTTGCTCGAAGTAGGAACTCTCGTCTTTGTTGCCGGAAGAAGGAACACTTGCCTTTGTACCCGAAAGTAGGAACTTTCATCTTTGTTCTCGAAAGTAGGAACACTTGACTTTGTTCCCAGAAGTAGTAACTCTCGTCTTTGTTGCTAGAAGTAGGAACTCTCGTCTTTGTGGCCGGAAGTAGCAACACTTGCCTTTGTTCCCTGAAGTAGGAACTTTTGTCCTTGTTGCTAGAAGTAGGAACTCTCGTCTTTGTTCCCGGAAGTAGGAACTCTTGTCTATGTTGCCGGAAGTAGGAACACTTGCCTTTGTACCCGAAAGTAGGAACTTTCATCTTTGTTGTCGAAAGTAGGAACACTTGCCTTTGTTCCCAGAAGTAGTAACTCTCGTCTTTGTTTTTAGAAGTAGGAACTCTCGTCTTTGTGGCCGGAAGTAGGAACTTTCATCTTTGTTGCTAGAAGTAGGAACTCTCGTCTTTGTTGACGGAAGTAGGAACACTTGCCTTTGTTCCCGGAAGTAATAACTCTCGTCTTTGTTTTTAGAAGTAGGGACTCTCGTCTTTGTTGGCGGAAGTAGGAACACTTGCCTTTGTACCCGAAAGTAGGAACTTTCACTTTGTTGTCGAAAGTAGGAACACTTGCCTTTGTTCGCGGAAGTAGTAACTTTCGTCTTTGTTGCTAGAAGTAGGAACTCTCCTCTTTGTTGCCGGAAGTGGGAACACTTGCCTTTGTTCCCGGAAGTAGGAACTCTCGTCTTTGTTGCTAGAAGTAGGAACTCTCGTCTTTGTGGCCGGAAGTAGGAACACTTGCCTTTGTTCCCTGAAGTAGGAACTTTCGTCTTTGTTCCCGGAAGTAGGAACTCTTGTCTTTGTTGCCGGAAGTAGGAACACTTGCCATTGTACCCGAAAGTAGGAACTTTCATCTTTGTTGTCGAAAGTAGGAACACTTGCCTTTGTTCCCGGAAGTAGTAACTCTCGTCTTTGTTGCTGGAAGTAGGAACTCTCGTCTTTTTTGCCGGAAGTAGAAACACTTGCCTTTGTTCCCGAAAGTAGGAATTCTCATCTTCGTTGCTAGAAGTAGGAAATCTCGTCTTTGTTGCCGGAAGTAGGAACTTGTGCCTTTATTGCTGGAAGTACGAGCCCTCGTCTTTGTTGCCGGAAGTGGGAACACTTGCCTTTGTTCCCGGAAGTAGGAACTCTCGTCTTTGTTGCTAGAATTAGGAAGTCTCGTCTTTGTGGCCGGAAGTAGGAACACTTGCCTTTGTTCCCTGAAGTAGGAACTTTCGTCTTTGTTCCCGGAAGTAGGAACTCTTGTCTTTGTTGCCGGAAGTAGGAACACTTGCCATTGTACCCGAAAGTAGGAACACTTGCCTTTGTACCCGAAAGTAGGAACTTTCATCTTTGTTGTCGAAAGTAGGAACACTTGCCTTTGTTCCCGGAAGTAGTAACTCTCGTCTTTGTTGCTAGAAGTAGGAAATCTCGTCTTTGTTGCCGGAAGTAGGAACTTGTGCCTTTATTGCTGGAAGTAGGAGCTCTCGTCTTTGTTGCCGGAAGTAAAAACTTTCATCTTTGTTGCTAGAAGTAGGAACTTTCGTGGTGGAGGGCGCTAGTGATCCTTCTTGCGACTACTCGGCTGCAGAAAAAGTGAAATGAGCGACGTGATATGTGCTGGAGGCAGTAATAAAGGAAGATCTCCATCGAGACAGAGAGACTTTTAAAACTGAAGAAAGATAAGGAAGACTTCTATAAACAAGTTACCAATGCTTTTGATCAGAAGGAGCTGGCATGGACTTCATTTATAAGTAAAGTTACGACCATAATAACTCTTGTTTTATTAAATGTGCTTTTCATGATGGTATCCTTACATCACACTGAAATTTTTACTGCATGCCTTTGGTAAGTGCCGGAGCGAAAATAAGTTTTAAAATAATTGGCACATGCTTACTTTTACCGCATGCCTTTGGTAAGCGCAGGAGTGAGAAGAGGTTTTAAATTAATCAGCGCCCCGGCGGCAATTGAAGGAAATACGGTAATTGTGAATAATCTCATAGAAATAACTGCTGTCCTTTGATGAATAGGACATTTATTATTAAGTGAGGTTTGGGACAGGTGTGGCGCTGGTGTGGCCTCAGTGTTGCTGAGGGACTTTTGGGCTCTGCTCGGACACATGACAAATTAGAGGTGTAGGCGGGCTTTCATTTTCTTCACCTGCATGACCCTGAGGAAGGTTAAAATGCTACCTAAAACGTTGCTTGGACAGTTTATGAAGACCTTTTTGATGATGATGGATCATTTTTGTGTCCATTGTTGTTTACAATTCGGAAAAGTTGCTCAGAAAATATACTTTTTGTGGTGGAACTTAGAAGTTTGCACTATGTTGGGTGAAAGACAGCAGCACACTGCAGCACATGTATTGATTGGGAATAATTTACTAGTGTTTGTGTGTGTGTGTGTGTGTGTGTGTGTGTGTGTATATCCTCTCTCTCTCTCGGTTGACTGTATATATTTTACCTATCCTCCACACACACATGCGCACACACACACACACACACACACACACGCGTACACACACACTCTCAATGCACTGTATATCCCTGCCGTTTTCCCCCCTCCACACGGCTCATTATTCGGGTGGCCGTATCCTCATGCGGCTCAGGCGGAGTGAATGCATCAATAGATTTGTAGGGTTGTGCCCGGTTAACCTCTCAATCTAAAGGCTAGGCTTTCTCTTAGTGAGCAATGAGATTACACGCGCTGTTCTTTGACTTAATCTCCTTCAGAGGCCATCAATTTATTCTGTCCTAATCTCATCTCCAGGCTCGGCGCGAGCCTCGTGTTGTCTCCATGCCAGGCCCGTCTCTCACTGTGGGGAGGGAGCCTTTGCACAAGCAACAGACAATTTATTGGGGAAACAAATACATGGATTTGGAGGAACGTCACGTGTCTACACTTGCATAACTCCACATGTCCGAAAAGAAGGAGGGAGGGTCAAAGTTTGTGCATTCCCGACATGTTTAGAATTTCTAATAGGGAGGGATAAGAATAGGGAATGTGTAGCAATAGATATCTGAGGGATAAGAAAAAAGTGTTGTTTGTTGATTTATTTAAAGCATGGGTCCCCAAACTTTCTGACTCGGGGGCTACATTGGGTTAAACAATTTTATTTTCAATCTATCAAGATAAAAAAAAATGCTATCAAAATCAAATTACAGGATGTTTTATATGTACAAACCCCGTTTCCATATGAGTTGGGAAATTGTGTTAGATGTAAATATAAACAGAATACAATGATTTGCAAATCCTTTTCAAGCCATATTCAGTTGAATATGCTACAAAGACAACATATTTGATGTTTAAATTGATTTAAAAAAATTGGGGGGGCAAATAATAATTAAATTTAGAATTTGATGCCAGCAACACATGACAAAGAAGTTGGGAAAGGTGGCAATAAATACTGATAAACTTGAGAAATGCTCATCAAACACTTATTTGGAACATCCCACAGGTGTGCAGGCTAATTGGGAACAGGTGGGTGCCGTGATTGGATATAAAAGCAGCTTCCCAAAAAATGCTCAGTCTTTCACAAACAATTTGTAAGCAAATTGTCAAACAGTTTTAGAACAACATTTCTCAACGAGCTTTTGCGAGGAATTTAGGGATTTTACCATCTACGGTCCGTAAAATCATCAAAAGGTTCAGAGAATCTGGAGAAATCACTGCACGTAAGCGATGATATTACGGACTTTTGATCCCTCAGGCGTTACTGCATCAAAAACCGACATCAGCGTGTAAAGGATATCTCCACATGGGCTCAGGAACACTTCGTAAAACCACTGTCAGTAACTACAGTTGGTCGCTACATCTGTAAGTGCAAGTTAAAACTCTACTATGCAAAGCCAAACCCATTTATCAACAACACCAAGGAACGCCGCCGGCTTCACTGGGCCCGAGCTCATCTAAGATGGACTGATGCAAAGTGGAAAAGTGTTCTGTGGTCTGACGAGTCCACATTTCAAATTATATTTGGAAACTGTGGACGTGGTGTCCTGCAGAACAAAGAGGAAAATAACCATCCGGATTGTTATAGGCGCAAAGTTAAAAAGCCAGCATGTGTGATGGTATGGGGGTGTATTAGTGCCCAAGGCATGGGTAACTTACACATCTGTGAAGGCACCATTAATGCTGAATGGTCCATTCAGGTTTTGGAGCAACATATGTTGTCATCCAAGCAACGTTATCATGGGCGCCCCTGCTTATTTTAGCAAGACAATGCCAAGCCTTGTGTTACAACAGCGTGGCTTCATAAAAAAAAGGGTGCGGTTACTTTCCTGGCCCGCCTGCAGTCCAGACCTGTCTCCCATGGAAAATGTGTGGCGCATTATGAAGCGTAAAATAGGACAGCGGAGACCCCGGACTGTTGAAGGACTGAAGCTCTACAAAAAACAAGAATGGGAAAGAATTCCACTTTCAAAGCTTCAACAATTAGTTTCCTCAGTTCCCAAACGTTTATTGAGTGTTGTTAAAAGAAAAGGTGATGTAACACAGTGGTGAACATGCCCTTTCCCAACTACTTTGTCACGTGTTGCAGCCATGAAATTCTAAGTTAATTATTATTTGCACAAAAAATAAAGTTTATGAGTTTGAACATGAAATATGTTGTCTTTGTAGCATATTCAACTGAATATGGCTTGAAAAGGATTTGCAAATCATTGTATTCTGTTTATATTTACATCTAACACAATTTCCCAACTCATATGGAAACGGGGTTTGTAGTTTGATCATTTCCCTCGACTGGTGTACTAACATCTCGTGGTTTACTTTGGACATTTGTGGCATCATCTACAAAGATACAAAGAATTGCTATTGCGACATCCAGTGGACACATTTAGAACGGCAGTTTCTTTCATTCAAGAATAATATTTATACTTCGCAAACGTGGGTCGGGTAAAACCTGTTCGCGGGCCTGATCCGGCCCTCGGGCCTCACGTTTGACACCCCTGCCGTAAATGGAAGGGAAAGATTACAGACAGCGGCTCCAACAGGTCACCTCGGGTATTTATTTAGATTTTTAATTTTTTTTAAGTGAGGTTTAGGAATTAGATATTGATCTTAGCTACAGGAGGATTTTTATTTCATGTATTTTTCTACCTCCATCGAGCACCTAATCTCTTAAAGCACATTATCCGAAACTCTTCTCTCATGGACCTGCACGAGGGTGGAAGGAAAGGAAATGTTAGTGAGGAGGTCAGGGAGGGTAATAACAAAAACAGGCTTATCTCCACTCGTTAGGCACGGCAGATGGGAGAGAGGGGCTGCAGATTTGGTGTTGCCAAACAAGCGGATCCTAAATTACGCTGGTGACGGAGCAGAATGGCGAAGGGGATAAATGTAACAAAAGCCCACCCTGTACGGGCAGACCAGGCTAAAATAGACTCGGCTCGGCCTGTTTGCCGTAATCCTTTCCAATTGACACGGGATTGTCTTCCTGCTTTCAAGTGTGGGAGCAGTCAGGGCAAGCAGATGTGCGGGTTGGGGGTCTGTGTCAGGGGGTCTGTGTCAGGGGGTCTGTGTCAGGGGGTCCTCCCGTTGCTTATCTTCAAGCCAATCACAGCCTTCATCTGGCTAGACTCCTTCGGACCCTCCATGACTCGTCTGTCTGGCGAGTCCTCCGGAGCACAGATGGGCAAATTTGGCCCATCCTGCCCAAAAATGTGGCTACTAGAGATGCTCGGATAGGCAATTATATCATCCGCAACCGCATCACTAAAGTCGTCATCCACCCGAACCAACATTTCATTAAACCCACAGCCGCCCGCCACCCGCCCGTTGTTATATATCTAATATAGACCATGCAAGGCATTAGTGAGGTTAGAAAGTGTAACTCCCTCCAAATAGCACAGACACAATGGCTTTCTTGAACTGATTTATTTGAAGGCTTCCTTTCCCTTCAAATTCACCGTGAAAACTGTAATAAATAAAGCATGTTACAAATGTAAAAACAGAACAAATACCCAGAACCCCTTGCATGCTACAATATTTGAAAATCGATTTAGCATGTCACTATAAAGTTATACAAGCCTTGCTCGTTCAATATTCAATGCAAAACTTGTTTGGGTCCCTATTAAAAGGTTCATTTGTTCAACCTTGGCCCGCGGCTTTGTTCAGTCTAAAATTTTGTCCCACTCTGTATTTGAGTTTGACACCCCTGGGTTACGGTGTGGATGTTCTCCCTAAATGTGGTTGTCATTCTTGTTTGGGGTGGGTTCTCAGTGTGGCGCATATTTGTAACAGTGTTAAAGTTGTTTATACGGCCACCCTCAGGGTGACCTGTATGGCAGTTGACCAAGTATGCTTGCATTCACTTGTTTGTGTGTAAAGTCCACATATAGTATGTGACTGGGCCGACACAATGTTTGTATGGACAAAAAGCGGACGGGACGACGAGGTTGTAGAGGACCTTGAATGCAGTGCCTTTGAGGCACGTCCCCAATGGTGTTGTTTGGGTGGAAATCGAGAGAAATTCGGGAGAATGGTTGCCCCGGGTGATTTTCGGCAAGGGCACTGAAATTCGTGAGTCTCCCGGGAAAATCGTGAGGGTTGGTAAGTATGAGTATTAGCGGTGAATGCTGTGTTATAACACCGGCGGGCCAGCTCTAATGTTCATTTGATATTACCTCAAGGGCCAAATTAAATTACACGGTGGGCCAAATTTGGCCCGCGGGCCAGAGTTTGACAGCCATGGTCTAAGTCTATACTGGACACCGCCTTTAATCCAAAATGTAGCTATCTTTAAGTTGTTGCCATCCATGCGTCAAATACCCTGCCAGTTTTCCCAACTCGAAGCTAAATTGCATCTGCAGTCATTTCTGACAGTTCCGGCCGGGCATCTAGTCTCGTCTCTCCTTCCTCTTCCTCTACTCCCACTCCATCCATCCATCCATCCATCCATCCATCCCTCCACCTCCTCCGAGCCCCGTGGTGTGGTGTATGGTTGACTGGCTGCTCAGGTCGTGGAGGATAGAAGGAGGTATACATGTGTAACTAACAGGCTGCTTCTTGCATTGATCCGCCCAAAGGAACAACGCTGACCTTTTCACTTGTTAACTTGAAATGTGCACTCAGAGAAAAAAAGACACGCACAAAAAAACTCTACTCGATTCAGTTGAAGTGCTTTCTGCTCTCCCACTAAGCTGCGCTTCATTCCTGCCTACCTGTTAAATATGCATGTGTGCGGAAGTGTGTTGTCTGAGTGGGTTGGGTAGGAGCAGCGGCAGGTCAAAGGTCGCTCGGCTGAGCTCGGTGTTTGTGTAAATAATGTCAGAGGCTGCGCTGGTGATGCAATGCGGCGTATCGAGCCTCCTCCTCCTCATTGTGTCTTGCCGAGAGACGAGCGCTCACGCCAATGCTGATGTTTTGTACAGCCGGGAAACTTTTTTTTTTTTTTTTTTTTGCTTCCAAATGTTGAGCAAAGAACTTCCAAATGATTCACACAAATTGTGCCAATGCCACACATCATACAATGGAGACTTTCAACGGTGTTGCTAATATTTGAACATTCCCTAGCCTTGTATCAAAGGGGAACATTATCACCAAAACTATGTAAGCGTCAATATATACCTTGATGCTGCAGAAAAAAGACCATCTATTTTTTTAACCGATTTCCGAACTCTAAATGGGAGAATTTTGGCTAATTAAACGCCTTTCTGTTTATCGCTCTTTTAGCGATGACGTCACCGAGGTAACACACCCGCCATTTTCATTTTCACATTACAAACACCGGGTCTCAGCTCTGTTATTTTCCGTTTTTTCGACTATTTTTTGGAACCTTGGAGACATCATGTGTGGTCGGAGGTTGTAACAACACTAACAGGGAGGGATTCAAGTTGCACCACTGGCAAGAAATCTGCCGCCAGACCCCCATTGAATGTACCAGAGTGTCTCCACATTTGACCGGCGATGCTAAGACAGACATGGCACAGAGATGTATGGATAACCTGCAGATGCATTTGCAACCATTAAGTCAACCAAATCACAAAGGTGAGTTTTGTTGATGTTGTTGACTTATGTGCTAATCAGACATATTTGGTCACGGCATGACTGCCAGCTAATAAAGGGAAGAAGATTAAGAGCTATTCAGTAGGACTTAAGGTCCAAGCTATTGAATATGCTAAAAAGAACAGTAAGCAGCTATGTTTTATTAATATACCGTAGCTGCGTGTGTCAAATATGAGTCATTAAATGACTCCCGCCTCCTGGTGGTAGAGGGCGCTAGTGATCCTTCTTGCGACTACTCGGCTGCAGAAGAAGTGACAACAAGCAGCAAGAGAAAGCAACGTGTGTTTATTTTTTCCTCTCACTTGCACTTTTAACATGGAGGATTACATATCTGAATTAAAACAGTTTTCTAAACTGGACTTTCAATCGATGCAGGAAGTAATAAAGGAAGATCTCCACCGAGACAAATAGACTTGTAAAACCGAAGCAAGATAAGGAAGACTTAGCTTGGTTGGTAGAGCGGCCGTGCCAGCAACTTGAGGGTTGCAGGTTCAATCCCCGCTTCTGCCATCCTTGTCACTGCCGTTGTGTCCTTGGGCAAGACACTTTACCCACCTGCTCCCAGTGCCACCCACACTGCTTTAAATGTAAAAATTAGATATTTGGTTTCACTATGTAAAGCGCTTTGAGTCACTAGAGAAAAGCGCTATATAAATATAATTCACTTGACTTCACTAATCGATGCTAACATGCTACGCTAATTGATGCTAACATGCTATTTATGCTAGCTGTATGTACATTTGAAACTAGATACATTTAATGTGAAACAAACACTTACCAATCGACAGATTTAAGTTGCTCCAGTGTCACAGGATGCGAAAGTCCTGATCGTTTGGTCCGCACATTTTACCGGCGATGCTAACGCAGCTATTCGGCCATGCTATGGGCCACTTCATTAGGTACACCCATGCTATGGCCGAATAGCGTCAATAGCTATTCGCTCAATAGCTTCAATTTCTACTTCAATTTCGTTTTCGCTATCTGCCTCCATACTCCGACCATCTGTTTCAATACATGTGTAATCTGTTGAATCGCTTAAGTCGCTGAAATCCCAGTCTGAATCCGAGCTAATGTCGCTATATGTTGCTGTGGTAACCGCCATGTTGTTTGTATTGGCAGCACTGTGTGACGTCACAGGGAACTGGACAGTGGATTTATGGATAGCAAAAGTCAGGCACTTTAAAGCTTTTTTTAGGGATATTCCGGGAGGTGTAAAATTTCCCCCAAAAATTGAAAGAAATACAACAAGCCACTGGAAACTGATTTTTATTGTTTTTAACCCTTTTGAAATTGTGATAATGTTCCCCTTTAAATGTGGAGGTTATTTTGATTGATTGAAGTTGCCCTGTGATGAGGTGGCGACTTGTCCAGGGTTTATTCCGCCTTCTGCCTGATTGAAGCTGAGCTAGGCACCAGCACCCCCCGCGACCCCAAAGCGAATAAGCGGTAGAAAATGAATGGATGGATGGATTTCTCATGACACATTATCTGTATGTAATGTTGGCTGCATGTCTGCTAGTGGTCTGTGTGCCGTTACAGACCACAGCAAACTTAACCCAGCTTGCATAATTTGTAATAAATCCATTCGTGGAAGACAGCCCGTACTTCCTGTTCTATACGTCCCTGAAAAAGGCAACAAAAAAAAGCACCCCATGAAAACAAGAGGGCAACACAAAGCCACCAGCAGCCACTCTTGGAAGACCAACTTCAAAGGGAGCTGCTTTGTTCAAGGCTAGCAAAACATGGCCATTGTTTGATTTCCGACTAACGTATTTCCTTGAATTGCCGCCGGGGCGCTAATTAATTTAAAACCTCTTCTCACTCCGGCGCTTACCAAAGGCATGCGGTAAATTTAGGCCTGCGCTTCTAAATTTGAGTGTGATGTAAGGATACCATCATGAAAAGCATATTTAATTAAAAAAAAGGTTATTCTGGTCTTACCTTTACTTATAAATGAAGTCCATGCCAGCTCCTTCTGAACAAAAGCATCGATAACTTGTTTATAGAAGTCTTCCTTATCTTTCTTCAGTTTTAAAAGTCTCTCTGTCTCGATGGAGATCTTCCTTTATTACCTCCTGCTTCCATTGAAAGTCCAGTTTAGAAAACTGTTTTATTTTAGATATGTAATCCTCCATGTTAAAAGTGCTAAGCGAGAGGAAAAAATAAAGGATGGCTGCTCACTCTTGTTGCTTGTTGTCACTTCTTCTGCAGCCGAGTAAGGATCACTAGCGCCCTCTACCACCAGGAGGCGGGAGTCATTTAATGACTCATATTTGACACACGCAGCTACGGTGTATAAATAAAACATAGCTGCTTACTGTTCTTTTTAGCATATTCAATAGCTTGGACCTTAAATCCTACTGAATAGCTCTTAATCTTCTTCCCTTTATGCCAGGGGTGTCAAACTCATTTTAGATGGGGGGCCACATGGAGAAAAATCTACTCCCAAGGGGACCGGACTGGTAAAATCCCTGCTCGATAACTTAAAAATAAAGACACTTTCAGAAGGTTTTCTGTGTTTAAAAATAGAAGAAGAACATTCTGAAAATGTACAAATCATTTAGTGGTCAATTGTAGGGAATATGTACTGTACTGTGCAATCTACTAATAAAAGTATCAATCAATCAGACACATGTAGAACAGCTGTTTCTTTCATTCAAAAATGTCGGGTTAATTTGTATACTTAGCAAACTCATCCCGCGGGCCGTATAAACCCTCTTTCTCGGACCTGATCCAGCCCTCGGACCGTACAATTGACACCCCTGCTTTATGCGATTTCAAATGATTGAAATCAGCCTTCTCCGTTTTGAAAATGATGACAGGTGAAGTGTCACTCGTGACGTGATGAGTTTGACCTGGCGGAAATTGAATGAATGAATGAATGAATGGTTTATTTTGAGCCATGCAAACAAAACAAGAGAATGACATAAAATACAAAAGAAATATATATATATATACATTTCTACACCTACATAGAAAACATTACATGTGACTAATCTTTTGTAGATGTCAAGATTGGCCCTAAAGGGAGTGGGAAGAAGTCAACTTATTTGGTCCCACCCCTGTACATATACAATGTATATATACACAATATATAATACAATAATACATATGATATAATTCAATTCAGTGGTTGCTGCATAGATATTATCCATATATAATACATTTGAATTCACACAAACTTACATATGCACACACACATTTATACACAACACACACATATATGTACACACATATATACAGAACACACACATATATGTACACACATATATACAGAACACACACATATATGTACACACATATATACAGAACACACACATATATGTACACACATATATACACATATACATACACATGTATGTATATGTGTATATAGATTGTTTATATGTGTGTACATATATGTGTGTGTTGTGTAAATTCTAGGCATATGCTAATTATTTGGCGAAACGAGTTTGACCCGGCGGAAATTCTAGACATGCGCTAATAAAAATAATAATTTGCGAAATGAGTTTGACCCGGCATGGTTCCTGAGTTGTCAGTAATGCTAAGCATGCGCTAATTATTTTGCGACGCAAGTTTGACCCGGCAGTAATTCTAGTCAGGTGCATACTATATAACCGGCGGCAATTCTAGGAAATATGGTATATGACAACATTTACACACTGAAGGCTAACCTACGCAGTGGCCCAGTGGGTTAGAGCCGTGTTTTGCAACCACTGTGAGATTTTGTCTGGTGGCTTCCGTGGGAAATCAAGCAACTTTACCTAATTGGTCCAAAAAATATTTTTTGCAAATCAATAATCATAATAATGTGCTGTTATCTGGTGCCTGTGTCATATCAGTAGGTGGACAGCGTGGAGGTAAAAAGGTATGTAACACTTCAACCAAAAATGAACAAAAGGCAAGTCCCGCTAGGACTATTTACTGTGATAGTGTACATAGCAATTGGTATATATCATGGGTGTCAAACTCTGGCACGTGGGCTAAATCTGGCCCGCCTTGTAATTTCATTTGGCCCTTGAGGCAATATCAATTTAGCATTAGAGCTAGCCCGCCGGTGTTATACAGCTGTGGTGCCGCTGTAACACCACATTCTCCGCTAATACTCATACTTGCCAACCCTCCTCATTTTCCCGGTAGGTTCCCGAAGTTCAGTGCCCCTCCTGAAAATCTCCCGGGGAAACCATTCTCCCGAATTTCTACCAATTTCCACCTGGACAACTATATTGGGGGCGTGCATTTAAGGCACTGCCTTTAGCGTTCTCTACAACCTGTCGTCACGTCCGCTTTTCCTCCATACTAACAGCGTGTCACATAATATTTGTGGCTTTTACACACACACAAGTGAATGCAAGGCATACTTGGTCAACAGCCATACAGGTCACACTGAGGGTGAACACCCGCACCGTAACACAACAGAACAAATACCCAGAAGCCCTTGCAGCACTAACTATTCCGGGAAACTACCAGCAAACTGACCAATAATTAACGTTTTATTCATGCATTTTCTCTTGCTACTTCAAGGCTTGAATGTTTGGTTCATTCATTATTGTTATTTTATTTTTAAATTTATTATTAGCCTGTGGAAAATATTTGATATTTACCTCAGAAGATTGCAAATTAAAAAAAAAGGTGTAACATTTTTATTTAAATTTTATTTGATATGCCATTGATATTTTTTAAATTATTATTATTATTATTTGAAACTGGATTTTGCATGTGACTAAAGTTATATAAGCCTTGCTTGTTCAATATTTCATGCAAAACTTGGGTCCCTATTAAAAGGTTCATTTGTTCAACTTTGGCCCGCGACTTTGTTCACTTTAAAATTTTGGCCCACTCTGTATTTGAGTTGGACACCCCTGGTATATATTGTATACATGTTACAGACATATTATATCTGTATTTATAATATACTGTACACATATTAAGTATATATTCACAGATATGTTATATTTTACATTGCTATATCTAGTCTTTTTATACCTGCATTGTCCTTTCCATCCTTACACTTTCCATCATTGTAACTAAGCTACTGTGTTGAACAATTTCCCTTGTGGATCATTAAAGTTTGTCTAAGTCTAAGAAAAGGAACTGAAGCATACTGATAGCTATGTAAAACAAAAGTAAAACTGAACTGGCTACAAAGTCAACAAAAACAGAATGCTGGACGACAGCAAAAACTTACAGCGTGTGAAGTTTAGACGGCGTTCACACATTTGTACACGACATGACCACCAACAATGTCCCCACAAAGAAGGATCGCGTACGCACAACTTAAATAGTCTTGATTGGGAAAACAAATCAGTTGCGGGGAATAGCACTCAAAGGAGGGCGTGAAGCTGCTACTGCAGAACACCAACAAAACAGGAAAAGTCACCAAAATAACAGCACAAGACAGGAACTAAAGCACTACACACAGGAAACAACAACAAACTCTGTGCCTCTGTATTTTTGTTATGAAAAAAATGTGCCTTGACTCAAAAATGGTTGAAAAACACTGGGTTAGCGTGTCCGCCCTGCGATGCTTACCTTGTGGGTTCAAACCCCGGCCTAGTCATACCAAAGACTATAAAGAAAAAAATGTCATGGAGGTCGTCTATATACTGTATATAAATGTGTGTGTGTGTGTGTCCTCAGGCACACACACACACACACACACACACACACACACACACACATTATGGAGTAGACCTGCATGAGTCCGGGTCGACACAGAGGGCTGGCTCCCTTCACACAGACACACACACACACACACACACACACACCCATTATGGAGTAGACCTGCATGAGTCCGGAGGGCTGGCTCCCTTCACACAGACACACACACACACACACACACACACACACACACACACACACACACACACACACACACACACACACACACACACACACACACACACACACACAGACACACACCCATTATGGAGTAGACCTGCATGAGTCCGGAGGGCTGTCTCCCTTCACACACACACACACACACACACACACACACACACACAGACACACACCCAGACACACACCCATTATGGAGTAGACCTGCATGAGTCCGGAGGGCTGGCTCCCTTCACACACACACACACACACACACACACACACACACACACAGACACACACACAGACACACACCCATTATGGAGTAGACCTGCATGAGTCCGGAGGGCCGGCTCCCTTCACACAGACCCAGGTTGCACACCTCCATGCTGTAAATTCCCTGCCTCTGGCAAAGGTTATCAGATGTCTGCCTGCGACCCGCCGAGGGAGAACACGACACAGGCGGGATAATGGCGTCCGTTCGAATGAAAACGTGGGGGGGTCAAAGAAGTGGGACCTTTTTCCTCACAGCAGGTTGAGATGAAACAAATGGAGGTGGATGCTGTAATGATGGGAAGACACAATTGTTGAAATCAGGCAGCAATCACACACAAGTGCTAGAGAGAGAAAGGAGAGGGGTTTTTTTTCTCCTCCCTCCTGTGTTTTTTATATTTAGAGAGGCACAGCACCACCATGTGGCGGATGGATGACATGGCATGTAGAATTCAAGCCTGGCATGCCAAATATTTTTGAGAGGGGGTGGGGAAAAAAAGACAGATCCAAAATGCCATGCATATATAATTGCTCATTAATCTCCTTCCAGGAGGCCTTTACTATGTCAAAAGTCTAAATAGAGAGATGATTTCATTCAACTAATTACATAAATTAGCAGCGGCGTTATTAACCATTTGTGGAATTATCATCCGATGCTGTATTAGTGAATTGTCTGTTTTTGTGACAAACTGTTTAAATGGAAAATTGAATTTTTTCAAACATTACTGGGAGACAGAACAGGATCAAACATTACAGGGAGACAGAACAGGATCAAACATTACAGGGAGACAGAACAGGATCAAACATTACAGGGAGACAGAACAGGATCAAACATTACAGGGAGACAGAACAGGATCAAACATTACAGGGAGACAAAACAGGATCAAACATTACAGGGAGACAGAACAGGATCAAACATTACAGGGAGACAGAACAGGATCAAACGTTACAGGGAGACAGAACAGGATCAAACGTTACAGGGAGACAGAACAGGATCAGACGTTACAGGGAGACAGAACAGGATCAAACATTACAGGGAGACAGAACAGGATCAAACATTACAGGGAGACAGAACAGGATCAAACATTACAGGGAGACAGAACAGGATCAAACATTACAGGGGGACAGAACAGGATCAAACATTACAGGGAGACAGAACAGGATCAAACCTTACAGGGAGACAGAACAGGATCAAACATTACAGGGAGACAGAACAGGATCAAACATTACAGGGAGACAGAACAGGATCAAACATTACAGGGAGACAGAACAGGATCAAACGTTACAGGGAGACAGAACAGGATCAAACGTTACAGGGAGACAGAACAGGATCAAACGTTACAGGGAGACAAAACAGGATCAAACGTTACAGGGAGACAGAACAGGATCAAACATTACAGGGAGACAGAACAGGATCAAACATTACAGGGAGACAGAACAGGATCAAACATTACAGGGAGACAGAACAGGATCAAACATTACAGGGAGACAGAACAGGATCAAACATTACAGGGAGACAGAACAGGATCAAACATTACAGGGAGACAGAACAGGATCAAACATTACAGGGAGACAGAACAGGATCAAACATTACAGGGAGACAGAACAGGATCAAACATTACAGGGAGACAGAACAGGATCAAACATTACAGGGAGACAAAACAGGATCAAACATTACAGGGAGACAGAACAGGATCAAACATTACAGGGAGACAGAACAGGATCAAACGTTACAGGGAGACAGAACAGGATCAAACGTTACAGGGAGACAGAACAGGATCAGACGTTACAGGGAGACAGAACAGGATCAAACATTACAGGGAGACAGAACAGGATCAAACATTACAGGGAGACAGAACAGGATCAAACATTACAGGGAGACAGAACAGGATCAAACATTACAGGGGGACAGAACAGGATCAAACATTACAGGGAGACAGAACAGGATCAAACCTTACAGGGAGACAGAACAGGATCAAACATTACAGGGAGACAGAACAGGATCAAACATTACAGGGAGACAGAACAGGATCAAACATTACAGGGAGACAGAACAGGATCAAACGTTACAGGGAGACAGAACAGGATCAAACGTTACAGGGAGACAGAACAGGATCAAACGTTACAGGGAGACAAAACAGGATCAAACGTTACAGGGAGACAGAACAGGATCAAACATTACAGGGAGACAGAACAGGATCAAACATTACAGGGAGACAGAACAGGATCAAACATTACAGGGAGACAGAACAGGATCAAACATTACAGGGAGACAGAACAGGATCAAACATTACAGGGAGACAGAACAGGATCAAACATTACAGGGAGACAGAACAGGATCAAACATTATAGGGAGACAGAACAGGATCAAACATTACAGGGAGACAAAACAGGATCAAACATTACAGGGAGACAGAACAGGATCAGACATTACAGGGAGACAGAACAGGATCAAACATTACAGGGAGACAGAACAGGATCAGACATTACAGGTAGACAGAACAGGATCAGACGTTACAGGTAGACAGAACAGTTATATTTGCCCACATTTGCAGTCCTCTCTAAGGTTTCTCATAGTCGTCATTGTCACTGTCACCGACGTCCCACTGGGGTGAGTTTTTCCTTGCCCTTATGTGGGCTCTACCGAGGATGTCGTTGTGGTTTGTGCAGCCCTTTGAGACACTTGTGATTCAGGGCTATATAAATAAACATTGATTGATGGATTGATTGATATATTTTTTGTATATTAAATATAACACACACATTTGGGGGGTAAAACAATTAAATTACATTTTTTTTTAAACAAATATTGCATACATTTTTTATTTTCTAAAATTTGTGTTGAGCAAATGCATATAAATGCACTTATGCAATCATTAAATCAATAAAACTAAAATGAGCCAAGCTAAAAAGCTATTTGGTTTGATTAAATGTGACGCTTGATCGTTTCAATTATTCTGAAATAATTGCACCATAAAATCTCATTCAACTAAATGAAATGATGATATTTCATTAAACATCATTATTTGTGTGGATTCAATGGAGTAGATGAGCGAACATTGTCAAGTTCAGGGTGCTGGTTTCCCCGGAAAGGTTATTAATTATTCTAGTGAACATTCCCCCTGGCCTGAGGTGCATAAGATGATGTTGGCCTGAGGTGCATAAGATGATGTTGGCCTGAGGTGCATAAGATGATGTTGGCCTGAGGTGCATAAGATGATGTTGGCCTGAGGTGCATAAGATGATGTTGGCCTGAGGTGCATAAGATGATGTTGTCCTGAGGTGCATAAGATGATGTTGGCCTGAGGTGCATAAGATGATGTTGGCCTGAGGTGCATAAGATGATGTTGGCCTGAGGCGCATAAGATGATGTTGGCCTGAGGCGCATAAGATGATGTTGGCCTGAGGTGCATAAGATGATGTTGGCCTGAGGCGCATAAGATGATGTTGGCCTGAGGCGCATAAGATGATGTTGGCCTGAGGTGCATAAGATGATGTTGGCCTGAGGTGCATAAGATGATGTTGGCCTGAGGTGCATAAGATGATGTTGGCCTGAGGTGCATAAGATGATGTTGGCCTGAGGTGCATAAGATGATGTTGGCCTGAGGTGCATAAGATGATGTTGGCCTGAGGTGCATAAGATGATGTTGGCCTGAGGTGCATAAGATGATGTCGGCCTGAGGTGCATAAGATGATGTTGGCCTGAGGTGCATAAGATGATGTTGGCCTGAGGTGCATAAGATGATGTTGGCCTGAGGTGCATAAGATGATGTTGGCCTGAGGTGCATAAGATGATGTTGGCCTGAGGTGCATAAGATGATGTTGGCCTGAGGTGCATAAGATGATGTTGGCCTGAGGTGCATAAGATGATGTTGGCCTGAGGTGCATAAGATGATGTTGGCCTGAGGTGCATAAGATGATGTTGTCCTGAGGTGCATAAGATGATGTTGGCCTGAGGTGCATAAGATGATGTTGGCCTGAGGCGCATAAGATGATGTTGGCCTGAGGTGCATAAGATGATGTTGGCCTGAGGTGCATAAGATGATGTTGGCCTGAGGTGCATAAGATGATGTTGGCCTGAGGTGCATAAGATGATGTTGGCCTGAGGTGCATAAGATGATGTTGGCCTGAGGCGCATAAGATGATGTTGGCCTGAGGTGCATAAGATGATGTTGGCCTGAGGTGCATAAGATGATGTTGGCCTGAGGCGCATAAGATGATGTTGGCCTGAGGCGCATAAGATGATGTTGGCCTGAGGTGCATAAGATGATGTTGGCCTGAGGCGCATAAGATGATGTTGGCCTGAGGTGCATAAGATGATGTTGGCCTGAGGTGCATAAGATGATGTTGGCCTGAGGTGCATAAGATGATGTTGGCCTGAGGTGCATAAGATGATGTTGGCCTGAGGTGCATAAGATGATGTTGGCCTGAGGTGCATAAGATGATGTTGGCCTGAGGTGCATAAGATGATGTTGGCCTGAGGTGCATAAGATGATGTTGGCCTGAGGTGCATAAGATGATGTTGGCCTGAGGTGCATAAGATGATGTTGGCCTGAGGTGCATAAGATGATGTTGGCCTGAGGTGCATAAGATGATGTTGGCCTGAGGTGCATAAGATGATGTTGTCCTGAGGTGCATAAGATGATGTTGGCCTGAGGTGCATAAGATGATGTTGGCCTGAGGTGCATAAGATGATGTTGGCCTGAGGCGCATAAGATGATGTTGGCCTGAGGCGCATAAGATGATGTTGGCCTGAGGTGCATAAGATGATGTTGGCCTGAGGTGCATAAGATGATGTTGGCCTGAGGTGCATAAGATGATGTTGGCCTGAGGTGCATAAGATGATGTTGGCCTGAGGTGCATAAGATGATGTTGGCCTGAGGTGCATAAGATGATGTTGGCCTGAGGTGCATAAGATGATGTTGGCCTGAGGTGCATAAGATGATGTTGGCCTGAGGTGCATAAGATGATGTTGGCCTGAGGTGCATAAGATGATGTTGGCCTGAGGTGCATAAGATGATGTTGGCCTGAGGTGCATAAGATGATGTCGGCCTGAGGTGCATAAGATGATGTTGGCCTGAGGTGCATAAGATGATGTTGGCCTGAGGTGCATAAGATGATGTTGGCCTGAGGTGCATAAGATGATGTTGGCCTGAGGTGCATAAGATGATGTTGGCCTGAGGTGCATAAGATGATGTTGGCCTGAGGTGCATAAGATGATGTTGGCCTGAGGTGCATAAGATGATGTTGTCCTGAGGTGCATAAGATGATGTTGGCCTGAGGCGCATAAGATGATGTTGGCCTGAGGTGCATAAGATGATGTTGGCCTGAGGTGCATAAGATGATGTTGGCCTGAGGTGCATAAGATGATGTTGGCCTGAGGTGCATAAGATGATGTTGGCCTGAGGTGCATAAGATGATGTTGGCCTGAGGTGCATAAGATGATGTTGTCCTGAAGACACTTTAGTCCTGCACACCTTCTTGTCTTCTATTGTTGGAGCTGCCTTGTCTTTACACCCCCAGAAACATTCAATCACCAAGCGTCCAATTAAGAAGCGCAACACATCTTCTCTGCCCTTTAACTGCCCCCTCATTTGCATAATCCTCCTGGGAATACTGCAAGATAACGAGGGGGGGGGGGGGGTTAGTGTACCTTCAGCAAACACTTTATCAACACTTCTGGCTCATGTTTCAATTTTGTTGTGTATCTTTAATCCTGTCAAATTTGAATTGTGCACGTTAAATGCGCCATAAAAGGAGTGCAGATGGAAATTAGCAGCGTGCTAACTCTGCTGCGGCCATCTTTTTAATGGAACTGCACATTGTCCTTCAAATAAACAAAAACATGAATACAGTACAGACCAAAAGTTTGGACACACCTTCTCCTCATTCAATGCGTTTTCTTTATTTTCATGATTATTTACTTTGTAGATCAGGGATGTCCAACTCAAATACAGAGTGGGACAAAATTTTAAAGTGAACAAAGTCGCGGGCCAAAGTTGAACAAATGAACCTTTTAATAGGGACCCAAGTTTTGCATGAAATATTGAACAAGCAAGGCTTATATAACTTTAGTGACATGCAAAATCCAGTTTCAAATAATAATAATAATAATTTAAAAAATATCAATGGCATTTCAAATAAAATTTAAATAAAAATGTTATGCCTTTTTTTTTTTTTTGCAATCTTCTGAGGTAAATATAAATTTTTTTCCACAGGCTAATAATACATTTAAAAATAAAATAACAATAATGAATGAACCAAACATTCAAGCCTTGAAGTAGCAAGAGAAAATGCATGAATAAAACGTTAATTATTGGTCAGTTTGCTGGTAGTTTCCCGGAAGAGTTAGTGCTGCAAGGGGTTCTGGGTATTTGTTCTGTTGTGTTACGGTGCGGATGTTCACCCTCAGTGTGACCTGTATGGCTGTTGACCAAGTATGCCGTGCATTCACTTGTGCGTGTGTGTGTGTGTAAAAGCCACAAATATTATGTGACACGCTGTTAGTGTTGAGGAAAAGCGGACGTGACGACAGGTTGTAGAGAACGCTAAAGGCCGTGCCTTCAAGGCACGCCCCCAATATAGTTGTCCAGGTGGAAATCGGTAGAAATTCGGGAGAATGGTTTTCGGGAGGGGCACTGAACTTCGGGAGTCTACCGGGAAAATGAGGAGGGTTGTCAAGTATGAGTATTAGCGGTGAATGTGGTGTTACAGCGGCACCACAGCTGTATAACACGGGCGGGCCAGCTCTAATGCTAAATTGATATTGCCTCAAGGGCCAAATTAAATTACACAGCGGGCCAGCTTTGGCCCGCGGGCCAGAGTTGTAGATTGTTACTGCAGGTATCAAAACTATGCATGAACACATGTGGAGTTATGTACTATCGTAGTTTCTTCAAAATAGCCACCCTTTGCTCTGATTACTATTTTGCACACCCTTGGCATTCTCTCGATGAGCTTCAAGCACACCTGTGAAGTGAAAAACCTTTCAGGTGATTACCTCTTGAAGCTCATCGAGAGAATGCCAAGAGTGTGCGAAAAAGTAATCAGAGCAAAAGGTGGCTATTTTGAAGAAACAACTTTAACACTGTTACAAATATGCCCCACACTGTGAACCCACACCAAACAAGAATGACAAACACATTTCGGGAGAACATCCGCACCGTAACACAACATAAACACAACGGAACAGATGCCCAGAACCCCTTGCAGCACTAACCGTCCTGTGACGCTACAATATACACCCCCGTTACTACCAAACCCCCACCATCCCCCCCAACCCC
The DNA here is from genome assembly GCF_033978795.1 of Nerophis ophidion. Classification (NCBI taxonomy): domain Eukaryota; kingdom Metazoa; phylum Chordata; class Actinopteri; order Syngnathiformes; family Syngnathidae; genus Nerophis; species Nerophis ophidion. Next base: position 121,155 of record NC_084621.1, read on the forward strand.
ATCCACCTCAACCACGCCCCCCCCATCTCCTGAATTCAGATGTCTCAAGGTTGGCAAGTATGCCTTTGCGATCCGAACGGGACAAGCGGTAGAAAATGGATGGATGGATAGTAGGGAACTACACTTTTTTGGGAATTTTGCACACCTTCAAGCACACCTGTGAAGTGAAAACCCTCTCAGGTGATTACCTCTTGAAGCTCATGGCGAGAATGCCCAGAGTGTGCGAAACAGTATCCAGAGCAAAGAGTGGCTATTTTGAAGAAACTAAAATATAAAACATGTTTTCAGTTATTTCACCTTTTTTGTGAAGTACATAACTCCACATGTGTTCAGTCCTAGTTGTGATGCCTTCAGGGACAATCTACAATGTAGTAAATAGTCATGAAAACAAAGAAAACGCATCGAAATGAGAAGGTGTGTCCAAACTTTGCTGTAGTTCGGCGTCACACAACTACACCAACATGAGACACACAACTACACCAACATGAGACACACAACTACACCAACATGAGACACACAACTACACCAACATGAGACACACAACTACACCAACATGAGACACACAACTACACCAACATGAGACACACAACTACACCAACATGAGACACACAACTACACCAACATGAGACACACAACTACACCAACATGAGACACACAACTACACCAACATGAGACACACAACTACACCAACATGAGACACACAACTACACCAACATGAGACACACAACTACACCAACATGAGACACACAACTACACCAACATGAGACACACAACTACACCAACATGAGACACACAACTACACCAACATGAGACACACAACTACACTAACATGAGACACACAACTACACCAACATGAGACACACAACTACACCAACATGAGACACACAACTACACCAACATGAGACACACAACTACACCAACATGAGACACACAACTACACTAACATGAGACACACAACTACACCAACATGAGACACACAACTACACCAACATGAGACACACAACTACACCAACATGAGACACACAACTACACCAACATGAGACACACAACTACACCAACATGAGACACACAACTACACCAACATGAGACACACAACTACACTAACATGAGACACACAACTACACCAACATGAGACACACAACTACACCAACATGAGACACACAACTACACCAACATGAGACACACAACTACACTAACATGAGACACACAACTACACCAACATGAGACACACAACTACACCAACATGAGACACACAACTACACCAACATGAGACACACAACTACACCAACATGAGACACACAACTACACCAACATGAGACACACAACTACACCAACATGAGACACACAACTACACCAACATGAGACACACAACTACACCAACATGAGACACACAACTACACCAACATGAGACACACAACTACACCAACATGAGACACACAACTACACCAACATGAGACACACAACTACACCAACATGAGACACACAACTACACCAACATGAGACACACAACTACACCAACATGAGACACACAACTACACCAACATGAGACACACAACTACACCAACATGAGACACACAACTACACCAACATGAGACACACAACTACACCAACATGAGACACACAACTACACCAACATGAGACACACAACTACACCAACATGAGACACACAACTACACCAACATGAGACACACAACTACACCAACATGAGACACACAACTACACCAACATGAGACACACAACTACACCAACATGAGACACACAACTACACCAACATGAGACACACAACTACACCAACATGAGACACACAACTACACCAACATGAGACACACAACTACACCAACATGAGACACACAACTACACCAACATGAGACACACAACTACACCAACATGAGACACACAACTACACCAACATGAGACACACAACTACACCAACATGAGACACACAACTACACCAACATGAGACACACAACTACACCAACATGAGACACACAACTACACCAACATGAGACACACAACTACACCAACATGAGACACACAACTACACCAACATGAGACACACAACTACACCAACATGAGACACACAACTACACCAACATGAGACACACAACTACACCAACATGAGACAGCTCCTGGTTTTCAAAAGCGTTTTTTTAGAAGAAAATAAAAAAATTTTGAGAAAAAAAGACAAGAAAAAAATGAATGGTTTAGACTTTTTTTTTGTCAAAAGTCAAACAATTGGTGTTTTATATTCTGGCAAAAAAATCTATTTAACAAAACAACACAATCTACCAGTTAAACCACACAAACTGGGAACGGAAATATACGTAGAAGCTTTTGTGTGTTGCTGCTGGATCCTTCTGCCTTACTAACCTCATTGATTGATTGATTGATACTTTTATTAGTAGATTGCACAGTACAGTGCATATTATTAGTAGATTGCACAGTACAGTGCATATTATTAGTAGATTGCACAGTACAGTACATATTATTAGTAGATTGCACAGTACAGTACATATTATTAGTAGATAGCACAGTACAGTACATATTATTAGTAGATTGCACAGTACAGTACATATTATTAGTAGATTGCACAGTACAGTACATATTATTAGTAGATTGCACAGTACAGTACATATTATTAGTAGATTGCACAGTACAGTACATATTATTAGTAGATTGCACAGTACAGTACATATTATTAGTAGATTGCACAGTACAGTACATATTTTATTAGTAGATTGCACAGTACAGTACATATTATTAGTAGATTGCACAGTACAGTACATATTATTAGTAGATTGCACAGTACAGTACATATTATTAGTAGATTGCACAGTACAGTACATATTATTAGTAGATTGCACAGTACAGTACATATTATTAGTAGATTGCACAGTACAGTACATATTATTAGTAGATTGCACAGTACAGTACATATTTTATTAGTAGATTGCACAGTACAGTACATATTATTAGTAGATTGCACAGTACAGTACATATTATTAGTAGATTGCACAGTACAGTACATATTATTAGTAGATTGCACAGTACAGTACATATTATTAGTAGATTGCACAGTACAGTACATATTATTAGTAGATTGCACAGTACAGTACATATTCCCTACAATTGACCACTAAATGGTAACACCCCAATAAGTTTTTCAACTTGTTTAAGTCGGGGTCCACGTCATCTTGTTTGTAGATCACCACAATGAACCCCGCTGGGCAAACTTGTAGATCAGTGGTTCTCAACCTTTTTTCAGTGATGTACCCCCTGTCAACATGTTTTTAATTCAAGTACCCCCTAATCACAGCAAAGCATTTTTGGTTGAAAAAAAAATAAGTAAGTAAAATACAGCACTATGTCATCAGTTTCTGATTTATTAAATTGTATAACAGTGCAAAATATTGCTCATTTGTAGTGGTCTTTCTTAGACTATTTGGGAAAAATATATAAAAATAACTAAAACTTGTTGAAAAATAAACAAGTGATTCAGTTCTAAATAAATATTTCTCCACATAGAAGTAATCATCAACTTAAAGTGCCCTCTTTGGGGATTGTAATAGAGATCCATCTGGATTCATCAACTTACTTCTAAACATTTCTTCACAAAAAAGAAATCTTTAACATCAATATTTATGGAACATGTCCACAAAAAAAACAACACTGAATATTGCATTGTTGCATTTCTTTTCACACTTTATGAACTTACATTCATATTTTGTTGAAGTATTATTCAATAAATATATTTATGAAGGATTTTTGAATTGTTGCTATTTTTGGAATATTTTAACAAATATCTCACGTACCCCTTGACATACCTTCAAGTCCCCCCAGGGGTACGCGTACCCCCATTTGAGAACCACTGGTGTAATTTTCCCTTGGCACAGGGTTGCAAATGCACAAAGCAGGGGTAGGGAACCTATGGCTCTAGAGCCAGATGTGGCTCTTTTGAAGACTGCATCTGGCTCTCAGGTAAATCTGAGCTGACATCGCTCGACACGTTAAGTAATGAATAATTCCACTTGTTAAAAATAACGTTCAAAATATAAAACATTCTCATGCTTTTTTATGTTGAAGAAGTTGCGTTAATGGTATGAAGTTATTTATTTATTATTGGTTAGTGTGGGGCTTGTCCTTCCTGGGGGTTCTTCAGACCACCAAGCACCGACATGAGAGCCTGTTTCAGGGTTATAATATTCTTTTATTTTTCAATAAGTCTCTCAGTTGCTTTCCAGCAATTGTATTTTTCTCTTTCGTTCTCGCTCGCGCTCTGGCTCCAGCCCCATCCCCGTCTCTCCTCCTGGCTGCTGCGTATAACATAGCGACAGGTGATCATATAAAAAGGCCCAGGTGGGCCATCTACGCACCTGTCGCTGATTTCTAAGCCGGTCCTGGCACACCCCAGTTCGCTGCAGGCCCGCAGGCCACGCCCCCTCCACAGTTAGCTTCAGAATAAGAATGTTATTACAAAGAATAAGAGACCTATTATACTCTAGAAATGTTGGTCTTACTTAAAAATGTTTAGTTGTGTTCAGTGTTTAAAAAAAATATGATATGGCTCTTATGGAAATACATTTTAAAATATTTGTCTTTCTTGGCTCTCTCAGCCAAAAAGGTTCCTGAAACCTGGCATAAACAATGTCAGAAATTACTTTTATGTCATACTTTTTTTTTTCAAAGATTCCTTCTTTCCTCAGGTACCCGTCTCCCGGAGAAAGGTGCGACCACGGGCAGCATCATCGGCGCCATCATTGGCGTCATTATCATCCTCGCCATCATCGGCACTGCCATCGCCATGTATCGCAAACATCGCAACAAGAAGCTCAATGGAGAGTGAGTGACATAGTTTGCCTAACACACACACACACACACACACACACACACACACACACACACACACACGTTACTGTGACCGGCTTGAATACAACACCACTTATTTTGCAGCGGCCCTCCCAAATACAAGCCCCCTCCACCGAAGAAGAACAACAACACCGCCGGGAGGCCGGTGAGTTTTATTTCGGCGAAAGGGAAAAACAGAAAGATTAGTTTTAATGTCATTTTCATCCTTTTTAACAATGTTTGTGTGTTTTGTCCACGTGCAGCAGGTGATCACCAACAACCTGGCGGAGGAGGAGCACCACCTGCAGGATTACAGCACGCAGGACGCAGAGCCCGTCACAGTAAGGAAGCTTGCGGCTTTAAAAATGCAATGTCCTTCTGAAATATTCATTATTGTCGGCTTGTTTTTCTTCTTTTTTATTATCGTTATTATGTGATGTAATTCCAGTTTTAATGCATGTTTAATGCACACGGCACTCTACTAATTATCTTTTATGTACAAAGTATTAACGCTCTTTAAACACTGCTGACATTTCAAAGGTGTTATAGTAAAAGTAGCATTTCTTTACAGTGTTATTTTCTTATTACGTGTAGCATGGGTGTCAAACTCTGGCCCACGGGCCAAATTTGAGGCAATATCAAATGAACATTAGAGCTGGCCCGCCGCTATTATACAGCGGTGGTGTCGCTGTAACACCACATTCACCGCTAATACTCATACTTGCTAACCCCCCCGATTTTCCAAGGAGACTCCCAAATTTCAGTGCCACTCACAAAAATCACAGGGGGCAACCATTCTCCCAAATTTCTCCCGATTCCCACCTGGACAACAATATTGGGGGCGTGCCTTAAAGGCACTGCCTCAAGCGTCCTCTAAAACCTTTCGTCACGTCCACTTTTCCTACGTAGAAACAAAATGCCGGCCTGGTCACGTGATATATGTGGCTTTTACACACACACACGCTAATGCAATGCAAGCTTGGTCAACAGCCATACAGGTCACACTGAAGGTGGCCGTATAAACAACTTTAAGACTGTTACAAATATGCGCCACACCGTGAACCAACACTAAACGAGAATGACAAGCACATTTCAGGTGAACATCCGCACTGTAACACAACATAAACACAACAGAACAAATACACAGAACCCCTTGCAGCACTACCTCTTCCTGGACGCTACAATATAAAAATGTATTATTAGCCTGTGGGAAAAGTTTATTTTGATATTTACCTGAGAAGGCTGCAAACACAAAAGAGGCATTCAATTTCTATTTAAATTTGATTTGATATGTCATTGCTATTTTTAAATGATTAGTATTATTTGAAACTGGACTTTGCATGTCACTATAAAGTTATATAAGTCTTGCTTGTTCAATATTCAATGAAAACTAGTTTGTGTCCCTATTAAAAGGTTCATTTGTTCAACCTCGGCCCGCCGCTTTGTTCAGTTTTAAATGTTGGCCCACTCTGTATTTGAGTTTGACACCCCTGCTGTAGCATATTTACACATTATATCATCATATTTCTGCTATAAATGTATAAAACCCAAAACCAGTGAAGTTGGCACGTTGTGTAAATGGTAAATAAAAACAGAATACAATGATTTGCTGGTCCTTTTCAACCTAAATTCAATTGAACAGACTGCAAAGACAAGATATTTAATGTTCCAACTGAAAAACTTTATTTTATTTTCGCAAATAATCATTAACTTAGTAAATGGCAGCACCACATTGCAAAAAAGGTGTCACGGGGGCATTTTTACCACTGTGTTACTTGGCCTTTCCTTTTAACAACACTCACTAAACGTTTGAGAACTGAGGAGAGCAGTTGAAGCTTTTCGTGTGGAATTATTTCCCATTCTTGCTTGATTTACAGCTTAAGTTGTTCTCTATCATCATATTTTAGTCTTCATAATGCGCCACACATTTTCAATTAGAGGCAGGTCTGGACTACAGGCAGGCCAGTCTAGTACCCGCACTCTTTTACAATGAAGCCACACTGTTGTAACACGTGGCTTGGCATTGTCTTGCTGAAATAAGCAGGGGCGTCCATGATAAAGTTGCTTGGATGGCAACATATGTTGCCCCAAATCCTATATATACAAACCCTGTTTCCATAGGAGTTGGGAAATTGTGTTAGATGTAAATATAAACAGAATACAATGATTTGCAAATCCTTTTCAACCCATATTCAGTTGAATATGCTACAAAGACAACATATTAGATGTTCAAACTCATAAACTTTATTTTTTTTTTTGCAAATAATAAATAACTTAGAATTTCATGGCTGCAACATGTGCCAAAGTAGTTGGGAAAGGGCATGTTCACCACTGTGTTACATCACCTTTTCTTTTAACAACACTCAATAAACGTTTGGGAACTGAGGAAACTAATTGTTGAAGCTTTGAAAGTGGAATTCTTTCCCATTCTTGTTTTATGTAGAGCTTCAGTCCTTCAACAGTCCGGGGTCTTGTTGTCGTAATTTACCCTTCATAATGCGCCACACATTTTCCATGGGAGACAGGTCTGGACTGCAGGCGGGCCAGTCTAGTACCCGCACTCTTTTACTATGAAGCTATGCTGTTGTAACACGTGCTGAATGTGGCTTGGCATTGTCTTGCTGAAATAAGCAGGGGCGTCCATGAAAAAGACAGCGCTTGGATGGCAGCATAAGTTGTTCCAAAAGCTGTATGTACCTTTCAGCATTAATGGTGCCTTCACAGATGTGTAAGTTACCCATGCCTTGGGCACTAATACACCCCCATACCATCACACATGCTGGCTTTTACACTTTGCGTCTAACAGTCTGGATGACACAATGTCAAATATTTACAAAAACAATTTGAAATGTGGACTCGTCAGACCACAGAACACTTTTCCACTTTGCATCAGTCCATCTTAGATGATCTCGGGCCCAGAGAAGCCGGCGTCGTTTCTGGATGTTGTTGATAAATGGCTTTCACTTTGCATAGTAGAGCTTTAACTTGCACTTACAGATGTAGCGACAAACTGTATTTAGTGACAGTGGTTTTCTGAAGTGTTCCTGAGCCCATGTGGTGATATTTTTAGATACTGATGTCGGTTTTTGATACAGTGCCGTCTGAGGGATGGAAGGTCACGGTCATTCAATGTTGGTTTCCGGCCATGCCGCTTACGTGGAGTGATTTCTCCAGATTCTCTGAACCTTTTGATGATATTATGGAGCGTAGATGTTGAAATCCCTAAATTTCTTGCAATGTCACTTTGAGAAAGGTTGTTCTTAAACTGTTTGACTATTTGCTCACACAGTTGTGGACAAAGGGGTGTACCTCGCCCCATCCTTTCTTGTGAAAGACTGAGCATTTCATGGAAGCTGCTTTTATAGCCAATCATGGCACCCACCTGTTCCCAATTAGCCTGCACACCTGTGGGATGTCCCAAATAAGTGTTTGATGAGCATTCCTTAACTTTATCAGTATTTATTGCCACCTTTCCCAACCTCTTCGTTACGTGTTGCTGGCATCAAATTCTAAAGTTAACGATTATTTGCAAAAAGAAATGTTTATGAGTTAGAACATCAAATATGTTGTCTTTGTAGCATATTCAACTGAATATGGCTTGAAAAGGATTTGCAAATCATTGTATTCTGTTTATATTTACATCTAACACCATTTCCCAACTCATATGGAAACGGGGTTTGTACAAAAATTATTCTCAACAAAAGAGAAGAAATACTACCTCAGAGAAATATGCAACTTAAAACATTTGTACGCACGTACAGCACTTAAAACATTTAGTATATTAGTATGTGGAATTAAATGTTGAAATGGATTAAGTAAAGGAAACAAACATTGTACTCATATTATCCATTTTTAGAAACTGTTCAAACTCAAAGTGTTTACAAATTACAAAGAAAAAGAACCATGATAAACATTCTGAACTTTGTTGATAATTTTATTCATCTCCATCCATCTTCTTCCGCTTATCCGAGGTCGGGTCGCGGGGGCAGCAGCCTAAGCAGGGAAGCCCAGACTTCCCTCTCCCCAGCCACTTCGTCCAGCTCCTCCCAGGGGATCCCGAGGCGTTCCCAGGCCAGCCGGGAATTTTATTCATCTCATTATATGAAATACAACTTATTTTGCCATTATTTTTATTTTTTCATTATCTATGGATTAAATTGTGTACAAACTGAGAACAGGAAGTGAACCAATCAATCAATCAATCGATGTTTACTTATATAGCCCTAAATGACGAGTGTCTCAACGGACTGCACAAACCACAACAACATCCTCGGCTTAGATCCCACATCAGGGCAAGGAAAAACTCAACCCATTGGGACAATGAGAAACCTTGGAGAGGACCGGTGCAATGGACGTTGTGTGGATCGAGCATAATAGTGAAAAAAATGTGTTAGTAATTGCTACGAAATGGAATAAACTCTGCTTCTTCCTACTCCTTTTGGAACATGTTGAAAAAACAGAAACTGGAAATTGTGACTTATCATGTTGTATGCGTGCATCTTTATACGTATTTCATCATATGAAATATAACTTACTTCACCAACTATTATTTATTCATTTATTTTTATTGTGATTACTTATGGAGTATATTGTGCATAAATTAAGAACAGGAAGGGAACAAAACTTTAGGCAACTGTTAAGAAACTGGAAATGTTGTATGCTTGCATGTTCCAAATAAACTCAAACTCAATATGCGCAGGCCACGCCCCCTCCAGCTCCATGCGGACTTGAATGACGTGTCGACAGCCTGTTTTCACGTCCGCTTTCCCACAATATAAACAGCGTGTCTGCCCAATGACGTTATAACTCTAGAATGATCGCGGGCGAGTTCTTGGTTTCTTATGTGGTTTTATTGTTAGGCAGTTTCATTAACGTACTCCCAGCGTGGCAACAACACACAACAACAGCAGTCCGTTTTCATCTACCGTAAAGCAGTTCGTCTGCCGTAAACAGCAATGTTGTGACACTCTTAAACAGGACAATACTGCCATCTACTGTACATGCATATGGTTAGAAAAACAAGGATGGACAATTCAACCCTTAACTCAACAATGAGTAGATGAGTGTTATGTGTGTGTAAATGTGTAAATAAATGAACACTGAAATTCAAGTATTTATTTTATATATATATATATATATACATGTATGAAATACTTGACTTGGTGAATCTAGCTGTAAATATACTCCTCCCCTCATAAGCAGGCCCCACCCCTGACCACGAAATCGGAGGTCTCAAGGTTGGCAAAATGGCAGCCCCAGCTTGACCTTTAACCCATTCTGCAGGACCTGGACGCCTATCACGATGACGACAACAACGGCGTGGAGGGCGGGCAGCACTACTACGCCGCCGCCCCCTCCGGATGGGACGATCCCAGGAACGACGACGCGCCGCCTTTCTACGAGCGCAGCGGCGAGGAGCCCGAGGACCACCGCCAGCAGGGTCCTAACGTGGGACGCGAGGACAGCTTTGTGTCCCCCGCCATGTTTGTGTGAGAACACCCCCAAGGCCTGGATGTATATATACATGTATGTATATATATATACTGTTTATATGTCAACGAGTGTGTGTGTGTGTGTGTGTGTGTGTGTGTGTGTGTGTGTGTGTGTGTGTGTTGCTTGAGAACATGAATTTGGGAAAAATTGTCCACCTTATTGGCCTTTGTTTTGTTTTTGTTTGTTTTTTAGAATGTTCTAATCTCGAGCCAGGAAAGTACAACATCGTCCTCATGTAAACATTTTGGGGATTGGAAAGTGTCGATAAGGCAGTTATCATTTTATCAATAATTTATTAGTGTGGAATGTTACATCGGAAGAATTTAAAAGTAATGAAGTCTACTCTTCATGGAGCAGCTTACTTTTAATGTTTGTTTTTTTATACTACAGTCATTTTTCATTACTTTTTTTTTTTTTAGGATCATGTTTTTTTATACCAGGAGATAAATATTTAGTTTGATTGGCAGGATGATGACACTTATTAGGGTGAATGTGGATTAAAATGTGCTACAATTGAATAAAAGACTATCCCCTGTACAAAAAACAACAAACATGATGCTCGCAGGTCACAATCTAGGTCGAAGGTTGAACATGTCAATTATTTTAAGGCTTTTTTTTTTCCCAAGTGCATTTAATTATTTGTTAGTGCCAATGCTGTGAAATTACGTTTTGAAGCTTTATTTTTCATTGATTGCTAGTTATGATGTTAAATTTGCAAGTTCTTTCTTATTTGAATAAAATGTTTAAATTGTCGCATCTTTTCAGGTCATCGTTTCCACTCCTTTGTTGTAATTCTGCCTTATCTCCAGCAGATGGCGGTGTGGATTTTAAAAGGAAGGCACTCTTGCAATGGAAATCCGCACTGACGCAAATAACAAAATATTTAAAACATTTATAATGACCTCAAAATGGATTTTTTTATCATTTTAAAAAGCACAGTATTTTATAATATTTATTTTTAAAACTATTCTGATATTTTGGGAATGTTTTTTTAAACATCAATTCAAATAAAATAGAATATAGCTGTTTTTACATATTAATGAATAAATTAAATAATTGTTAATTCATTAATAATCAAAACGCCATGTTTTTATTTTGTTTTCTTTGGATGAACACTTGAAGATGCACGAGAGTATATCACGGGGTTCTGTAATATGCATGAAAAATATGTTAAACCTGGGGCTCCTAACCTTTTTGGCCAACTATTCCACTACAGAGGGGCCCGGACCCCACTCAAATATTAGCACTGAATTAGTAATAATACTCTGGATTTTATCCATATTTAATAATTGTAGTTTAATCTAAAGTGTAATTGGCTAAACCTTGTCAAATGATATAAAACCATGTGGTAATCACAAAGATTATTTAACACATAAAAGTGAAGTGAATTATATTTATATAGCGCTTTTTCTCTAGTGACTCAAAGCGCTTTACATAGTGAAAGCCAATATCTAAGTTACATTTAAAGCAGTGTAGGTGGCACTGGGAGCAGGTGGGTAAAGTGTCTTGCTCAAGGACACAACGGAAGCGAATAGGATGGCGGAAGCGGGGAATCGAACCTGCAACCCTCAAGTTGCTGGCACGGCCGCTCTACCAACCGAGCTATACTTAGGCTTAGGTCAGGCTGATCAGAAAAAAAGGTACTCATCAAATATACTGCACATGAAAGTCTCATAAGTGATTAAAGTATTTTGCGCTAAAATAAATGAACTCAATTACTTATAATAATACAAAACTGGTGAAGTTGTCACGTGGTGTAAATGGTAAATAAAAACAGAATACAATGATTTGTAAATCCTTTTCAACTTATATTCAATTAAATAGACTGCAAAGACAAGATATTTAATGTTCCAACTGAGAAACTTGTTGTTTTTTTTTTGCAAATATTCATTAACTTGGCATTTAATGGCAGCAACACATTGCAAAAAAGTTGGCATTTTTACCACTGTGTTACATGGCCTTTCCTTTTAACAACACAATGTTTAGGAACTGACCAATTTTTGAAGCTTTTTATGTGGAATGATTTCCCATTCTTGCTTGATGTCCAGCTTAAGTTGTTCAACAGTCTCACTTGTGGTATTTACGCTTCTTAATGTGCCGCACATTTTCAACGGGAGACAGGTCTGGACTACAGGCAGGCCAGTCTAGTACCCGCACTCTTTTACTATGAAGCCACGCTGTTGTAACACGTGGCTTGGCATTGTCTTGCTGAAATAAGCAGGGGCGTCCATGATAACGTTGCTTGGATGGCAACATATGTTGTTCCAAAACTTGTATGGACCCTTCAGCATTAATGGTGCCTTCACAGATGTGTAAGTTACCCATGTCTTGTTCACTAATACACCCCCATACCATCACACATGTGTAAGTTACCCATGTCTTGTTCACTAATACACCCCCATACCATCACACATGTGTAAGTTAGTCATGCCTTGTTCACTAATACACCCCCATACCATCACACATGTGTAAGTTACCCATGTCTTGTTCACTAATACACCCCCATACCATCACACATGTGTAAGTTACCCATGTCTTGTTCACTAATACACCCCCATACCATCACACATGTGTAAGTTACCCATGTCTTGTTCACTAATACACCCCCATACCATCACACATGTGTAAGTTACCCATGTCTTGTTCACTAATACACCCCCATACCATCACACATGTGTAAGTTACCCATGTCTTGTTCACTAATACACCCCCATACCATCACACATGTGTAAGTTACCCATGTCTTGTTCACTAATACACCCCCATACCATCACACATGTGTAAGTTACCCATGTCTTGTTCACTAATACACCCCCATACCATCACACATGTGTAAGTTACCCATGTCTTGTTCACTAATACACCCCCATACCATCACACATGTGTAAGTTATCCATGTCTTGTTCACTAATACACCCCCATACCATCACACATGTGTAAGTTACCCATGTCTTGTTCACTAATACACCCCCATACCATCACACATGTGTAAGTTACCCATGTCTTGTTCACTAATACACCCCCATACCATCACACATGTGTAAGTTACCCATGTCTTGTTCACTAATACACCCCCATACCATCACACATGTGTAAGTTACCCATGTCTTGGGCACTAATACACCCCCATACCATCACACATGTGTAAGTTACCCATGCCTTGGGCACTAATACACCCCCATACCATCACACATGTGTAAGTTACCCATGTCTTGTTCACTAATACACCCCCATACCATCACACATGTGTAAGTTACCCATGTCTTGTTCACTAATACACCCCCATACCATCACACATGTGTAAGTTACCCATGTCTTGTTCACTAATACACCCCCATACCATCACACATGTGTAAGTTACCCATGTCTTGTTCACTAATACACCCCCATACCATCACACATGTGTAAGTTAGTCATGTCTTGTTCACTAATACACCCCCATACCATCACACATGTGTAAGTTACCCATGTCTTGTTCACTAATACACCCCCATACCATCACACATGTGTAAGTTAGTCATGTCTTGTTCACTAATACACCCCCATACCATCACACATGTGTAAGTTAGTCATGTCTTGGGCACTAATACACCCCCATACCATCACACATGTGTAAGTTACCCATGTCTTGGGCACTAATACACCCCCATACCATCACACATGTGTAAGTTACCCATGCCTTGTTCACTAATACACCCCCATACCATCACACATGTGTAAGTTACCCATGTCTTGGGCACTAATACACCCCCATACCATCACACATGTGTAAGTTACCCATGTCTTGTTCACTAATACACCCCCATACCATCACACATGTGTAAGTTACCCATGTCTTGTTCACTAATACACCCCCATACCATCACACATGTGTAAGTTAGTCATGTCTTGTTCACTAATACACCCCCATACCATCACACATGTGTAAGTTACCCATGTCTTGGGCACTAATACACCCCCATACCATCACACATGTGTAAGTTACCCATGCCTTGTTCACTAATACACCCCCATACCATCACACATGTGTAAGTTACCCATGCCTTGGGCACTAATACACCCCCATACCATCACACATGTGTAAGTTACCCATGTCTTGTTCACTAATACACCCCCATACCATCACACATGTGTAAGTTAGTCATGTCTTGTTCACTAATACACCCCCATACCATCACACATGTGTAAGTTACCCATGTCTTGTTCACTAATACACCCCCATACCATCACACATGTGTAAGTTACCCATGTCTTGTTCACTAATACACCCCCATACCATCACACATGTGTAAGTTACCCATGTCTTGGGCACTAATACACCCCCATACCATCACACATGTGTAAGTTACCCATGCCTTGGGCACTAATACACCCCCATACCATCACACATGTGTAAGTTACCCATGTCTTGGGCACTAATACACCCCCATACCATCACACATGTGTAAGTTACCCATGCCTTGTTCACTAATACACCCCCATACCATCACACATGTGTAAGTTACCCATGTCTTGGGCACTAATACACCCCCATACCATCACACATGTGTAAGTTACCCATGTCTTGTTCACTAATACACCCCCATACCATCACACATGTGTAAGTTACCCATGTCTTGTTCACTAATACACCCCCATACCATCACACATGTGTAAGTTAGTCATGTCTTGTTCACTAATACACCCCCATACCATCACACATGTGTAAGTTAGTCATGTCTTGTTCACTAATACACCCCCATACCATCACACATGTGTAAGTTACCCATGTCTTGGGCACTAATACACCCCCATACCATCACACATGTGTAAGTTACCCATGCCTTGTTCACTAATACACCCCCATACCATCACACATGTGTAAGTTACCCATGCCTTGGGCACTAATACACCCCCATACCATCACACATGTGTAAGTTACCCATGTCTTGTTCACTAATACACCCCCATACCATCACACATGTGTAAGTTAGTCATGTCTTGTTCACTAATACACCCCCATACCATCACACATGTGTAAGTTACCCATGTCTTGTTCACTAATACACCCCCATACCATCACACATGTGTAAGTTACCCATGTCTTGTTCACTAATACACCCCCATACCATCACACATGTGTAAGTTACCCATGTCTTGGGCACTAATACACCCCCATACCATCACACATGTGTAAGTTACCCATGCCTTGGGCACTAATACACCCCCATACCATCACACATGTGTAAGTTACCCATGTCTTGGGCACTAATACACCCCCATACCATCACACATGTGTAAGTTACCCATGTCTTGGGCACTAATACACCCCCATACCATCACACATGCTGGCTTTTACACTTTCAGCCTGCAGTTTTAAATTATAAAAGGATGTTGATGAATACATGAGAAGTTTAATATTTTGTATCACTATTGTGAGTTTAAAAAGTTGTGATGTCTATCTGTGTTGGCGACTTGTCCAGGGTGTACAATGCCTCCCGCCCGAGTCCAGCCGGGATAGGCTCCAGCACCCCCCGCGACCCTGAAAGGGACAAGCGGTAGAAAAATGGATGGAATATAAAATACTAAGGGACACCAAAACGCATCAATTGAATTCATTTTAATCAGCCCCTTAAGTCCCTCAGCATGCAGTTTAAAATTATAAAAGGATGCTGCTGAATACACAATAAGTTTAATATTTTTATTACTGCTGTGAGTTTAAATAGTTGTGTTTCTATCTGTGTCGGCCCTGCGATGAGGTGGCGACTTGTCCAGGATGTACACCGCCTTCCGCCCAAGTGCAGCTGGGATAGGCTCGAGCACCCCCCGCGACCCCAAAAGGGACAAGCGGTAGGAAATGGATGGATGGATGGATTATATAATACTAAGGGACACTGGAACGCATCAATTGAATTCATTTTAATCAGCACCTTAAGTCACTCAGCATGCAGTTTAAAATTATAAAAGGGTGTTGATGAATACACAATAAGTTTAATAATTGTTATTATTATTATGAGTTTAAACACTTGTGTGTCTTTCTGTGTTGGCCCTGCGATGAGGTGGCGACTTGTCCAGGGTGTACTCGCCTTCCTCCCAAGTGCGGCTGGGATAGGCTCCAGCACCCCCACTTCGAAAGGTACAAGCGGTAGAAAATGGATGGATGGATGGAATATAAAATACTAAAGGGACACCAAAACGCATCAATTGAATTCATTTTAATCAGCACCTTAAGTCACTCAGCATGCAGTTTAAAATTATAAAAGGATGTTGATGAATTGACGATAAGTTTAATATTTTTTATTACTATTGTGAGTGTAAACGGTTGTGTGTCTATCTGTGTTGGCCCTGCGATGAGGTGGCGACTTGTCCAAGGTGTACGCCGCCTTCCGCCTGAATGCAGCCGGGATAGGCTCC
The DNA here is from genome assembly GCF_033978795.1 of Nerophis ophidion. NCBI lineage: Eukaryota > Metazoa > Chordata > Actinopteri > Syngnathiformes > Syngnathidae > Nerophis > Nerophis ophidion. The sequence continues at coordinate 137,886 of NC_084621.1, forward strand.
AGCACCCCCCGCCACCCCGAAAGGGACAAGCGGTTGAAAACAGATGGATGGATGAAGATTTAAAAATGTAATTAAAAAAAATTGTTACCATATTTTTCTCTTTTTTTTTTTTTTGTGGACCAGGAAAGAATGAGAAAAACGTGTAAGTACATGTTTTTCATTCGACTTCAATGCTGAGCAGATGAGAATGTGAACAACTGCCTGCCAGAGTGAAGCAGCCTCCTCCTCTCTCCTGGTCTGACTCATCTATTTCTATCTCAAGCTGCACATGGTCCAATGCTGGACTCACGCTGCATGACAAGTCCTCCAGCGCACCATGAGAAAAAAAAAAAGAGGCCATATTTAGCCAAGCATGATTCATTTCCTGCACAGAGACTGACTGCGCCAAAAAGGATTTAAATATCTTCTCCTGTAAATTCTCTTCTACAATTAGTCACATGTGTGCCTGCACTTTCCACTCGGGGGGAGACTCAAGTACTACTACGATATCGTGGCAAAATAGATGCGATACAGACATGAGCGTTTCACCAATAATATTAACATGGCGATACACTGTAGGATTATCCCATCGATATCAAACCTTGTCCAATGAAACTTCCCTTTGCGTGATAAAAATCATTTTTTTAGCCATCAAAAATGAAAATAAAAATGTTTGCTTGCTACAACTGGCTGTCAGCCAGATATCACCAAGTATTGTAGGTGAGTTTTTCCATCCAATTAGGGTCGTATGGTATATCGGTACTAATATAACACCGCAATCGTCAGGCTTGTCCCTGACAGTTTGGCTATGTTTTCGTTTTTTCCTCTGCATTTTGTCTTTGTTTCCTCTGTGTGTGTAGTATTTCCTGTCAGCGCTCTTATTTTGTCTGTTTCCTGTGTTCCTCCCTGGGCGCTGTTTCCCCTCAGCTGCGGCTGATTGGCACCTGGCCACACCTGGGGTCAATCAGCCCGCTCCTATTTTTACCTGATGTCTTGCAGTCAGGGCTGGATTATAGTCGTTGCTACCCGTCGTGTCGTCTCAATGCAGTGTTGATGTAAGCTATATTTGGTAGCTGTTTGTAGCTTACTGTCTTTTGTTCCCTGCTTCCAGTTTGTTATCTGCCTCGTGCGTGCTTTTTGTTTGTACCCTTTTGTTCAGTTTTTGTCTTAGTGTTTTATTAAATCATGTTTACCTGCAAAATGCCTGCCGCCTTCTCTGCATCTTGGGGTTTGTCACAAACTAACTCTGACAGAAATACTAATGAATCTTATTCGATACTATACCGCCTCTAAAAAGTAGCGCAAATCCATTTCATTTGAACGGGCAAGATTGCTGGTTTTACAAGCAGAGGAGCATGTTCGGCAGTGCACAATCACAGTTTGCTGCAAGGTTTGTTCTCCCAGGATGCAAACGGACAAGGCGTGGAGGTAGGAACACACTTATTTCTCAAAACTCGAAAGGGTACAAAAAACAAAAAAACAAGGCGAAGGCACAACGCACTGATCGCACTTGGAGCCAAAAGCTAACACTTAGCATCGACTATGGACATAGAGAACTTATGAAACAAATGTGAAATAAACACGACTTATGTAGTCCAGGCACGAGGCAAACAACTAGCATAACTATGGCATTGAACAACTATGAAACTGTGGCATGAAACAACTAATGACGCCAGAAGGACTGACTGGCAAAGACAGGCTTAAATAGTCCTCTGATTAGAAGCAAGTGCGTGTCCCGAACACCAGAGGCAGGTGAAAATCATAAGTAGCCATGATAACTAAAACAAATTTGGTGTCAAACAGGAACTAAAAGAGTCCAAAGCTAACAGAACATATCAAAAACCTGATCCGGACCACGGATCATGACAATTTATGAATACTACTTAAAAAAATAAATCAAGCAGAGGCCACAAATATCTCCTGTGCTGCACTTTTTACGCTGCTGATGTACACTTCCTGTTTAGTGTACAGCAGAAGGAGTTCAAGCCGCATGTATGATGCAGCGAGTACTATATCACTCGTGTATTATTAACGTGTGTTCTAATTTTAGCCAAGTTACATTATCTGTATGCTGACTCTGTGCACGTCCAGATAAATCAATAAATATGAAGATGATGTGGGGGGTTCAACTCTACTCTGTCTTTATGTGGATTGACTAAAAACAGTCTTTCACTACTATGCCAAGCAAGTATTAGTTTGTCATAAAAATATAAAAAGAAGGTCATATGTCAGAGTTAGTTGGTGCTGAAACCCAAGATGCAGAGATAGAGGCAGGCATAGAACAGGAAAACATGATTTATTAAAATGTTAGAATAAGAAAAAACAAAAGTGTACTAACAAAGGACGCACACGAGGCGGATAACAAACAAAAGGGTCTTTAGCATGGAAGCTAGCAAGAAACAAAAAGGGGCCTAGTGTGGAAGCTAGCGGGTAGCAAACAGGAAAACAGAAGTCGTGACTTGTAGAGTGAAAACAAAACGGAAGCAGGGAACAAAAAACAGTAAGCTACCGCTACGCTGCAATGACTCGACATGAAACGACACGACAGGAGCGACAATACGGAAGTCATCGACAAGACAATAATCCAGCACTGACTGGAAGACAAAGCTTGTACAAATAGGAGCGAGCTGATTGACACCAGGTGTGGCCAGGTGCCAAACAGCCGCATCTGAGGGGAAACAAAGCACTCAGGGAGACAAACAGGAAGCTGAACCAAAATAAGAGTGTTGACAGCAACTAAGGACAGGAAATACTAAAAAATTCAAACCCAAACAAACAAGCCTGACACCGTAAAAGTAACTACTGCGGCAGGCCATGCGTTTCTCACCTAGGCCTTCAGTGATGTCCTTAGTCGGACTCCCCCCCCCCCTTCAAAACACCGTAATTTATCCGACTTCACCCCTCAAAATACCGTAATTGATGTCCCCACATGGTCAAGGCTGGAGATACTATGTAGAAAGCCACTTGCGCACTACTGGGGATTAAATCCCCTCAACAGTGGACAAAACGCTCTATTTTTCGGCACATTTATCATTCAATAAACCCGCTTCAGCAATCCAAACATATCTTACGTGGCACTGTCAAAATGAAAAGAATTGTACAAAACAAATGAAACATGACAAAATTAAGAAATACAATATTTGAATTTACAAATAGTAAATTGCCAGATTGTCACACACACACACACATGAGGTGTGGCGAAATAATTCACCCATCACCCTTAATCACCCCCCGGGAGGTGAGGGGAGCAGTGAGCAGCAACGGTTGCCCCGCCAGGGAATCATTTTTTGTTGATTTAACCCACATATTCCAACCTTTGATGCTGAGAGCCAAGCAAGGAGGTAATGGGTTCCATTGTTCTAGTCTTTGGTACTACTCACCCGTGGAGGTCTTGCTCCTCCGGGTTCTCTGGACCACCAATGACGGACATGACAGCCGTGTTCATCTTTGTCAACAACTATTTCTTTTTCAATAAGTTGTGCTTTTCAGCCGTGTTAACGTCTCTCGCTCATTCTCCGCCATCAACCACCTCCTCTCCTTCTCGACTGCTGCCTTTAACAGAGTGACAGGTTGATCAGACAAACACTCCCAGCTGTGTCATCTACGCACCTGTCACTAATCTCGCAGTCGATGCTGACACACCCCGCTTCGCTGCGGGTCCGCAGGCCACGCCCCCCCTTACACACCCATTCGACGCCGTATGAGCCAGTGGTACCGTCTTAGTCAGTTGATCCGTGGGAAAGTCGCAGGAAAACCATTTCACCGCCCGTCTCGGCCGACCTCGTCTCACAAATTTCTCTTTAAATATCCTTCTTGAAAATGGCCTTGCAAATATACATCTGCCACCTAATCAACATTTTCCTCTCCTTCTTTGTGAGCACCGGTGAGTTTTCTGTGACTTTCTATGGCTTCGGTGCCACTTTCTGTTTTCGCAACTTGTGATTGGATACTCACTTGGGTGTCCCAAGTGAGTATCCAATCACAGTGTAGGGCCAGCTAGAAGGCCTTACTGAGATCAACTCGTGATCTTATTGGCTATGGCAATCGGCTATCACATACAGTGCACACATTGTTGATTCTGAAGGCCCTAGGCAGATTTGGAACAGCTTGGCAACGTAGGCTAGCTGACTTCTGATTGGATACAAACTCTAAACTAAAAACAACAGCACTGGAAGGACCATAATACATACTAGCCAACCCTCCCGGACTTTCCGGGAGACTCCCGAAAACCTCCCGGGACAAATTTTCTCCCGAAAATCTCCCGAAATTCAGGCGGCGCTGGAGGCCATGCCCCCTCCAGCTCCATGCGGACCTGAGTGAGGACAGCCTGTTTTCATGTCCGCTTTCCCACAATATAAACAAAGTGCCTGCTCAATGGCGTTTTAACTGTAGAATGACCGAGGGCGAGTTCTTGGTTTCTTATGTGGGTTTATTGTTAGGCAGTTTCATTAACGTCCTCCCAGCGCGGTAACAACACACAACAACAGCAGTCACGTTTTCGTCTACCGTAAAGCAGTTCATCTGCCGTAAATAGCAATGTTGTGACACTCTTAAACAGGACAATACTGCTATCTACTGTACATGCATATGGATAAAAAAAATAGTGACAAAGAATAGAACAAGGATGGACAATTCAACCCTAAACTCAACATTGAGTAGATGAATGTTATGTGCACATAAATGAACACTGAAATTCAAGTATTTCTTATCTATCTATATATATATATATATATATATATATATATATATATATATATATATATATGAAATACTTGACTTGGTGGATTGTAGCTGTAAATATACTCCTTCCCTCTTAACCACGCCCCCAACCACGCCTCCCACCCCACCCACCTCCCGAAATTGGAGGTCCCAAGGTTGGCAAGTATGCCATAACATCACATGAAGAGAATATGAATACTTTTAGATATTTAGGGAAAGTAAATAAAAAATACTTTTATCTTTAATTACGATGAAATTTCTGGTTTTGTTAGGCCAGCAGAGAAGGCCTTGCTGGCCCTGACGGCACACCACTGGTATTGTAGGATTAACAGGGTGTGTTGCGTGCAAATTGCCTGGCAGGTAAAGAGCGCAGGCCGAGGATAAATCTCTGCTCGCTTCAATGCTGCTAAGCGGCTTTAAAAATAGAAGATTGAGACAAGCAGGTTGGACATGAAGGAGAAGGTGAGCGTGGAATTAGCACGTGACCGAAAGTGTCATGGCTGACTGACCCATTGGACCCAGCCTGCTTAGCATCCACCTCGCCATCATCACCATGTGTATGACCATGGTGAGCGTATTTGGATGCATGCTACTTGCTTGGTTGGTGAGTACACACACACACACACACACACACACACACACACACACACACACACACACACACACACACACACGCACTCACTCAAGCCTGCTTTGGCCTGATAAGTGTTTTTGAACGTCTATTTTAAGAGCCACAAAGAATTTTAATGAGTCATTAGTCAAGTAGTAGTTTTATCAGAACCCCTTGCAAGACACTCTTAGCATGAGTCTATAATTACTGTATCGGTTTGAAAGAAACTTGGCTCCAAATGGAAAACGTGAGTAGAATGTGACAGTTTTGAGGTGAAATGTACCTCCAAGTATATTGTATGGATCGGTGGTTCTCAAATGGGGGTACGTGTACCCCTGGGGGTACCTGAAGGTATGCCAAGGGGTATGTGATTTTTTTTTTTTTTAAATATTCTAAAAATAGCAGCAGTTAAAAAATCCTTTATGAATATATTTATTGAATAATACTTCAACAAAATATGAATGTAAGTTCATAAAGTGTGAAAAGAAATACAACAATGCAATATTCAGTGTTGACAGCTAGATTTTTTGTGGACATGTTCCATAAATATTGATGTTAAAGATTTCTTTTTTTGTGAAGAAATGTTTAGAAGTAAGTTGATGAATCCAGATGGATCTCTATTACAATCCCCAAAGAGGGCACTTTAAGTTGATGATTACTTCTATGTGGAGAAATATTCATTTATAATTGAATCATTTGTCTATTTTTCAACAAGTTTTTAGTTTTTGTTTTTTTCCAAATAGTTGAAGAAAGACCACTACAAATGAGCAATATTTTGCACTGTTATACAATTTAATAAATCAGAAAGTGATGACATAGTGCTGTATTTTACTTCTTTATCTCTTTTTTTGCAACCAAAAATGCTTTGCTGTGATTAGGGGGTACTTGAATTAAAAACATGTTGACAGGGGATACATCACTGAAAAAAGGTTGAGAACCACTGTTGTAGATGTAGAGTAGAGCTCTGCCTATATGTGGATGTGTTTTCTCTGCTTTGAATTTATAAGTTTACTGGTGCTATCCGCAGGGGGAAAGAGGGCCGCAGGGCCCAAATCAATTTGCTCAAGATGTCCCAGCAATAAGAGTCTGAGACAAGACGTAATGTTTTTTTTGTTCCTTTTTCAATTAAAACATTTTTCTGAATTACAAAACCCAAAACCAGTGCAGTTGGGACGTTTTGTAAATGGTAAATAAAAACAGAATACAATGATTTGCTAATCCTTTTCAACTTATATTCAATTGAATAGACTGCAAAGACAAGATACTTAACGTTCGAACTGGAAAACTTTGTTATTTTTGTCAAATATTAGCTGATTTGGGATTGGATGCCTGCAACATGTTTCAAAAAAGCTGGCACAAGTGGTGAAAAAGACTGAGAAAGTTGAAGAATGCTCATGAATCACTTATTTGGAAGATCCCACAGGTGAACAGGCTAATTGGCAGCTGGGAGGGGAGGGGAGCAGTGAGCAGCAGCAGTGCCGTGCCCGGGAATCGTTTATGGTGATTTACCCCCCAATTCCAACCCTTGATGCTGGGTGCCAAGCAGGAAAGGAATGAGTCCCATTTTTATAGTTTTTGGTATGACTCTGCCGGGGTTTGAACTCACAACCTACCGATCTCAGGGCAGACACTCTAACCACTAGGCCACTGAGTAGGTTGTGTTCGTTGAGGTTAGCTAATTTTACTTGTTTTGCAAAGTTTGACAAGCCAAATGTTCTTGTTCTATTGGCAGATAATTTTGCTTAGTTCAAATAAAATACCCCAAATTACCAAAATGATTCCTGGGCGCGGCCATCGCTGCTGCTCACCGCTCCCCTCACCCCCAGGGGGTGATCAAAGAGATGAGTCAAATGCAGAGGACGGATTTCACCACACCTAATGTCCATCCATCCATTTTCTACCGCTTATTCCCTCTTGGGGTCGCTGGCGCCTATCTCAGCTACAATTGGCCGGAAGGCGGGGTACACCCTGGACAAGTCGCCACCTCATCGCAGGGCCAACACGGATAGACAGACAACATTCACACACTAGGGCCAAATGTGTGTGTGACAATCATTGATACTTTAACTTTAACTATTTTTTTTTTCTTGTTTTTGAACACCGACTTTTTGCAGCGTATAAACTGTAGATTTCACCCATGAATACTCATAATAGTAAGAATAAACCTGCTTATCGTTTCATCAAGTATGAATGTAATACACCTTTAAGATATTTTATGGTTCCTCCTTCTTGTTGTGTGTCTACTTGAATATTTTTAAAATATAAATATTAAAATATGTGAACAAATCAACAAGGATCCATCCATCCATCCATTTTCTACCGCTTATTCCCTTTCGGGGTCGCTGGCGCCTATCTCAGCTACAATTGGCCGGAAGGCGGGGTAAACCCTGGACAAGTCGCCACCTCATCGCAGGGCCAACACAGATAGACAGACAACATTCACACACTAGGGACCATTTAGTGTTGCCAGTCAACCTATCCCCAGGTGCATGTCTTTGGAAGTGGGAGGGGCCTATCCCCAGGTGCATGTCTTTGGAAGTGGGAGGAAGCCGGAGTACCCGGAGGGAACCCACGCATTCACGGGGAGAACATGCAAACTCCACACAGAAAGATCCCGAGCCTGGATTTGAACCCAGGACTGCAGGACCTTCGTATTGTGAGGCAGACGCACTAACCCCTCTGCCACCGTGAACAAGGATAAATAGACTAAAAGTTGCCATTTGGAAGCTGAAAATGTACTGACCCCAACTTCCTAAAGTACAGTGCGCTTGTTTATTTGTAGTAATCCTGGGCGTTTCACTAACATTATTAAAAACACAGGAAGTTAATCAAGCACCACCCGCCTGGGGTGCGCCTAAGATAAAAAGTAGTGCATCCCAGTGTTTTAAAGTGCAGGCTAACTGGGATGCTTGCATTAGCGCCTTTCTCTTTGTGATGCTAGCTTGTTCCGGCCTGAGCGCGCCCTATCGTTTCATTTACGTGAGTATATTTTGTGGAATGAGCAGTAAAAGTAGACACCTCAAAATACAACCTGCCTTTAGTTTTGTGGGCTTAAAATATATATTCAAGTGTGTATTGGCTGTGAGGGACTTCAAACTGTTGAGTGCTGGGGTGTCAAAACTATGGCCTGCGGGCTGAATTAGGTTTTATCTGACCTGCGGGCTGAATTAGGTTTTATCTGACCTGCGGGCTGAATTAGGTTTTATCTGACCTGCGGGCTGAATTAGGTTTTATCTGACCTGCGGGCTGAATTAGGTTTTATCTGACCTGCGGGCTGAATTAGGTTTTATCTGGCCCGCAGGGTGATTTTGCCAAGTATGAAAATCAACCTGAAATTTTTGAATGCAAGAAACAGCTGTTAAATGTATTCTGCTCTTGCTTTTTGCTGGTTAGCTTAGCAGATAGCTAACATGAGAAACCGTATTTCCCTGAATTGCCGCCGGTCTTATAGTACGCGCCTGCCTCGAATTACTGCTGGGTCAAACTCGCTTTTCAAAATAGTTAGCGCGTGCTTAGTATTATTGCCGGGTCAAACTTGTGATGTCACGAGTTAAACTTCCCCTGTCATCATTTTCAAAATGGAGGAGGCTGATTTCAATACCGGTAATTTGAAATCGCATAAAGGGAAGAAGATTAGGAGCTATTCAGTAGGACTTAAGGTCCATTATGCTAAAAAGAACAGTAAGCAGCTATGTTTTATTAACATACCTGTGGAGAGGTGGAGCCGACGGTCCGACAGACAGGCAGGGCACCCTGGAGCCCGGCCCAAGATGGCGGCGAGGAGACGGCGAGCGACCGGAGAGGAGTAGTTTTATTGAAAAATAAACAAAGTCAAACTGCTCAAGCCATGTCCTTTCTTGGTGGTCCTGGGAACCCGCAAGACAACGGCTTGAGACCGTCACAATACCATAGCTGCGTCTGTCAAATATGAGTCATTAAATGACTCCCGCCTTCTGGTGGTAGAGGGCGCCAGTGATCCTTCTTGCGACTACTCGGCTGCAGAAGAAGTGAAATGAGTGACGTGATATGTGCTGGAGGAGGTAATAAAGGAAGATCTCCATCGAGACAGAGACTTTAAAAACTGAAGAAAGATAAGGAAGACTTCTATAAACAAGTTATCGATGCTTTTGATCAGAAGGAGCTGGCATGGAATATATTTATAAGTAAAGGTAAGACCATAATAATGTTTTTTTTTTAATAAATGTGCTTTTCATGATGGTATCCTTACATCTTACTCAATTTTTTGCTGCATGCCTTTGGTAAGTGCCGAAGTGAGAAGTTTTAAAATAATTAGCGCATGCCTACTTTTACCGCATGCCTTTGGTAAGCGCAAGAGTGAGAAGAGGTTTGAAATTAATTAATTAATTAGCACCCCGGCGGCAATTCAAGGAAATACGGTAATCCTTGATGGGAAAAAAGAGACCCAAGCGTCTAGAATGTAGTTTAGGCCTTTTTTAGTGAAGGATCAATGGTATTTCTTTGTAAAACTGTGAATAAAAACACATAAACATTTTACATTCAGCATATATCTATATACAACATACATTTGTACATAGCCATATAAACCAATATATGTCACCTATTTAGCATCCAAATCATCAAAATGCTGCCAGTAATTAGCTTTCAACAATAGGCACAAATATCTTACTATAGGAGTTTTAAACTGAAAATGCACAAATAATGTGTGACAATATACACATGCATGTTGCATTCAGGGCAGCACTGTGGAAGAGGGGTTAGTGCAGGGGTGTCCAAACTTTTTCCACTGAGGGCCGCACACTGAAAAATCAAAGCAAGCTAGGGCTGATATTTTTTATTTTAAAAACCATTACAATATATGTATAAAACTATACATTTAGGCCTCCACTCAGGATTGATCCCGGTGATGCCAAAGGGTTTTGGTCAAAAAAATATTAAAAATATGTCATTATTCAGTATTATTCTCATAGGCTTAAATCTCTAGCTCGACATTAGGTCTATCTGTCGATATAACATTTAAAAAAAATTAAGTTGTATGCTCTTTTTGTCAAAGAAAACATTTTTTTTTATAGAAAATACACAAAATATGCAATATTTTCACCCAACAACCTTTTTAAGTGGAATATTTTGGATTATATAATAAGTGTAGCTTTAAAAAGGTCAATAAGTCACAACAACATTTATTTTAATTCATTATTATTTTTTGAGCAATGACACTTAAAAAAAAAAAAATTACACAAATTATTGGGGATCCAAAAGGGTTCTACTCATTAAAGTGTTAAAAAATAATTATTTTGTTTACTTTTAACACAATAATCTCGAGATCAACTTCAGCTCTATCCGTCAATTATACGTTTTATTGTCGATTACGTTTTTTGTTTGTTCTTTTTCAAACAAAAACGTGTGGCAAACACAAAATATGCAACATTTTACACAAAAAAATATCTCAAAGTGGAATATTTGATTTGAGGTAATTGGAGCCTTGAATAGGTCAATAATTCATAGTGACATTGATTTTCATTCCTTGTTTTTTTTTTTTTTTAAGAAAGAAACAGCCTGCATGGCAGCTTTGTGTTATTAGAGTCAAAACTGCAACATTTTCTTGTTAAATTTGACCTGTTTGCTCTTTTATACCACAGTTTATGTTTTGTATTTTTTTAGTATTATTTTTAGAATGTGCCGTTAAAAAATTCCCTGTGGGCCGCAAATGGCCCCCGGGCTGCACTTTGGACATCCCTGGGTTAGTGCATCTGCCTCACAATACGAACTTGAGCAGTCCTGGGTTCAATCCCGGGCTCGGGATCTTTCTGTGTGGAGTTTGCATGTTCTCACCGTGACTGCGTGGGTTCCCTCCGGGTACTCCGGCTTCCTCCCACTTCCAAAAACATGCACCTGGGGATAGGTTGATTGGCAACACTAAATGTGGTCCTTAATGTGTGAATGTTGTGTGTCTATCTGTGTTGGCCCTGCGATGAGGAGGCGACTTGTCCAGGGTGCACCCCGCCCTCCGCCCGAATGCACCTGAGATAGGCTCCAGCGACCACCCGCGACCCCAAAAGGACAAGCGGTAAAAAATGGACGAATGGTGTATTCACATAAACTTACAGGTTTAGACCTTCAAAGTTGAGAAGTATGCTTGAGGCCTGCAGTAAGTGCAGTTTGTCTGACATCTGCTCTCACACTGCTCTCTCCCTCCTGTCTGAAACACACACACACTAAGCTGGCTACGGCAAAACGGAAAGGTCAAAATAGAACACAAACGGCAAAACTTATTTCCACCAGTAGGTGTCTTAGAAAATAACACCGTGGGGCATAACAAAATGTGTCCACTGGATGTCGCAATAGCAATTCTTTGTAGATGATGCTACATATGTACAAAATAAACCACATGATGTTAGTACATCAGTTGAGGAAAATGATCAAACTACATAAATAACATTATTTAATTTTTATTTTGATATCATTGTTTTTTATCTCGATGGATTGAAAATGATCGATCACCAATGAGTTGACTCGTGAACATTATCACATCATTTATTCAGAAAATATAAACGACGACAAATAAAGATGGAATACTATTAACTGCAACATGTACACTCCAAAAAGTCAGTGTTCAAAAACTAGAAAAAAAAAAATATATACAAAAAATAGGGGTGTTTTATTTGAACTAAGCACAATTATCTGCCAATAGAACAAGAAAATTTGGCTTGTCAAGACTTTCCAAAACTAGTAAAATTAGCTAACCTCAATGAACCCAAAAATACCTTAAAATAAAATATATTCTCACTAATAACAAGTGCACTTTTCTTGGTAGGAAAAAAAACCCCAGACCTTTTTGTTCAGTATGTTGAAAATGTCATGATCCGTGGTCCGGGTCATGTTTCGTTATCTTCTGTTAGTTTGACCCCCTTGCTTCCTGCTTTTTGTGCACTCTAGTTTGCTATGGTTGCGCATGATTTTCACCTGCCGCTGGTGCTCACCTGGCTCTAAACAAGAGACACTATTTAAGCCTGCCTTTGCTAGTTAGTCAGCCTGGCGTCATTGTTTGATTCTAAGTTTATGCGAAGTGTTCGCTTCGTGCCTTGTATACGTAAGTTTTTGTTTGTTCATGCCACAGCTAGTAAGTTTTCCTTGTCATAGTTTATGCTAAGTGTTAGTTTAGCTCCAAGTGCGATCAGCGCGGTGTGCCTTCGCCTGGTTTTCCATTTTTTGTAGTACTTTGAGTTTTTAGAAGATTAATGAATATGTTCCTACCTGCACGCCTTGTCCGGAATAGTCCGTTTGCATCCCGGGGGAACAAACCTCGCCGTGACAGAAAAAATTTCTTAAATTAAGTAAATGCTAGTGCCATTATCTTGACATAATGATATTATTTTTTTTTCATGCTTGAAGTAAGAAATTATTACTCTAAAAAAGTACTCTTATACTTGTGTTAATGACACAGCTTTGCATCTGGTGATATTCTAGTTTCAAGCATGTTGTCAATAATGGTCATAAAATCACAGCTACAAACTGTAATATTTTACTGAGATCATTTAGGACCAACACCCTTACAACAAGTAAAAGACTAACATAAAATCTGCCTATTGAGAAGAATTATCTTATCAGACAGAAAATAAGCAAACATCACCCCTATTTGAGATATTTCATCTTACTTAGATTTCAGTTTTTTCAGTTTAAGTGTAAAAAAACATGATTTGTACATTTTCAGAAGGTCATTGTTCTATTTTTAAACAAAGAAAAAAATCGGAGGTTGTCTTTATTTTTAAGTTATCGTGCCGTGATTTTGCCAGTCCGGCCCACTTGGTAGTAGATTTTTCTCCAGGTGGCCCGCGATCTAAAATGTGTTTGACACCCCTAGTTTAGTTCATTTTTAAATGATATGACATTTGATCTCCCTAAACCCCTTATACATTACCATGTTTTGTGGCATTTTGGTGGCGACAAGACTTTTTAACTTGTTCCTGCTTGTCCTCCATGGTGGGAATAATGGTCTGCTAGGCCCGAAGGACGCAATGTGCGAGAGGAGAGGAAGAGGACAGCCGAGGGACGGGCGCCAGCAGTGTGGTGAGTGATGCTGTCAAGAAGACGCCCTCGCACTCTTTGCAGGGTGGGTGTTGGGTTGCTTGGCAAGGAGAACGTGAGAGTGGAGAGGAATGAAAAGAGGGCTCAGCTGATAAACAAAGAAGAGGATCACAGTGCACATCTACACTAGGCAGACTAATGAAATAGACACATTGTTAAAGGCCTACTGAAAGCCACTACTAGCCACCACGCAGTCTGATAGTTTATATATCAATGATGAAATATTAACATTGCAACACATGACATTACAGCCGCTTTAGTTTACTAAATTACAATTTTAAATTTCCCGCGGAGTTTCTTGTTGAAAACGTCATTGGTTGAGCGGACATTTTAGCCCAGCACTACTTACGGCTAAAAGTCCTCTCTTTTCATCGCATAATTACACAGTATTTTGGACATCGGTGTTGCTGAATCTTTTGCAATTTGTTCAATTAATAATGGAGACGTCAAAGAAGAATGCTGTTTGTGGAAAGCAGTGGATTGCAGCTGCCTTTAGCAACCGAAACACATCCAGTGTTTCTTTGTTTGTTGTGAAGCTTTAGCGAATATGTTTCTCCACCACATGTCAACCAGCAAGTTTTTGGATGTGAAAATTGTGATATTAAGTCGGCTCTTACCGGAGACATGTGCAGAGTTAGCGTCCTCCTGCAGCAGCTGTCAAAAAGGCAGCTGTGATCATGGCTTCCATCAGAGACACTGGCGGTCACCAAACCCCTCCGACTTTCAGGTATGACTATATAATCTCACTAAAACACTAACACAATAAGCAGACAAGGGATTTACCAGAATTATCCTAGTAAATGTGTTTAATAACATCTGAATCGCTCCCACTGCCCTCGCCTTTTTATTTTAATAGTGCTTTACTCTAACTTTCCTCATCCACGAATCTTTCATCCTTGCTCAAATTCATGGGGAAATCGTCGCTTTCTCGGTCCGAATCGCTCTTGCTGCTGGTGGCTATGATTGTAAACAATGTTCAGATGTGAGGAGCTCTACAACCCGTGACGTCACGCGCACATCGTCTGCTACTTCCGGTACAGGCAAGGCTTTTTTATTAGCGACCAAAAGTTGCAAACTTTATCATCGAAAATCTCATTTCAGTACGCCTTTAAAGTGGTAATAATCTGGTTTATGTTCAGAATTAAAAACACTTCCTTGTGGTCTAGGTAATATTTAATGGTGGTTCTTTGTTCTAAATGTTGCATGGATTGTTTGACAAACCATCTTCAAACCACTTTCTGACTGTCTCTTTGCGATGTGCTGTTTTGTGGGCATTCTTATTCACGTGTCTACACTTTGACAGCATCCCCGCCATCTCTGTTGTAGTTTTTAACACTTCCATAGTGAGTCTATTGACAGATATAAGTTAAAGTAAAAGTACTAGTGATTATCACACATCTACAAGGTGTGGTGAAATGTGTCCTCTGCATCGGACCCATCCCCTTGAGGGCGTCCGTGCCCGGGAATCATTTTTGGTGATTTAACCCCCAATTCCAAGCCTTGATGCTGAGTGCCAGGGAGGTAATGGCTCCCATTTTTATAGTCTTTGGTATGACTCGGCCAGGGTTTGAACTCACAACCTACCCATCTTAGGGCGGACACTCTAACCAATAGGCCACTGAGTAGTCCGAACTATACACTACTTTGTACCGTAAGGTTGTATTTTTGCCTCGTTCCAGTGAGAGTCCTGCGTGGGACTGAAGCATTAAGGAGTGGGACTATCCAGGAGTAGCTGCAGTATGCTCAAACAATCACCAGGTAGCATGTGTGAGCAGATATTACCCATCATCTCTTTAACTTTAGGACAAATCTGTTGCGTAGCACATTCTTCCTGTATTCTTCACTTATGAATTAATATACGTGGACCCCGACTTAAACAAGTGAAACGTATTGGGGTGTTACCATTTAGTGGTCAATTGTACGGAAAATGTACTGTACTGTGCAATCTACTAATAAAAGTTTCAATCAATCAATGCTTTAAGTAAGGGATGAGGCAAAAACTAACCCAGACCCAGTATCGGTAGGTAAAAGTAGTGTCTTTTATTGGAAGTTTGTTGTTCTGTAAGTCGTCTTTTGGCTATATTTGTTAAGTATTTGTTTGGTGAATTAATAGGTCAGTATAGTGTTCTTTCGGGGGTTTACGTTACAGACCACCCCCACTACATTACAGTAGGTGTGTAGATACTGTAGTTTGGTTGGGTGCTTGCTTGAGGTAATAGTTTATTTAGTTGATTAGGTAGACGGGTAGATGAGGGATGAGGCAAAAACTAACCATATTTGCCAACCGTGGTGGGGGGGGGTTCTGGTTAAGAGGGGAGGCGTATATTTACAGCTAGAATTAATCAAATCAAGTATTTCATATATATATATATATATATATATATATATATATATATATATATATATATATATATATATATATATATATATATATATATATAATCTCTACATCCTGAATATATGCAAACAAAACTGTGTTTAGATAATTGATACTTCAAACTTGCATAGATAAATCTTAAGGAATATAACATAACTTGGCTTCTGAGAGCTTCAAAATGTAATTATTAAAATGCTAAAGTTGTTGATAAACAAGCATTATTTTAATAATATGGTCATTTTTAAATGAATTATTATGATCATTTAAAATTAATTACTTCAAAAATGTTTATTTTAATGTATGATTCTATGGCTGGATATAATAAGGAGTCAGAAAAAAATAAAATAAAAATACAATTAATTTTGATGTTTTTAGCAAAATATAGTAAATGTATTTTTTTTTTATTAATAAATATATTTATTTTTAGGTCAAATAAACATAATAATTCAATTTATCTGTAGTCTGGATGATTTAGTTGTTGTCACCCTGTTGTCCTCCCGTCTCTTCCCCAAGGATGGCTCCATGAGCCTGGCAAACGCCTGGAGCTGCCCTACGTCAGTGGTCCCCAACATTTTTGGAACTGCGGAACGCTTGAAATTTTTTCCCACGGAGGTCAATAAAGAAATACAATCGTGTGCTTACGGACTGTATCACTTGCAGACTGTATTTATATATATTGTAGGAACCAGAAATAGTTAATAACAGAAAGAAACAACCCTTTTGTGTGAATGAGTGTAAATGGGGGAGGGAGGTTTTTTGGGTTAGTGCACTATTTGTAAGTGTATTTTCTGTTGATCTAATACAAAATAAAAAATAAAATATACACACATATATATATATATATATATATATATATATGTGTGTATATTGAGAGGAGCCAGATGAGGTGGTTCGGGCATCTGGTCAGGATGCCACCCGAACGCCTCCCTAGGGAGGTGTTTAGGGCACGTCCAACCGGTAGGAGGCCACGGGGAAGACCCAGGACACGTTGGGAAGACTATGTCTCCCGGCTGGCCTGGGAACGCCTCGGGATCCCCCGGGAAGAGCTAGACGAAGTGGCAGGGGAGAGGGAAGTCTGGGCTTCCCTGCTTAGGCTGCTGCCCCCGCGACCCGACCTCGGATAAGCGGAAGATGATGGATGGATGGATGGATGGATATATATATTATTTTTTTTTTTTCTTGTACGACAACAACATGGTCGGCGGCCCGTTGGTGCGTAGCTCGTACATCGCCGCCCTCTACTTCACTCTCAGCAGCCTGACCAGCGTCGGCTTTAAACGTGTGCGCCAACACGGACGCCGAGAAGATCTTCTCCAGCTGCACCATGCTCATCGGCGGTATGCCGGACGCCTCGTATGGAATAACTTGATTTGGCAGGCACGCTGTTTGTATCGTGGGAAAGCGGACGTGAAAACAGGCTGTCCTAACTCAGGTCCGCATGGAGCTGGAGGGGGCGTGGCCTCCAGCTCCGCCTGAAAGCTGGGAGATTTTCGGGAGAATATTTGTTAGGGGAGGTTTTCGGGAGAGGCGCTGAATTTGGGGAGTCTCCCGGAAAATTCGGGAGGGTTGGCAAGTCTGAAATTAACCCAGACCCAGTATTGGTAGGTAGTTGTTCAAAAATGTTGTGACTTTTGTTGGAAAGTTTGTTTTGTAAGTCGTCTTTTGGTTATATTCGGTAAGTAGTTGTTTGATTGACAATACTGTGCTATTAGTTTACCAATCAATCAATCAATGTTTACTTATATAGTGTCATCGTGTTCTTTTGGGGGTTTATGTTCCAGACCACCCCCACTCCATTACAATAGGTGTGTAGATACTGTAGTTTGGTCGGTTAGGGAGTTATTTAAGCATGTTAAGCAATAGTTAAAGTACCACTGATAGTCACACACACACTAGGTATGAAATTACCCTCTGCATTTGACCCATCCCCTTGTTCCACCCCCTGGGAGGTGCAGGGAGCAGTGAGCAGCAGCGGGGGCCGCACTCGGGAGTCAGTTTGGTGATTTAACCCCCAATTCCAAGCCTTGATGCTGAGTGCCAAGCAGGGAGGTAATGGGTCCCATTTTCATAGTTTGGTATGACTCTGCTGGGGTTTGAACTCACAACCTACCGATCTCAGGGCGGACACTCTAACCACAAGGCCACTGAGTTGATTACTGTTAGTCATGGCTGTTCAACTGGCAGCCCGTGAGCCAAATACGACCCGGGAATAGTGCCAGACGGGAGTTCAAAACACTTGCAACAAACTAATGTTTTTGCAGGAGATATCTAAAAACGCCAGCGCGGGCATATAGAGGATATCGGACTAGCTTTTGTGCAGTAGGTCCTTAAAAACAAGACTCTCAGGAATGATACAAAATAAGAATAAAAGTGAAGATAGAAGTCAGGTACTTAGCTCTGTAGAAATGAACCCCCAAAACAACTAGCCTAAATAGACATGTTCTAGGTACTGTAGGTTGTTAGGTTAATAAATTGTTCAGGCTGGTTAGGTAGCTGCATAAGTCGTCCGTCCATCCATTTTTTACCGCTTGTCCCTTTTTTGGGGTTGCGGGGGGTGCTGGAGTGAGGTAGGTAATCTGTTGGTTGTTAGGTACAATATTTCTCAGTTTTTTCACCATTATGACATAAATAGAATCATCTACTCCATGAAACAGAAAGCGGGCTGACAATCACTGTTTATTTTTATATCTCGGCCGTCATTAGATGTGTGCTAGAAAATCTAAAAGAACTCCTCGCCTAGACTCGGGCAACGTTTCAAGGACAAACTTCCATCTAGGGGTAATTATAAAACTCGTCCTCACTGCTTGCCACACAGATTGAGATTAACCTCCTGACGTTGGCGGTTCCACAGGTCTATTTTAATATGGTGCAACTTAATCCTAATTGACCTCAGACACCGCTTATGTCCTCTGGGCAGAATAACGCAGCTAACAGCTGGATGCAGCAGACTAGCTCTGTTGCATTGTGGGTTATCATGGGAAGATGACATTGAGGGTTTATGCAAAACATTATGTGCTACTTCTGCTGTACTATTCTTTTATTGTGACACATTTTAGATGAAGACCAATTCAACATCTGTTCTTTTTTAATGGGTGGAGATTGCTTTTTTATCTCAACTGCTTCAAAGGTCAGAAAATGATTGGAAAATTGCAGGTCAAAAAAGTTAGCAATGACTTAAAATAAGGAACTACTGAATGTTAAGTAAGACTCCGCAGCATCGCGTGGACATCAGGGGCGTACGCCGTACGGTACCTCTGGATTGGCAGACCGGGGTGGTGGTCCCTCTCTTTAAGAAGGGGGACCAGAGGGTGTGTTCCAACTATGGTGGGATCACACTCCTCAGCCTTCCCGGTAAGGTTTATTCAGGTGTACTGGAGAGGAGACTACGCTGGATAGACAAACTTCGGATTCAGGAGGAACAGTGTGGTTTTCGTCCTGGTCGTGGAACTGTGGACCAGCTTTATACTCTCGGCAGGGTCCTTGAGGGTGCATGGGAGTTTGCCCAACCAGTCTACATGTGCTTTGTGGACTTGGAGAAGGCATTGGACCGTGTCCCTCGGGAAGTCCTGTAGGGAGTGTTCAGAGAGTATGGGGTATAGGACCTTCTAATTGTGGCGGTCCACTCCCTGTATGATCAGTGTCAGAGCTTGGTCCGCATTGCCGGCAGTAAGTCGGACACATTTCCAGTGAGGGTTGGACTCCGCCAAGGCTGTCCTTTGTCACCCATTCTGTTCATAACTTTTATGGACAATATTTCTAGGCGCAGTCAAGGCGTTGAGGGGATCCGGTTTGGTGGCTGCAGGATTAGGTCTCTGCTTTTTGCAAATGATGTGGTCCTGATGGCTTCATCTGGCCAGGATCTTCAGCTCTCACTGGATCGGTTCACAGCCGAATATGAAGCGAGTTGGATGAGAATCAGCACCTCCAAGTCCAAATCCAGGGTTCTCGCCCGGAAAAGGTTGGAGTGCCATCTCCGGGTTGGGGAGGAGACCCTGCCCCAAGTGGAGGAGTTCAAGTACTTAGGAGTCTTGTTCACGAGTGAGGGAAGAGTGGATCGCGAGATCGACAGGCGGTTCGGTGCAGCGTCTTCAGTAACGCAGACGCTGTATCGATCCGTTGTGGTGAAGAAGGAGCTGAGCCGAAAGGCAAAGCTCTCAATTTACCGGTCGATCTACGTTCCCATCCTCACCTATGGTCATGAGCTTTGGGTCATGACCGAAAGAACAAGATCACGGGTACAAGCGGCCGAAATGAGTTTCCTCCCCTGGGTGGCAGGGCTCTCCCTTAGAGATAGGGTGAGAAGCTCTGCCATGAAGAGGAGCCAGATGAGATGTTTTGGGCATCTGGTCAGGACGCACCCGAACGCCTCCCTAGGGAGGTGTTTAGGGCACGTCCAACCGGTAGGAGGCCACGGGGAAGACCCAGGACACGTTGGGAAGACTATGTCTCCCGGCAGGCCTGGGAACCCTTTGGGATCCCCCGGGAAGCGTTGGACGAAGTGGCTGGGGAGAGGAAAGTCTGGGCTTTCCTGCTTAGGCTGCTGCCCCCGCAACCCAACCTTTGATAAGCGTAAGAAGATGGATGGATGGATACATGTTAAGTAATTGATTACTTAACTGAGTTGTAAGTTTTTCTTTGCCCTTATGTGGGCTCTGAACCGAGGATGTCGTTGTGGCTTGTGCAGCCCTTTGAGACACTTGTGATTTAGAGCTATATAAGTAAACATTGATTGATTTATTAATAATTGTATTGGGTTCAGTCTAAAAAGTATGAATTATTATATTATTTAAAAATAATGATTTAATATCTGATAATATATTAAAATCTCTGATAGCTACTTTTAAAGGTCAGAAAATATTGTGAAAATTACATGTCAAAGGTCAGTAATTGTTGAATTGATAAAAAAAAATGTTATGCTAAAAAAATATGATTGTATGAATTCCAGGCCATTGTTAACAGTTGTATGATTTAACAAAAAGGACTAATAAAAACAAATATTTGAGGTAATATTTTAATTATGTCTTTACATTTACAGTTTAATGAAGACAAATCTAAATTTTTGGATATGGAAAAAAAATAATCATATGTTAATTTGTATCTGTTTTCATTGTGAAGTATTTGTGTCTATATCTGTACTTCACTGTATTGTCCATCCATCCATTTTCTAGCACGTATTTATTCCCATCGGGGTCGTGGGTCACTGTATTGTTATTATGATTATTTCTATTTTAACATGTCGGAAAAAAAACGAGCACTTCTACATTGGTATGTAAGCCAATACAAGTGTACTATTGAAAAATATCCTGAAAAAAAATCTTAAAACTTGTTTTGAATGTCTATAAAATAAAGAACACTATGTAAAAATTAATAAATAAAAAACACACATTTTATCTAATTTTGTTGAACTATTTATTCAGATAAAAATAAAGTAGGGTTATGTACACTATCCAGTGACAAAGTGTGACATAATGATAGTGTTACTTCCACTCGTTGAGTATAAAACCAATACTATGTGCGTTCCACATGATGCGTTCAGGAGCATCTGTTGATCGTCGCTGTCCTTGTGTGTGTCACTCACCTTGCTCTCGTGAGGATACAAAATGACCCGTGATTTAGAGCTTTAACACGTGTGTAGCACTTTAAATGGAAATGTGACAATCCCACGAGCTTTGTCAAGGATAAGACTCCGCTTTATTCGACTGTGCATGCTACGCACATTGCTTGTCAACCCAGGCACCCCCTCCTCCATGTGTTGGCATGCATAACCTTGGGAGCTCTCCTTCCTCTAAGCATCATGGGATGGCTCTCTGAAGACGGGATTAGCCAATCAGCCGTTAGGGTCACCTTAGTCAAATAACACCCCTCCCTTCCCATCATTTTTCATCTCACTGCTCATCGTCCTGTTTCTTGTGCTACCACACACACACACACACACACACACACACACACACACACACACACACACACACACACACACACACACACACACACACACACTCTTGTATTTGTTACCTTCTTGAGACCTACGAAAAATGCCTACCTCTTTAGGACCACCCTTCCTAGATATATAAAGGTTTGTGTTTACAAAATTAATACTGTATAGATGCTATGCCAATAAAAAAAAATGTTGTTGTGAAAAATGAGTTGAAATTTCACAAGAAAAAGGTCACCATTTCACAAAAAAAACTTTTGGCAGGGAATTTCAGCAGTATTATAATAAAAGTCGTAATTTTACACAACGCAAGTCAAAATTTTACAAGAAAACTGAACATTTGTGCAATAAAAGTTGGACTTTTACTGTAACGGTCGGAATTTCTCAAGAAAAGCTTAACATTTTCAAAATAGTCGTAATTTTACTTGACTAAAGTATGACAAAAGTCATAATTTCACTCAAAATATGTCACTGTTTTACAAGAACAACAAAAAAATTGGCAGTAGTCAGAATTTTATATGACAAATGTCACCATTTGGCATTAAAAAGTAAAAATGTTACATTAAAAAAGTAATAATTTTCCATAAAAAGGAATAATTTCATGAGAAAATATTGCAATATTACAGAAACAGAAAGAATTTGAGAAATTGTTCATAATTTTAATAGGAAAAAGTTGCTTGTTTTTTAGTTGGTAATAGGTTTTTAATCTTCATTATTTCAATCAATCACACCCAGTATTTACTTCAAGTTATTACAGTACGTCTCTAGGACATATTTTATTTTTTTTATTATTTTGGCTAAAGGGGGTGCATTGCAATTTCCTACACACACTTGTTATTTCAAATGTTGACCAGAGGGGGAGCACTTTCAAAACCGACACACAGACAATTTGAAAAATCTCTCCTTTTTGGGAGCACCCTAATTTTGATAGATTTCACCACCAGTGGTGCAAATGAAACATTCTCTGTTAGGTGCAATGGTTTCCCGTATTGGGACCATGATTTCGGTTCTCACTTGTTCACCGGTTCTCATATGGACGGTACTTTTTCTTGTTGATGTCTCAAGAAAGGTGAAAATACAAAAAAAACCACACTTACACACACAAATATACACATTGGCAGAAACACAACATTTTCAATGCATGTAAGACTGCATATGGAATAGGCTTGTAATGGTAAACGGTATAATGGAGGGGTAGGGAACCTATGGCTCTCGAACCAGATGTGGCTCTTTTGATAACTGCATCTGGCTTTCAGATAAATCTTAGCTGACATTGCTTAATAAACGATAAGTAATGAATAATTACAGTATTAAAAATAACGTTCAAAGTATAAAACATTCTCATGCATTTGAAGAAGTCTCATTAACGGTAAGAATTATGTTATTTATCATTGGTTAGCGTCAGAATAACAATGTTGTTAAAAATAATAAGAGACTTATTACACTGTTGGTCCTACTTAAAAATGCACGCATTAAGTTGTATTCAGTGTTTAAAAAATATTATATGCTTCTCACGAAAATACATTTTAAAATATTTGGCTTTCATGGCTCTCTCAGCCTAAGAGGTTCCCGACCCCTGGCATAATGATAGACCGCGATAAAATTCCATGCGGTTAGTAATACCGCTAGAATTTGTAATTACCGGAAAAAGGTCATTTATTAATACATTTTAGCAGTGACGGGCCGTGCATTTCTCACCTAGGCCTTCAGTGATGTCCTACTGAGTCTGACTTCACCTCTCAAAATACCGATATTTATGTCACCATCACCACATGGACAAGGCTGGAGATGGGCAACCTTTACCACTCAAAGAGCCATTTTGACCCGTTTTACAAAATAAAGAAAACAATGGGAGCCACAGAACTCTTATGAAATTAAAAATGAAATAACACTCCATACAAAGGTTTTTTTTTGCTTTGTACAAACCAGGGCTGTCAGACACGCAGCCCGCACCTTAATATAAAAATGTAATGTTAGTGCGGCCCGCAAGTTTTATACAGATGCCGCTTGACAGCATCACTCTTGCCAACCCTCCCAATTTTTCCCGGGAGACTCCTGAACTATTGTCGCGAACATCAGCTGATTTTCAACCACACATCAAAAATACCGACATGCTGTAAAGGTACTTCCTTTATCGCTATCTATAATATGTACAAACAGCTTGCCAGCTCAGTCACATATTATATATGGCCTTTGAAGATACATGTAATTGACTGCAAGGCATACTTGTTCAACAGCCATACAGGTCACACTGTGAGTGGCCGTTTAAACAACTTTAACACTCTTACAAATATGCGCCACACTGTGAACCCACACCAAATAGGAATGACAAACACATTTCCGGAGAATATCCGCACTGTAACACAACATAAACACAACAGAACAAATACCCAGAATCCCATGCATCTATAACTCTTCCAGGCTACATTATACACCCCCGGTATAGTTAGGGATGCATGGGATTCTGGGTATTTGTTGCGTTGTGTTTATGTTGTGTTACAGTGCGGATGTTCTCCCGAAATGTGTTTGTCATTCTTGTTTGGTGTGGGTTGACAGTGTGGCGCATATTAGTAAGAGTGTTAAAGTTGTTTATATCACAACCCTCAGCGTAACCTGTATGGCTGTTTATCAAGTATGCCTTGCAGACGCTTCGTGCTACATGTGACCGGCCAGCACGCAGAGAGCATGTTGTAAAAGCGGGCGCGACGACATGGTTTACAGGACGTTTAAGGCATTGCTTGCGCGGCACGCCCTCAATTTTGTACTCCAGGTGTTAAATCGAAGAATGTTAGCCCCGGGTGATATCTTGGTGAGGCATATCAATCTGGAAACCTCTCGGCGAAATTAGGAGTGTCGGCGATTATGCAAGTGAGCCACACCAAAGTGATCAAAGAGCCTCATGCGGCTCTGGAGCCGCGGGTTGCCGACCCCTGTACTATACAGAAACCCACTTGTGCATTGAATTATGGTGGTCTATTTTTCGATGCATTTAACATTCAATAAACGCGCTTCAGCAATTAAAACATATCTTACGTGGTACTGTCAAAATTTTAAGAATTGTCTGAAACAAATTAAACATAAAAAAATTAAGAAATACGATATTTGAACTCACAACTTGTAGAACCCATTTGACGGCCTGTAAGCCAGTGATAGCGGTCGTAGTTGGTCGTAGTCGGTTGATTCGTGCGAAAGTCGCAGGCAAACTGTTTCACCGCCAGGATAGCTTCCGGTGTCGGCCGACCTCGTTTCACAATATGTTGTTTCTCTTAAGAGTCCAGGGCATGACGTTAAAGTGCATCCGGCAGTGGAGGCTCCTCTATGGGGTCTTGGGGCACTAGGAGGTTAACCCCTTTACCACTGTTACCCCAGGTGGTCCTCGGCAAAGGCCTAGTATCTGACTGCCCCCTAGCCAGGGATATGGTGAAGACCTCAATGGCGGCGCAGGTGGAAGACGGTAGATTTAAGAACTACCACAACGGCTGCGATGGCTGCAGATGGCTGCAGCAGAAAAGGGTCCCCGGTTGTCTTGGACTCCATGCCACTGGACCCTGACCTGATTCTGTCAAGGATGGTGTGGTGACACCAGTCTCCCCACGTTAAACGGAGTCACGCACAGGCATCCTCCATAAAGGGAAACACCCCTACCAGTGAGATTGTCATACTCGTTCGAGTGACCACCGATGAGTTTCCCTTAAGTATCCTTCTTGAAAATGGCCTAGCAAATATAAATCTGCTAGGAAAGGGCTATATAGATCTGATTCATAATTATTATTATTATTATTATTAAATTAAACAACACTTGTATTGGATGCTATTTGACTGGGCAGGTGCACCTAATGTAGTGTCCTGTGAGGGTATGTGCATCCTTTCGCATGATATATGCGCGTGTGTGTGGCATGTGACAGATGAGTAATGGACCGAGGAGTGAAATGAATGAGGGGGATGGGAGAGAAGGAGGGCTTGTAGTTGCCACGGCGACCTTCACTCCCCAGGGTTGTTTGACTTGTGTGGCCGTGACAAGGCAGCAGCACCCTCCCTCCATATCCGTCCAAGGATAAATGATTTCCCGTTCGCGTCAGTGTCATATGGAGATGGCCATGTATGTTCGGTTCCCATGCTCACAACAAGAACTGTGCTTTTGAGAACCAGTAGACTCCATGTCGGAAGAGATGACTGGTTGCCTGGCTAGCATAGCACCAGGTTATTAATACACCACACTGAGCCATTGGACACAATCCCAGCAGACCCCCAACGTCTGTTGTACCGTAACCTACAGTATTCAGCACCTTCCTCATCCCAAGAATCACTGCTTTCATTATACACGTTCAAATATGAGGAGGCAGATTAATGGTACATTTCTACGTTCCCAGAGCCCAAAAAAAGTCTGCGGGCTATAGAGCGTTTTCCATTCAGGCTCCAGTACTCTGGAATACCCTCCCGGTAACCGTTAGAGATGCTACCTTAGTAGAAGCATTTAAGTCCCATCTTAAAACTCATTCGTATTCTGTACAAACGAAAACCATAAAATTAAAGTAAAACATTGTAAACCATATAATGATCAAAAACATTATATTTACAGAAACTTTCATGAAACGTTTTGCTGAGAAATATCGTGATTTTACAGATTTTTTCCAAATTATTAGGGTCAACCACCTTTAATGAAGTGACAATGCTGGCAGTTCCACAGAAAAATACCATTATTTTACAGATCAGGGGTCTCTCATTCATCTTACCGGGGGGCCACTGGATGCAGGAACTTGGTGCAAAGTGGGTTCACCTTCCATGGATGGCTATCCCGCCCTAACAACATACTTACCGATCCTACCGCCAGACTTTCGGTGACCCTCTCGTAGGGTTGACCCCATGTTCGCCCGGACAAATATATTATGGGCTTACTGTGACAGCGCTTTATCGCCCACTGTGTTCGCTCATTCACCGAACCAACAGCGCGCCGACTTAAACGCGTGATGTGTATGGCTTTAACAGACATGTTATAGTGACTGCAAGACAAACTTGATCAACAGCCATACAGGTCACACTGACGGTGGCCGTACAAACAACTTTAACACTGTTACAAATATGCGCCACACTGTGGAGCCACATCAAACAAGGATGACAAACACATTTCAGGAGAAGATCCTCACTGTAACACAACATGAACACAAAATAACAAATACCCATAATCCCATGCAGCCCTGACTCTCAGGGGTACACCCCCGCTGCCACCCATGGCATGAAGCAGAGTGGAGGTAGCATGGCATGACATGAGTAGAGGTATCATGGCATGACGTGAGTAAAGGTAGCATGGCATGATGTGAGTAAAGGTATCATGGCATGACGTGAGTAAAGGTAGCATGGCATGACGTGAGTAGATGTAGCATGGCATGACGTGAGTAAAGGTAGTATGGCATGATGTGAGTAGAGGTAGCATGGCATGAAGCAGAGTGGAGGTATCATGGCATGACGTGAGTAGAGGTATCATGGCATGACGTGAGTAAAGGTAGCATGGCATGATGTGAGTAAAACTATCATGGCATGACGTGAGTAGAGGTATCATGGCATGACGTGAGTAAAAGTAGCATGGCATGATGTGAGTAAAAGTAGCATGGCATGATGTGAGTAGAGGTATCATGGCATGACGTGAGTAAAGGTATCATGGCATGACGTGAGTAAAGGTAGCATGGCATGATGTGAATAGAGGTATCATGGCATGATGTGAGTAAAGGTAGCATGGCATGATGTGAATAGAGGTATCATGGCATGACGTGAGTAAAGGTAGCATGGCATGATGTGAGTAGAGGTATCATGGCATGACGTGAGTGAAGGTATCATGGCATGACGTGAGTAAAGGTAGCATGGCATGACGTGAGTAGAGGTAGCATGGCATGATGTGAGTAGTTGTAGCATGGCATGATGTGAGTAAAGGTAGCATGGCATGATGTGAATAGAGGTATCATGGCATGATGTGAGTAAAGGTAGCATGGCATGATGTGAATAGAGGTATCATGGCATGACGTGAGTAAAGGTAGCATGGCATGACGTGAGTAAAGGTAGCATGGCATGACGTGAGTAGTTGTAGCATGGCATGATGTGAGTAAAGGTAGCATGGCATGATGTGAGTAAAGGTAGCATGGCATGACGTGAGTAAAGGTATCATGGCATGACGTGAGTAGATGTAGCATGGCATGACGTGAGTAGAGGTAGCATGGCATGATGTGAGTAGAGGTAGCATGGCATGAAGCAGAGTGGAGGTATCATGGCATGACGTGAGTAGAGGTATCATGGCATGATGTGAGTAAAGGTATCATGGCATGATGTGAGTAAAGGTATCATGGCATGACGTGAGTAGAGGTATCATGGCATGATGTGAATAAAGGTATCATGGCATGACGTGAGTAAAGGTAGCATGGCATGATGTGAGTAAAGGTATCATGGCATGACGTGAGTAAAGGTATCATGGCATGACGTGAGTAGAGGTATCATGGCATGATGTGAATAAAGGTATCATGGCATGATGTGAGTAAAGGTAGCATGGCATGACGTGAGTAGAGGTATCATGGCATGATGTGAGTAGAGGTATCATGGCATGACGTGAGTAAAGGTAGCATGGCATGATGTGAGTAGAGGTATCATGGCATTACGTGAGTAAAGGTAGCATGGCATGATGTGAGTAAAGGTATCATGGCATGACGTGAGTAAAGGTAGCATGGCATGAGGTGAGTAAAGGTATCATGGCATGACGTGAGTAGAGGTATCATGGCATTACGTGAGTAAAGGTAGCATGGCATGATGTGAGTAAAGGTATCATGGCATGACGTGAGTAGAGGTATCATGGCATGACGTGAGTAGAGGTATCATGGCATGACGTGAGTAAAGGTAGCATGGCATGATGTGAGTAAAGGTAGCATGGCATGACGTGAGTAGAGGTAGCATGGCATGACGTGAGTAGAGGTAGCATGGCATGATGTGAGTAAAGGTAGCATGGCATGATGTGAGTAGAGGTAGCATGGCATGACGTGAGTAAAGGTAAAGTCGCCAGGCTGACTCCCTGGCAACTTTCGATTTAAATAATTGACATGATTAGTGAAAACAGGTGTGCGAGTTCAAAATGTGAGACAGGTGCGTGACATGAAGACAGGTGAAAACTAATGGGTAGTCACGGAAACAAAACAAACAAGGAAGTGCAAAAACAGGAACTGAGTGTCCAAAAAACAAACAGCACATGGCCAAACAAAAACATGCTCAACAGACATGACAGTTGAGGTATAACACGGATTGGCACATTATTTATTTTACAAATTACTCACTTTTATTACTTTAGCGTGCTTAAATTTGTGTTTTTAATGTAATTTTATGACGCTTTTCTCTTGGAATTTGGACTTCATTCTTTCACTGAGATTATGATCATTTTAGTGTAGCCAAGAACTACTTTGTTAGTCAGATGCTGGTCGGGTGCAAACGGAGTACGCTCTAACAGAATGAGGCCACACAATAAGCAAAGCATCTGCTAGGCTTGTTTTTTAAGGGTCTTACTTGGCATTTTGCAAGCGAATGCATCATTAGTCCTTTGCTGCTGGCCTCTTTGGGATTGTGCTCGCTCTAATTCACACATATTTATTTTATGACTGTGGCTTTATTGTACATATTTGGAAAATCAAAAAGTTTACATACACTTGTAAAGAACATCAGGTCATGGCTGTCTTGAGTTTCCAATCATTTCTACAACTCTTATTTTTTGGTGATAGAGTGATTGGAGCACATACTTGTTGCTCATAAAATAACATTCATGAACTTTGGTTCTTTTATGAATTTATTTTGGGTATACTGAAAATGTGACCAAATCTGTTGGGTCAAAAGTATACACACAGCAATGTTAACATTTGGTTACATGTCCTTTGGCAAGTTTCTGTTATGATCCGCTGCCCGGATCATAACACATTCTGGTTTTGTTCGGTTTTGGTATTATGTTCTACTAATGTTTACCTTAGTTACTAGTGGCACTTCTTTGTTTATTCTAATACCATAGTCAGGTATTGTTTGCACCTGTCATTTGCTCCTGACGCGCACCTGTCTTTGTTGATTACCACCTTGATTTAAGCCTGCCGTCTTTGTTCATTCTTTCTCGCTTCGTAGTTTGTGTTTCCCTACAGTGACTATTCTGATTCCATGTTTGTACTTGCTAGCTTCCACGCTAAGCCTTTTGTTCCTCTAGCTCCCATGCTCGTGGTTTTGTTTTGCCTTTTGTGCCTCTTGCAAGTTTTCTGTTCTTAGTCTGTTCTTTAGTTTTTACAAAACAGTATTTCTTACCTTACGCTGTGTCCGAGCCAGATCTGCATCAAGAGAGAACGCACCCGCATCACGATGCCAACCATTCGTCACAGTTTCACTGCAATAAGGCGTTTCTGGTAGCTATCCGCAAGCTTCTGGTTGAATTTTTAACCACTCCTCCTGACAAAATTGGTGCAGTTCAGCTAAATTTGTTGTTTTTCTGATATGGACTTGTTTCTTCAGCATTGTCCACATGTTTAGGTCAGGACTTTGGGATGGCCATTGTAAAATTTTAATTCTTGCTGGATTTAGCCATTCCTTTACCACTTTTGACATCCAACTGCGCCCAAGACCCAACCTCCGGGCTGATGATGTTAGGTTGTCCTGAAGAATTGAGGTAATCCTCCTTTTTTTGTTGTTCAATTTACTCTCTGTAAAGCACTAGTTCCGTTGGCAGCAAAACAGGGCCAGAACATAATACTACCACCACCATGCTTGGCGGTAGGCATGGTTTTTCTGGGATTAAAGGCCTCACCTTTTCTCCTCCAAACATATTTCTGGATATTGTGGCCCAATAGCTCAATTTTAGTTTCATATGACCACAGAAATTTCCTCCAGAAGAGGATAGGTTGATTGGCAACACTAAATTGGCCCTCTATCTCTGTTGGGCCTGTGATTAGCAGGCGACTTATCCAGGGTGTACGCCGCCTTCCGCCCGATTGTAGCTGAGATAGGCACCAGCGCCCCCCGTGACCCCAAAGGGAATAAGCGGTAGAAATTAGTTGGATGGATAGATGGTCTTATCTTTGTCCATGTGATGTCAGATGACACAAAAATGTAGCTGTTTGGCCAGAATACCCAGAAACATGTAGGATTGTACTTCAAAGTCCCCGCCTTTGGCTGCCGCCCAGCTCACCCTGCACCCGTGCTCTATAGGACCCCTATTATCAGAGGTGAGCCCATTGGAGGAGGAACCTACATTGCCTTTTTGGCCTATGCCCAGCTGAGCCCCATGGAGACAGGCCTAGCCACCGGGCCCCTGTGACCTGCGTCCGGGCAAGGGAAATCTGTGTCCCTGTTTAGGTCGAGCTGCTCTTTGTCTAGTTCCTCACCTAGGACCTGTCTGTCTTGGAAGACCCTACCAGGGGCATAGCTCCTCTAGGATCATTGGGACAAGCAAACTCCCCTACCACATACTTGCCAACCTTGAGACCTCCGATTTCGGGAGGTGGGGGGTGGGGGCGTGGTTAAGAGGGGAAGAGTATATTTACAGCTAGATTCATCAAGTCAAATATTTTGTGTATATATATATGTATATATATATATGTATATATATATATATATGTATATATATATATGTGTGTATATATAATTTTTTTTAATTTATTTTTTTTATCTATATATATATATATATACATATATATAAATAAAAGAAATACTTGAATTTCAGGGTTCATTTATTTACACATTTACACACACATAACACTCATCTACTCATTGTTGAGTTAAGGGGTTGAATTGTCCATCCTTGTTTTTCTAACCATATGCATGCATAGTAGATGGCAGTATTTTCCTGTTTAAAAGTGTCACAACATTGCTTTTTACGGCAGACGAAGTGCTTTACGGTAGACAAACACGGACTGCTGTTGTTGTGTGTTGTTAGTTACCGCGCTGGGAGGACGTTAATGAAACTGCAATAAAACAATAAACCCAAATAATAAACTAAGAACTCACACGCGATCATTCTACAGTTATAACGTCATTGGGCAGACACACTCTTTACATTGTGGGAAAGCGGACGTGAAAACAGGCTGTCGACACGTCACTCAGGCCCGGATGGAGCTGGAGGGGGCGTGGTCTCCAGCTCCGCCTGAATTTCGGGAGATTTTAGGAAGAAAAAATTTGTCCGGGGAGGTTTTCGGGAGAGGCGCTGAATTTCGGGATTCTCCCCAAAAATCTGTGAGGGTTGGCAAGTATGCCCTACCACGATAACGTGGCAGTTCAGAGAGGGTTATTTATACATATTTATATCCTCCTTTGAAATAATTCCTAATGCAATGATAGGAGCCGGGCTGCGGTTTAATCTGTCGAGGATGACGTCCATGATGGCCACAGAGGGAACAGACAGCGAGGTGCGGTGAAGCTGAACTATGCAGCTGAACTTTAAATCCTCTTAGCGTCCTCGACTCTGCCGCTCTCATTCATGTGTCTCCCGCGTGCATCTAACCACCAATCTGCTAGGACGTTTTACTCTGTGTAAATTAGAACACTCTTTTATTTTTTTCCTTCTTCTTATCCCTGCGCTCCCGCCATCTGTAGGCCCTCTCGCTAGCAACCTCCTCTTCCCTGCAAGGTTACTCCCAAGGACAGCCTGTTCCCAGCATCCCCTGCGTGATTGGATGACAGAGCTGTGCAAATGGCTGGACTCCAACACTGCTGCAACGCTGTCTGCACTCACATCAGCACGCGGCAGCTCGCTGTTACAAGCTGCCGACAAAATATGCGACACAGGCAGACTTCTTCAATCAGTGTGCTGCACTTTTCATGGTGGCTAAACATGCTTGCCAGCACTTTTGCCAGCACGTACGCGCGCTATAAAAAAACCCCACTTGACCCATGCTTGCAGTCAGCCTGCACAGTCTGGCCATAGGCAAACATTTCCCTTTGTGATAAGTGGACATGACACACGACAAGCTCAGCAGACCTGGAAAGCAGAAAGCAAACCCATTCAAATCAGCTCAAGCAAATAGATGAGCAGCAATGACCCCCAAATGTGCCACCTGGAAAAAGATTTAAGCACAGGTGACCAACTCAAGGCCCGGGGGGCAGATCTGGCCTGCCACATCATTTAATGTGGCCCACCATGTCATTTTTTAATTGGCCTGCTACATCATTTATTAATTGGCTTTTCACATCAATTAAGGTGACCCGACACAAAATTATTTACTTTCCCCTCCACATGATTTAATGTGGCCCGCCACATCATTTGTTAATTGGCTCAACACATCATTTTTTTATTGGCCCGCTACATAATTTATTATTTGGCCCCACACATCAATCAATGTGGCCCGACACATAATTATTTAGTAGGCCCGCTACATTATTTAATGTGGCCAACCACATCATTTATTAATTGGCCTGCTACATCATTTATGAATTGGCTCATCACATCAGTTAAGGTGGCCCGACACATATTTATGTAGTTGGCCTGACACATCATTTAGTGTGGTCCACCTCCTCCGTTGTTTATTGGCCCACCACTTCATTTATTAATTGGGCCGCTAAATAATTTATTAATTGGCCTGCCACATCATTTATTAATTGGCTCGCCACATCAATTAAGGTGACCCGACACAAAATTATTTTTGTTTGCCCGCCACATGATTTAAAGTGGCCCGCCACATCATTTATTAATTGGCCCTCCACATCATTTATCAATTGGCTCGCCACATCAAATCATGAGGCCCGACAAAATTATTTAGTTGGCCCGCCACGTCATTTAATGTGACCCGCCACGTCATTTATTAAATGGCCCTCTACTTAATTTATTAATTGGCCCGCCGCATCATTTGTTAATTGGCTCAACACATCGTTTAACGTGGCTC
>NC_084621.1:176439-256439 GCF_033978795.1 Nerophis ophidion
CCCAGGGGTCCCCAAATTACGGGCCGTGTGAAAGAAGCATTAATGCTGCTTGTTGTCAACACCCATATAGCTAGCATATATGTAATACACATATATATTAATTGTTGTCTTCATTAGACAAATGCTCAAGGAATGAAGAAGTAGTTTGCTGTGTTTCAAATGTGCTTGTCAGTCCCCTAACGGCGTGTACCAAATTTTGCAATGAATCAATGAAACACCCGTAGGTTACAGTGCGTGGTTTTTTTTGTAGAGCTGTGTGAGAAATGTCAGGTCAATCCCACTGATTGGGGTCAATAACTGTTAGGAGTGTCCCAATCTGATATTAACATCAGATATCAGTCGGTTATCAGCAAAAAAAACAACAACTGGTATCATATGATATCGGCTTGTATCTAAAATCTCTGCTAATAACTCCTGCAGAGTATTTACTTGCACAAAGCTGGACTGCCAGATAACAACACTTTTGTGCCGATTTCCGATATTGTCCAACTCTTAATTACCGATTTCCGATATCAACCGATCCAACAGTCTTGGAATGAACACATAATTATGCCTAATTTTGTTGTGATGCCCCGCTGGATGCATTAAACAATGTAACCAGCTTTTCCAAAATAAATCAACTCAAGTTTTGTAAAAATAAAAAAAAACAACAACATGGCACTGCCATATTTATTATTAAAGTCACAAAGTGCATTATTTTTTTTAAACATGCCTCAAAACAGCAGCTTGGAATTTGGGACATGCTCTCCCTGAGAGAGCATGAGGAGGGTGAGGTGGGGGGTCTGTATATTGTAGCGTCCCGGAAGAGTTAGTGCTGCAAGGGATTCTGGGTATTTGTTCTGTTGTGCTTATGTTGTGTTACGGTGAAGATGTTCTTGTTTGGTGTGGGTTCACAGTGTGGCGCATATTTACAACAGTGTTAAATTTTTTTACACGGCCACCCTCAGTGTGACCTGTATGGCTGTTGACCAAATATGCCTTGCATTCGCTTGTGTGTGTGAAAAGCCGTAGATATTACGTGATTGGTCCAGCACACAATTGCAGTGCCTTTAAGGTTTATGGGCGCTCTGTACTTCTCCCTACATCCGTGTACACAGCAGCGTTTTAAATAGTCATCAATTTTACTTTTTGAAACCGATACCGATAATTTGGAACCCGATACCGATAATTTCCAATATTACATTTTAAAGTATTTATCGGCCGATAATATTGGCAGTCCGATATTATCTGACATCCCTACTAAATATTATCCCATAAGTACACAAGTTTGATGTTTGTATTTTTATTTTAGTGAAATAGTTTTAAAAAAGGTAAATATGGTAGGCTACAGCTAAGCACACAAACTAGATATATGCAATTGAACAATATTGCTGTCTAAAAGTTCAAATTAAAGTACCACTGATAGTCACACACACACACACTAGCTGTGGTGAAATGACTCCCTGCATTTTTGACCCATCCCCTTGTTCTACCCCCTGGGAGATGAGGGGAGCAGTGAGGGAATCATTTTTTGGTGATTTAACCCCCAATTCCAACCCTTGATGCTGATTGCCGGCTCCCATTTTTATAGACTTTGGTATGACTTGTAAAACCAAACTTCAGTTTAGGAAAGCTTACCGGTGCTGTATGTAAACAAACAAAACTAAGTGGATAAGACAAAAGCGGTGCACACAACATTAGTTAATATAAACAAGCATCAGTTAATTATTGTTGCATATTACTTATATACAAAGTTTTTAAGGCAGATGCGTATTTGAAAGAATCCACTATAACATTTTTTAGAAATTATTGTGACCACAAGGTCACCAAAACACAAATTACCACTCACAAGCACACGTCAAAAGCATAAATCTGTCATAAATGTAGTTAATAATTTCACTTGGTCAAACTTTCTGACATTCCGCACTACAAAATAAAAGTATCGTATTTATTGTGATTCCTGCTGGTTAGCTTGCACTAATAGGAAGACTAGGGTTTTCTTCATGTGTGCTGCTTTTGTAGTATTTTGTTTGCATGTGTCGGCGTTGTCTTCCGCCCGATTGTAGCTGAGATAGGCACCAGCGACCCCAAAGGGAATAAGCAGCAGAAAATGAATGGATGGAAGGATGTGTTGGCGTGGTTGTAGCTGAGTAGCCGAGATGTAAATGGAGCTACAGCAACATATTTGGGGTTAAAGGCCTACCGAAATGAGATGTTCTTATTTAAACGGGGATAGCAGCTCCATTCTATGTGTCATACTTGATCATTTCGCGATATTGCCATATTTTTGCTGAAAGGATTTAGTAGAGAACACCGACGATAAAGTTCGCAACTTTTGGTCGCTAATAAATAAAACCTTGCCTGAACTGGAAGTAGCAGACGATGTGTGCTCCTCACATTGTTTATAATCATAGCCACCAGTAGCAAGAGCGATTTGGTCCGAGAAAGCGAGGATTTCCCCATTATTTGAGCGAGGATGAAAGATTTGTGGATGAGGAAAGTGAGAGTGAAGGACTAGAAAAAA
The DNA here is from genome assembly GCF_033978795.1 of Nerophis ophidion. Lineage (NCBI taxonomy): Eukaryota > Metazoa > Chordata > Actinopteri > Syngnathiformes > Syngnathidae > Nerophis > Nerophis ophidion. The sequence continues at coordinate 178,943 of NC_084621.1, forward strand.
AAAAAGACTATACAGTGGGAGCGATTCAGATGTTATTGGACAAATTTATTAGGATAATTCTGGAAAATCCCTTATCTGCTTATTGTGTTACTGGTGTTTTAGTGAAATTATAAAGTCATACCTGAAAGTCGGAGAGGTGTGGTGACCGCCAGTGTCTCTGATGGAAGCCATGGAGGAGCCAAAAAAGTCACAGCTGCCTCTTTGACAGCTGCAGGAGGGCGCAAGATCTGCTCATGTCTCCGGTAAGAGCCGACTTAGTACCACAATTTTCTCACCGAAACCTGCCGGTTGACATGTGGTAAAGAAACATGTTCACTTGACCGCTTTGTGTTATAGCTTCACAACAAACAAAGAAACACCGGCTGTGTTTTGGTTGCTAAAGGCAGCTGCAATCCACCGCTTTCCACCAACAGCCTTCTTCTTTGACGTCTCCATTATTAATTGAACAAATTGCAAAAGATTCAGCAACACAGATGTCCAGAATAATGTGTAATTATGCGATTAAATCGGACGACTTTTAGCCATGAGTGGTGCTGGGATAAAATGTCCCCTCCAACTGATAACGTCATCATTCCGCAATGTTTTCAACAGGACACTTAGCAGGAAATTTAAAATTGCAATTTAGTAAACTAAAGCGGCCGTATTAGCATGAGTTGAAATGTTTGGATTTCATCAATGACATATAAACTATCAGACTGCGTGGTCGCTAGTAGTGGCTTTCAGTAGGCCTTTAAGCCGGTGAAAAAGAGGCGTCGCTGCAGTGATGGCGGTGCTGAAAGAACAGCGACCATGGAGAGGAGGGGGTAGGGGTCAGCAGGGAGAGCAGGAAGGAGATGAAGCATGGCCGCTCCGTTATTCATGACCTACTGTATATAGCACAGAGGCCTCTACACTACTACCTCTCAACTGGTCGTAACATGAGGTGCAAATGTAATGACATCCAAGATCCGTATCAGAAATGCTACCTTAGCTGATTACCTTTTGTGTTTATTGTTGTGGTTTGCACTAATACCGTATTTTTTGGAGTATAAGTCGCTCCGGAGTATACGTAAGTCTCACCTGCCGAAAAGGCATAAAAAAGAAAGAAACAAACATATATGTCGCACTGGAGTATAAATCGCATTTTGGGGGGAAATTTATTTGATAAAATCCAACGCCAAGAATAGACATTTGAAAGGCAATTTAAAATAAATAAAGAATAGTGAACAACAGGCTGAATAAGTGTAGGTTATATGAGGCATAAATAAGCAACTGCTATGTTAACCTAACATATTATGGTAAGAGTCATTCAAATAACTATAACATATAGAACATGCTATACCTTTACCAAACTATCTCTCACTCCTAATCCATAAATCCCATGAAATCTTATACGTCAAGTCTCTTATGTGAATAATATTATTTGATATTTTACGGTAATGTTTTAATAGTTTCACACATAAGTCGCTCCCGGCCAAACTATGAAAAAAACTGTGATTTACAGTCCGAAAAACACAATATACAGTACTGTGCTACAGTCTTAGGCCGCCATTGGATATGCATTGTTGTGTTAGTATGTCATCCAGGAGAAGTCGCCTTCAAACTCTGCCAAGGCCAAATTATTGGGAAAAATTAAGATATTGTATGTCTGTTAGTAAGCAGGGCAGCACGGTGGAACAGGGGTTAGGGCATGTGCCTCAAAATACGAATGTCCTGAGTAGTCCTGGGTTCGATCCTGTGCTCGGGATCTTTCTGGGTGGAGTTTGCATGTTCTCCCTGTGACTGCGTGGGTTCCCTAATGGTACTCCGGCTTCCTCCCACCTCCAAATACATGCTTTTTGATTGATTGATTGATTGATTGATTGATTGATTGATTGATTGATTGATTGAAAATGTTATTGGTAGATTGCACAGTACAGTACATATTCCGTACAATTGACCAGTAAACGGTAACACCCCAATAAGTTTTTCAACTTGTTCAAGTCGGGGTCCACGTTCATCAATTCATGGTACAAATATATACTATCAGCATAATACAGTCATCACACAAGTTAATCATCAGAGTACGTACATTGAATTATTTACAATCCGGGGGATGAGATGTGGAGGGGGGGTTAAGTTTGGTTGATATCAGCACTTCAGTCATCAATAATTGCATCATCAGAGAACTGGTTATTGAAACAGTGTAGGTGTGACTTAGTAGGATATGTACAGCCAGCAGAGAACATAGTGAGCTCAGAAAGCATAAGAACAAGTATATACATTTGATTATTTACCATTCGGGGAGGTTTGATGCTGTTGGGGGAGGGTGTTAGTCTCGGGTTGAAGTTGCCTGGAGGTGTTCTTTTAGTGCGGTATTGAAGGAGGCTAGAGATGCACTTTCTTTTATACCTGTTGGGAGTGCATTCCATATTGATGTGTCATAGAAGGAGAATGAGTAAAGACCTTTGTTAGACAGGAATCTGGGTTTAACGTGGTTTGTGGAGCTCCCCCTGGTGTTGTGGTTATGGCGGTCATTTATGTTATGGAAGTAGTTTGACATGTTATATGGTATTGTGAATAAACTTGAAACTTAAACTTGAAACTACTTCGGTATCAAAGAGGTGTAGCGGATTTTATAGACTAGGCTCAGTGCAAGTTGTTTGACTCTGTCCTCCACCCTGAGCCAGCCCACTTTACCTGGGGATAGGTTGATTGGCAACACTAAATGGTCCCTAGTGTGTGAATGTTGTCTGTCTATCTGTGTTGGCCCTGTGATGAGGTGGCGACTTGTCCAGGGTGTACACCGCCTTCCGCCCGATTGTAGCTGAGATAGGCTCCAGCACCCCCCCGCGACACCCAAAAAAGGGACAAGCGGTGGGAAATGTATGGATGGATGTTACTAAGCAGTTAACTTCATGGTTAACTGCTTAGTAATTTGGTGTAATTTGAGTAGTTCCATTGAGGCCACAGCAATTTGACGGGTGAAAATAAAAGTCCTTTTAGCGTCTTTCCAAGTGATGTGCAGCTCTGTATTGAACTATCGATACCAGATCTTAATGCTCTAATGTTGGTTCTTGAACCAAAATATTGATACTTTTTATATTTTAGTTATTTGAGATAATGCATATCAGCAAAGGAACAAAGTGTAAAGCAGGGGTCTCAGACACGCCGTGAGACGTTATTTTGCGGCCCCCGCCTTAATATGAAAGTTTAATGTTAGTGCGGTCCACAAGTTTTATATGAATGGCGCTTGACAGGTTTGTGTTATTTGGATTCAAAATGGCTCTTTCAACATTCTGGGTTGCCTACCCCTGCATTAGTGGAAAAGTGGCAAGTGAGTGAAAGCGACAGAGACGTTGCCATGGAGACGAGAGTTTTCTTACATGCCTGGCTGCAGTCACACCGTGACACCTGTCTGTCAGTAATAACTTGGACCAATTTAAATTATTTGTTTTTTTTATTGTTTAATTTGCATTGCCTCACACTTCCCCGTCTATTATCCGCTGACCGCCGTGTTGCTGTAGGGAGGAAAAAGGAACAACACACATTGCAGAAATAACATAATTCTCCGTGTGTCGGCAAAATACAAATATATTCAACAACCCCAAACATGTCTTTTTCAAAGCCTTCAGTGAAGAGAAAGGTTAGTGATGAGCAAAGAAAATTCCATGAAAAGTGGGAGATGCAATATTTTTTTGTTTTTTGGGACCCCGACATGTCTTATTTGCACTGAGAAAGTTGCGGTGCACAAGGGATACAATTTGAAATTTCATTATTAGGGCTGCGAATCTTTGGGTGTCCCACGATTCGATTCAATATTGATTTCTTGGGGTCGCGATTCGATAATATATCGATTTTTTTTTTCGATTCAACGCGATTCTCGATTCAAAAATGATATTTTTCTGATTCAAAAGGATTGTGTATTCATTCAATACATAGATTTCAGCAGGATCTACCCCAGTCTGCTGACATGCTAGCAGAGTAGTAGATTTAAAAAAAAGCTTTTATAATTGTAAAGGACAATGTTTTTTAACTGATTGCAATAATGTAAATTTGTTTTAACTATTAAAGGAAGCAAAAATCAGACTTATTTTATCTTTGTGAAAACATTGGACACAGTGTGTTGTCCAGCTTATGAGATGCCATGCAAGTGTAAGCCACTGTGACACTATTGTTCTTTTTTATTATTTTTATAAATGTCTAATGATAATGTCAATGAGGGATTTTTAATCACTGCTATGCTGAAATTATAACTAATATTGATACTGTTGTTGATAATATTCACTACTTTTGTTTTGTTCTGTGTGGTGTTTGTGTCTCCTCTCAATTGTTCTGTTTATTGCAGTTCTGAGTGTTGCTGGCTCAGCTTTGGTTCTGGAATTGGATTGCATTGTTATGGTATTGCTGTGTATTGTTTTGTTGGATTGATAAAAAATAGAATAAAAATTAGATTTTTAGAAAAATGACAATCGATTCTGAATCACACAACTTGAAAATCGCGATTCGTATTCGAATCGATTTTTTACAAACCCCTAGTCATTATACAACTAGACACGTGGAGGAGTATGCACATTTTTTTTAGGAAATCTTTTCTTGCGGCCCAGCCTCACCCAGACTCTGCAGCCAGTGGCCCCCAGGTAAAGTGAGTTTGAGACACCTGGTGTAAAGTAACTAATGGAGATCTAAAATGAAAGGCGATTGGTGGGTATTACTTTTTCTTCCACTTAGATAAATACGTAACTTGCAACTGCAAAGGCAAATTGCGCTGGGCTCAATCATTCAGTCTGTTATTTGTTTATTTAAGAAAAGGACTGGCAAAAAAAAAAAAGTCAGAAGGTGTATGTGTCCTCTTAATGTAGTCTGGAGACTACATCAGAGATATTCAACTACAGTCGTGGTCAAAAGTGTACGTACACTTGTAAAGAACATGATGTCATGGCTGTTTTGAGTTTTCAATCATTTCTATAACTTTTTTTTGTGATAAAGTGATTGGAGCACATACAGGTGCTGTTCATATTATTAGAATATCATGAAAAAGTTGATTTATTTCAGTAATTATATTCAGAACGTGAAACTTACATATTATATCAATTCATTACACAGATAGTGATATATTTGAAATGTTTATTTCTTTAAATTTTGATGATTAGTACTGACAATTACTGAAAATTCCAAATTCAGTATCTCAGAAAATTAGAATATTAGTTAAGACTAGTACCAAAAAATATTTTTTAGAAATGTGGGCCAAGTGAAAAGTATGAAGATGTAAAGTTTCAGCATGTATGGCAATCAATACTTAGTTGCAGCTCCTTGCTGCAGCAATACATGGAGTCCAGCAGTCTGTTGCACCCTCAGGTGTTATGAGAGTCCAGGTTGCTTTAATAGTGGCCTTCAGCTCTTCAGCATTGTTGGCTCTGGCATCTGGCATCTTCCGCTTCACAATACCACATAGCTTTCCTACGGGGTTAAGGTCAGGTGAGTTTGCAGGCCAGTCAAGAACAGGGATACCATGGTCCTTAAAGCAGGTACTGGTAGATTTGGCACTGTGTGCAGGTGCCAAGTCATGTTGGAAAATGAAATCTTCACCTCCATAAAATTGGTCGGCGGCAGGCAGCATAAAACGTCCTGGTAGACTGCTGCATTGACCCTAGACCTCAGGAAACCCAGTGGACCAACACCAGAGGATGACATGGCACCCCAGACCATTACCCATTGTGGACATTTGACACTGGACTTCAGGCAACGTGGATTCTGTGCCTCTCCTGTCTTCCTCCAGACTCTGGGACCTTGATTTCCAAAGGAGATACAACATTTACTTTCATCTGAAAACATAACTTTGGACCACTCAGCAGCAGTCCAGTCCTTTTTGTCTTGAGCCCAGGCGAGACGCTTTTGACGTTGTCTCTTATTCAAGAGTGGCTTTACACAAGGAATGCGACAGCTGAAGCCCATATCTTGCATACGTCGGTGCGTGGTGGTTCTTGAAGCACTGACTCCAGCTGCAGTCCACTCTTTGTGGATCTCCCCCACATTTTTGAATCGGTTTAGTTTGACAATCCTCTCCAGGGCACGGTTATCCCTCTTGCTTGTACACTTTTTTCTAGCACATCTTTGTCTTCCCTTGGCCTCTCTATTAATGTGCTTGGACACAGAGCTCTGGGAACATCCAACCTCTTTGGCAATGACCTTTTGTGTCTTGCCCTCCTTCTTTAAAGTATCAATGGTCATCTTTTGGACAGTTGTCAAGTCAGCAGTCTTCCCCATGATTGAATCAAAACGAGAGACCATTTAAAGGCTTTTCCAGGTGTTTTGAGTGAGTTAGCTAATTAGAGTGTGGCACCAGGTGTCTTCAATATCTGACCTTTTCACCATATTCTCATTTTCTGAAATGGTGAATTTAGGGTTTTCATTGGTTGTCAGCTATAATCATCTCCTTTTGGGCAAAAAACACTTGAAATGTATCAGTCTGTTTGGAATGAATGTATACATTAAACAAGTTTGACTTTCTAAATGGAATTACTGAAATAAATCAACTTTTTCATGATATTCTAATAATATGACCAGCACCTGTACTTGTTGGTCACAAAAAACATTCATGAAGTTTGGTTTATTATAACTCTGCTGAAGTGTGACCAAATCTGCTGGGTCAAAAGTATACGTACAGCAATGTTAATATTTGCTTAGATGTCTATAGGCCTGCGATGAGGTGGCGACTTTACCAGGGTGTACACCGCCTTCCGCCTGATTGTAGCTGAGATAGGCACCAGCAAATCTCCCCCCCCCCCCCCCCCGGAGCCCCAAAAGGGAATAAGCGGTAGAAAATGGATGGATGGATGTCTATAGGCAAGTTTGACTTTTCGTTTTACTGTCACAAAATAGCATTTTTTTTTTTTTTTTTCACGGAGATTAAAAAAGTCTGTTTTTGTCAAATCATCTTTTTAATTTGTTAATTTCATCTGTTATTAAATGATAAATAATGATAAACGGGTTGTACTTGTATAGCGCTTTTCTACCTTCAAGGTACTCAAAGCGCTTTGACACGACTTCCACATTCACACACACATTCACACACTGATGGAGGGAGCTGCCATGCAAGGCGCCACCCAGCACCCATCAGGAGCAAGGGTGAAGTGTCTTGCTCAGGACACAACGGACGTGACGAGGTTGGTACTAGGTGAGAATTGAACCAGGGACCCTCGGGTTGCACACGGCCACTCTCCCACTGCGCCACACCGTCTTTGTATTAGCTTTTGTGTGTTGTCTCCTGAACAAAATGCAGTTGTATGATCTGCAAATAATAGTTATCTCTTTTAAGATGGAATTTTTGACACAGCCCTTGTACTGGACTTCAATATTAGGTTTTGTTAAGGATCTAGAAATGTTAACACAACACATCAGAAACATTACAGAAAGTTAACTTTGATTCTGCTGCTTCAGGCATTCAAGTCCCAACGCCCTTGAGTGTGTGCGAGTGTGTTTGTGCGTGTGTGTGTGTGTGTGTGTGTTGACTGTAGTGTTGACTATACGCGTTATATCCTGCTTTTTTGTCTTCTTTGGGCAAAACACTCCTTGACAGTCATGTGGCACCACGCTCAAAACCCCCAAAAGGAATTTTCCATAACCACCCACCTGACCCTCTTCCAACGTCATCCTCGTTCCTTATCCTCCTTTTTGCTTTCAGCCCTTCTCACGCCTTGTTTCTGTGATCCTATTTAACCCTATCTGCCTCTCCATCATCTATCCCCGGAGATCTCAGCCCTCATTTTGCCATCTTTCACTACTTCATTTTCTTCTTACCATACCCTCCTTTTCTGCTCACTTCTACCCCCTTTCTGGACTTTGTGAGTGGAACACAGATTTTGTCAGACATTTATAAAACCGGATTAGCTCGGATCACCTTCACACACACACACACACACACACACACACACACACACACACACATGGATGACTCCCACACCAGCATACAAAGTAGTCTTGGCACTGCCTACACCCAATTTGTATGAAAAGTATGCCGACACAAGTGGTGACATGCTCATTTTTGACATGTTGCTTTCCGTTCTCTTTTCTGAAGGATGGCAAAAAAAGTTAGTTTTATGATTAAACGGGATGGCATTCAGGTTAACTGTCAGAAGTATGTGTTTGCATGTGCAAACGTTAGCAAGCTCCTCCTTAAAGTTAAAGTAGCAATGATTGTCTCACACACACACCAGGTGTGGTGAAATGTGTCCTCTGCATTTGACCCATCACCCTCGATCACCCCCTGGGAGGTGAGGGGAGCAGTGAGCAGCAGCGGTGACGCGCCTGGGAATAATTTTAGGTGATTTAACCCCCAATTCCAACCCTTAATGCTGAGTGCCAAGCAGGGAATAATGAGTCCCATTTTTATGATCTTTGGTATAACTCGGCCGGGGTTTGAACTCCCAACCCACCGATCTCAGGGCGGACACTCTAACCACTAGGCCTAGTTCATGAAGAATAACGTAAGATATTGAGACACTACTATTTTTGATTCCAGGGTGGAGGAAATGTTTGTCAAGATTTAAAAAATAAAAAGAAAATAAATTCCTCTATTAAAGCTGAAAATCTTGCAAAGTGCCATATAGTCGTGCTATATGTCTTCCATATTTGTTACATAGCACATTGCACATAATAAACTTATAGAATATAAAGGTGCCAAATAGGAGCCAAAAGCTAGGTTCCATCTAGCTAGGTTGATGACCTAAGATCAGGGTAGCATACTTGCCAACCTTGAGACCTCCGAATTTGGGGTGGGCGGGGTGGTCCAGGGGGTGGGGTTAAGCGGGGAGGAGTATATTTATAGCTAGAATTCACTGAAATTCAAGAATTCAAGTATTTCATATACATATATATATATATACATATATATATACATAAATATATATATATATATATATATATATATATGTATATTTAGGCTGCAAATCTTTGGGTGTCCCACGATTCGATTCAATATCGATTCTTGGGGTCGCGATTCAATTATAAATCACATTTTTTTCTCGATTCAACGCGATTCTCGATTCAAAAACTAAATTTTTCCGATACAAAACAATTCTGTATTCATTCAATAGATAGATTTCAGCAGGATCTACCCCAGTCTGCTGACATGCTAGCAGAGTAGTAGATTTTTTATAATTGTAAAGGACAATGTTTTATCAACTGATTGCAATAATGTACATTTGTTTGAACTATTAAAGGAAGCAAAAATATGACTTATTTTATCTTTGTGAAAACATTGGACACAGTGTGTTGTCCAGCTTATGAGATGCCATGCAAGTGTAAGCCACTGTGACACTATTGTTCTTTTTCATTATTCTTATAAATGTCTAATGATAATGTCAATGAGGGATTTTTAATCACTGCTATGCTGAAAGTATAACTAATATTGATACTGTTGTTGATAATATTCACTACTTTTGTTTTGTTCTGTGTGGTGTTTGTGTCTCCTCTCAATTGTTCTGTTTGTTGCAGTTCTGAGTGTTGCTGGCTCAGGTTTGCTTTTGGAATTGGATTGCATTGTTATGGTATTGCTCTGTAATGTCCATCCTCGTTCTATTCTCTGTCACTATCTTATTTTGGACATTACTACTTGCCGTAGTTTTGAAGCAATGCATGATGGGATTCCGGATGTTATGTTTCAGTGTATTAATGTGCCGGCTGGAATAAACACTCGTTGAGAAATAGCTCTGTGCCTGCCTACTTTATGGGTTATAAATAAACCTATGGATAACGGAGACATATATAATAGTTTTCTTCTTGTTGTGTGTGCAGTTTTGGACTCTCCAAAAGCCGTAGATGTTATAACTTGACTGGGCCAGCAAGTTGTTTATAAGGAGGAAAAGTGGACGTGACAACAGGCTGTCCTCACTCAGGTCCGGCTAGAAATTGGAAGAAATTCGGGAGAATGGTTGTCCTGAGAGATTTTTGTGAGACGCACTGAAATTCGGGAGTCTCCCAGAAAATTCGGGAGGCTTGGCAAGTATGCAGGGTAGATCAAGAAGAAAGTGACCATAGGAGTTAATGTGCATGAGGCAGATGGAGAGGTGCTAAATTGTTGCATATAATAATTGTGCTGAAGGTAGAAAATAAACATCTTCTTTGGCCTAGTAAGTTAAAGTGCTGGTGGTATTGCACATACTCCTATTATGCAAGTAGTTAGCAATAACAAATGTATTTATGCATGGAAAATTGGACCAAAAAAAGTACAGAGATCCGATAATATCAGACTGCCAATATTATCGGTCGATAAATGCTTTAAAATGTGATATTCGAAATTATCAGTATCGGTTTCAAAAAGTAAAATGTTTGCCTTTTTCAAACGACGCTGTAAGGAGTGATACACGGACATAGGGAAAAGTACAGAGAGCCAATAAACCTTAAAGGCACTGCCTTTGCATGCCAGCCTAATCACATAATATCTACGGCTTTTCACACACACAAGTAAATGCAAGGCATACTTGGTCAACAGCCATACAGGTCACACTGAGGGTGGCCGTATAAACAACTTTAACACTGTTACAAATATGCGCCACACTGTGAACCCACACCAAACAAGAATGACAAACACATTTCGGGAGAACATCCGCACCGTAACACAACATAAACACAACAGAACAAATACCCAGAACCCCTTGCATCCCTAACTCTTCCTTGACACTACAATACACAACCCTTCTATCCCCAACCCCACCCACCTCAACCTCCTCATGCTCTCTCAGGGAGAGCATGTCCCAAATTCCAAGCTGCTGTTTTGAGGCATGTTAAAACAAATAATGCACTTTGTGACTTCAATAATAAATATGGCAGTGCCATGTTGGCATTTTTTTCCATAACTTGAGTTTATTTATTTTGGAGAACCTTGTTACATTGTTTAATGCATCCAGCGGGGAATCACAACAAAATTTGGCATGATTATGTGTTAACTCCACGACTGTATGTATTGGTATCGGTTGATATCGGAATCGGTAATTGTGAGTACGACAATATCGGAATATTGGCAAAAAAGCCATTATCGGACATCTTTAAAAAAAAAAAGCTAACATTAGTGTATCTACGTATGAAATATTGCACAAAACATGAATACATAACTTTTAGAATGGAAACAGTAATCTGCAGAAATCTATTGGAACTAATGTCAAGTATTTCTAGATTTCTTGTATATCCAAGCTCTTGTCCTTGAGTGTGATGTATCACCTTCAACCCATCAAATAATAAAGCCAAAACAAAGCCTTCTACGAGTAAAAACACGTAAAAAAACAAGTGTATGGAGAGCTTTTTTGCAAAGGGAAAAGGCCAGGGGCTCCCACTAATTCCACTAATGACTTTTTTAAGTATTCATTTTTCATGCACTTATTTGCTATATTTAACTGCCACACATGGAAGGCCGGTGCCTGAAAATAATGCCTTCATTAAACCGGTCCTTGGTGCAAAAAAGGTTGGGGACCCCTGCCATAGAGTATTTCAGTTTGTCCTTTCACTTGATGTGTTAGCTCGGAGGCTACTTGTAGGTTCACGCAGGACAGCTTTATGCAGTGTTTCTCAATTCTTTTCTGTTATGCCGCCCCAAAGAAGAAGAACATTTTTTCCCCCCCGCCCACCTACTGATCTGAGACGAGGATGTCGTTGTGGCTTGTGCAGCCCTTTGAGACACTCGTGATTTTGGGCTATATAAGTAAACATTGCTTGATTGACACTCTCCGCCGCGACTATAAACAGTATAGTTTGTCCATAACGTCTATGCTTAACGTTGGACCCAAATTAACATTAAATAAACAAAGAAATATAAATCAATTTACAGCTTAGAATAACTTTGTGTTTGGGTCTGTAACAGAAAATATTTAAAATGCATCAATTTTCCTGAAATTATAAAAAAAATAAAATCTGTTAAAGTAGCACTGATAGTCACACACACACTAGGTGCGGTGAAATGTGTCTTCTGCATTTGACCCATCCCCTTGATCACCCCTGGGAGGTGAGGGGAGCAGTGAGCAGCAGCTGTTAAACCGCTGAAATCCGAGTCTAAATCCGAGCTAATGTGGCTATATGTTGCTGTGGTAACCGCCATGTTGTTTGTATTGGCAGCACTGTGTGACGTCACAGGGAAATGGACAGTCGCATCGCAAATAGGGAACATCAAGAACTTTAAAGCTTTTTTTAGGGATATTCCGGGAGGTGTAAAATTTAGAAAAAAACTTCAAAAAATACAACAAGCCACTGGGAACTGATTTTTATTGTTTTTAACCCTTTTGAAATTGTGATAATGTTCCCCTTTAAATCTCATTGGCAAAGCAAAATGGTTGGCAGCACAATTCTTTTATGTATACCCTTATCCACCTCTTTCTCCCTCCAACCATTTCACTTCATCAATCAGTGTCTGCACCATCAGTCACCTGCTATTATGAATGCATTCAAATGCGAGCAAGGGGCTGCGTCCCTGACCGTGCAAAGTCAGCTGCAAAAGGCGACATTTTGACATGGCAGCACTTTTACGGTAAGTACTGACTGATGAGACACCGAGTTATGAAGAGGATTTTATAGTATGTAACGCTGCCAAAGGGTTGCAGAACACCTTTTCACACACAGGGTAAAAAAGGCTGAGGCGACGATCTCATACATGCACTACACACACTGCTAATTTGCAAAGGAAAAACACAGCAACGCCGTCCCTTGTCGCCACGGCGATAATCAACACAAGGTAGCACAAAACATACAACTCTCGTCACCAGCCTTGCTGCTAACAAAGTTGTGTTCAATGATATTCCCAAACCAAAATGGCTGCGGCTGCTATACCGTTTCATAACCTCATCCATTTCTTTCTCCCTCCAACCGTTTTTCATTTCAATACATGCTTCATCAGCTGGGGGACGTGGAGGGTGGGGGGGGGGGGGGGGGGGCAGCAATCCCTTATCCCAATTCTTGGTCGCCACAGCAACAGAAGTCAGATGACCTTGCCTGAGACTGCTGAGTCAGACATTGAAGATGGCTGAGAATGCAGTGTCTTACACACACATTTACAGGCAAGTGATGTGCATGCATACCCAATGTTCACCACATGCAATTTGGTAAATCTTTGATGGGAGGCATGAGTCAAAGCTGCAGATGAGTGCTGAATGTCATGAGGTCTCAGTCTCATGCGCTATTTGGGAAGCCTCAAGCCAGACCCAGAGCCAGAGTGTTAGATTTATAAAAACAAAGTAAATTCCAACAGACAAACATGTGATGCTATCATACAAGGAGGAGGTTTTTTTTCTTTTCTGCTCTGCCCCCCGTCTCCCTTGTGGACAGATTACGCATGTATTGAAACAGATGGTCGGAGTATGGAGGCAGATAGCGAAAACGAAATTGAAGAAGAAATTGAAGCTATTGAGCGAATAGCTATTGACGCTATTCGGCCATAGCGTGGGTGTACCTAATGAAGTGGCCCATAGCACGGCTGCCTTATTAGCATCGCCCGTAAAATGTGCGGACCAAACCATCAGGACTTTTGCATCTTGTGACACTGGAGCAACTTAAATCGATCGATTGGTAAGTGTTTGTTTCGCATTAAATGTGGGTATCTAGTTTCAAATGTACATACAGCTAGCGTAAATAGCATGTTAGCATCGATTAGCGTAGCATGTTAGCATCGATTAGCTGGCAGTCACGCCGCGACCAATTATGTCTGATTAGCACATAAGTCAACAACATCCACAAAACTCACCTTTGTGATTTGGTTGACTTAATGGTTGCAAATGCATCTGCAGGTTATCCATACATCTCTGTGCCATGTCTGTCTTAGCATCGCCGGTCAAATGTGGAGACACTCTGGTACATTCAATGGGGGTCTGGCGGCAGATTTCTTGCCAGTGGTGCAACTTGAATCGCTCCCTGTTAGTGTTGTTACACCCTCCGACAACACACCCACCAGGCATGATGTCTCCAAGGTTCCAAAAAATAGTCGAAAAAACTGAGAATAACAGAGCTGAGACCCGGTGTTTGTAATGTGAAAATGAAAATGGCGGCTGTGTTACCTCGGCGACGTCACATTCTGACGTCATCGCTAAAAGACCAATAAACAGAAAGGCGTTTAATTTGCCAAAATTCACCCATTTAGAGTTCGGAAATCGGTTAAAAAAAATAGATGGTCTTTTTCCTGCACCATCAAGGTATATATTGACGCTTGCATAGGTCTGCTGATAATGTTCCCCTTTAACCGAACTTTATTAGCAGTAAGCCTGCTGACAAAATCCCTGGTAGCATGTTCTGTGCTACTTCACATGTTCATCGCCATGGTGACAATCTGCTTCAGTGACAGGCTCTCCTCACTCCAGTAGGCACAAGACATTGAAACAACGTTGAGAACTTGTTGAATTAGCTCCTGACGTTGAGCAACTCAAATCTAGTATTGGAACAACATTCTTTTTAACGACATTTACTCGATGTCAGGCCAGGTTGCAACTACCTAACAACTATTTTGATAGTCGACTTGTCAACGACTATCTTAACGAATAGTCAACTAGTCAGATTATAAAGCTTGCACATATTCATTGGCTCTCACTTTTTACAGCGACTTTTAAAGTCCTACTGAAAGCCACTACTAGCCACCACACAGTCTGATAGTTTATATATCAATGATGAAATATTAACATTGCAACACATGACAATATGGCCGCTTTACTTTATTAAATTGCAATTTTAAATTTCCCGCGAGGTATCCTGTTGAAAACGTTGCGGTATGATGACGCTTATGATGACGCTTATGATGACGCCTGTTTGTGATGTTATTAGTTGGAGGGGACATATTAGCGCAGCACCACTTGCAGCTAAAAGTCGTCTCTTTTCATCGCATAATTACACAGTATTCTGGACATCTGTGTTGCTGAATCTTTTGCAATTTGTTCAATTAATAATGGAGAAGTCAAAGTAGAAAGATGGAGGTGAGAAGCTTTAGCCTTTAGCCACACAAACACACGGTGATTCCTTGTTTAAAATTCCTGGAGGTGAAGTTTTACTATGAATCAGAGCGGTCAAGCGAACATGGATCCCGACCACTTGTCAACCGGCAGGTTTCGGTTAGAAAATTGTGGTAAAAAGTCGCCTCTTACCGGAGATCAGCGGAGCTTCTGTCCTGCTGCAGCTTCGGGACTTCTCTCAGAGACAGGCGTCAACACACCCGTGGACACACCCCTCCGACTATCAGGTACTATGTAACTCACTAAAACACTAGCAACACAATAGAAAGATAAGGGATTTCCCAGAATTATCCTAGTAAATGTGTCTAAAAACATCTGAATCGCTCCCAATGCAATCACCCTTTTTTTTAACTTTATTTTTTTATTTTATTTTTTCCTAGTCCTTCACTCTAAATTTCCTCATCCACAAATCTTTCATCCTCGCTCAAATTAATGGGGAAATTGTCGTTTTCTCGGTCCGAATAGCTCACGCTGCTGGAGGCTCACATTATAAACAATGTGTGGATGTGAGGAGCTCCACAACCCGTGACGTCACGCGCACATCGTCTGCTACTTCCGGTACAGGCAAGGCTTTTTTATTAGCGAGCAAAAGTTGCTAACTTTATCGTCGATGTTCTCTACTAAATCCTTTCAGCAAAAATATGGCAATATCGCGAAATGATGAAGTATGACACATAGAATGGAGCTGCTATCCCCCTTTAAATAAGAACATCTCATTTCAGTAGGCCTTTAAAAGGGACAAGCGGTAGAAAATGGATGGATAGATGGATGATGGCGTGTACCCTCCAGAGGAAGCACCCTTGTCACCATGCTACCTTTGCAGCTGTAAAAAGTGCTGATTCTGCGTAGACTCTGCCGCTTTAAGTGCAGTGATGCATCCATCACAGGTCGTTTTTTATGGCCATGCACACTGTAACGATCATGCAGTTTTTTTTCCCGTGATGGAACACGACAAACATACTCTAACATCACATACAACAAACACAAAAATGAGAATATAACCTGTGTGTTTGTACAATGTAAAGCGCTTTGAGTCACTAGAGAAAAGCGCTATATAAATATAATTCACTTCACTTCACTTCAGCCCGAATGCAGCTGACGTAGGCCCCAGCGACCCCCCGCCACCCCGAAAAGGGACAAGCGGTAGAAAATGGATGGATGTTTTGAAGGTCATGATGTATAATCAACATTGTTTTAACGTCTTGTGCCTGCTGGGGAAATTAGACGCCACAACAAAACATTGTTTTCACGGTGGCAGAGGGGTTAGTGCGTCTGTCTCACAATACGAAGGTCCTGAGTAGTCAGGGTTCAATTCCGGGCTCGGGCTCTTTCTGTGTGGAGTTTGCATGTCCTCCCCGTGACTGCGTGGGTTCCCTCCGGGTACTCCGGCTTCCTCCCACCTCCAAAGACATGCACCTGGGGATAGGCCCCTCCCACCTCCAAAGACATGCACCTGGGGATAGGCCCCTCCCACCTCCAAAGACATGCACCTGGGGATAGGCCCCTCCCACCTCCAAAGACATGCACCTGGGGATAGGTTGATTGGCAACACTAAATGGTCCCTAGTGTGTGAATGTTGTCTGTCTATCTGTGTTGGCCCTGCGATGAGGTGGCGACTTGTCCGGGGTGTACCCTGCCTTCCGCCCGATTGTAGCTGAGATAGGCACCAGCACACCCCACGACACCAAAGGGAATAAGCAGTAGAAAATGGATGGATAGATGGGTTGCACCTAAATGACGCTCATGCTGTCTCTGGCACTATATTCCATAAAAATGACATTCATAATATGGCCCCGCCCACAACCTTAAAAGGGACATGCGGTAGAAAATAGATGGATGGATGGATGATGGAGTGGTAGTACCCTCCAGAAGAAGCACCCTTGTCACCATGCTACCTTTGCAGCTGTAAAAAGTGCTGACTCTGCGTAGACTCTGCCGCTTTAAGTGCAGTGATGCATCCATCACAGTTCGTTTTTTATGGCCATGCACACTGTAACAATCATGCAGTTTTTTTACCTGATGGAACACGACAAACATACTCTAACATCACATACAACAAACACAAAAAGGAGAATATAACCTGTGCGTTTGTACAATGTAAAGTGCTTTGAGTCACTAGAGAAAAGCGCTATATAAATATAATTCACGTCACTTCACTTCAGCCCGAATGCAGCTGACATAGGCCCCAGCGACCCCGTAAAGGGACAAGCGGTAGGAAATGGATGGATGTTTTGAAGGTCATGATGTATAATCAACATTGTTTTAACGTCTTGTGCCTGCTGGGGAAATTAGACGCCACAACAAAACAACGATGTGGTTTCACCTAAATGATGCTCATGCTGGCTCTGGCATTATTACATAAAAATGAGATTCATATTATTGCACCGCCCGCGACCTTAAAGGCCTACTGAAAGCCACTACTAGCCACCACGCAGTCTGATAGTTTATATATCAATGATGAAATATTAACATTGCAACACATGCCAATACGGCCGCTTTAGTTTACTAAATTGCAATTTTAAATTTCCCGCGAAGTATCCTGTTGAAAACATCGCGGAATGATGACGCTTATGTTGACGCGTGCTTGTGACGTTATTGGTTGGAGTGGACATTTTATCCCAGCACCACTCATGGCTAAAAGTAGTCTGCTTTAATCGCACAATTACACAGTATTTTGGACATCTGTGTTGCTGAATCTTTTGCAATTTGTCCAATTAATAATGGAGACGTCAAAGAAGAATGCTGTTGGTGGAAAGTGGTGGATTGCAGCTGCCTTTAGCAACCAAAACACAGCCGGTGTTTCTCTGTTTTTGTTGTGAAACTTTAATATGGAACAGAGCGGTCAAGCGAACATGTTTCTCTACCACATGTCAACCAGCAAGTTTTTGGATGAGAAAATTGTGATATTAAGTCGGCTCTTACCGGATACTTGAGCGGAGTTTGCATCCTCCTGCAGCAGCTGTCAAAAAGGCAGCTGCGACTTTCTTGGCTCCTCCATATGGCTTTGCTCAGAGACACTGGCGGTCAACGCAGCCCTCCGACTTTCAGGTATGACTTTATAATCTCACTAAAACACTAGTAACACAATAAGCAGTTAAGGGATTTTCCAGAATTATCCTAAATGTGTCTAATAACATCTGAATCGCTCCCACTGCCGTCGCCTTTTTATTTCAATTTCTTTTTCCTAGTGCTTCACTCTAACTTTCCTCATCCACAAATCTTTCATCCTCGCTCAAATTAATGGGGAAATCGTCGCTTTCTCGATCCAAATCGCTCTTGCTGCTGGTGGCTATGATTATAAACAATGTGAGGATGTGAGGAGCTCCACAACCCGTGATGTCACGCGCACATCGTCTGCTACTTCCGGTACAGGCAAGGCTTTTTTATTAGCGACCAAAAGTTGCAAACTTTATCGTGGATGTTCTCTACTAAATCCTTTCAGCAAAAATATGGCAATATCGCGAAATGATGAAGTATGACACATAGAATGGAGCTGCTATCCCTGTTTAAATAAGAACATCTCATTTCAGTAGGCCTTTAATGTCTTGTGCCTGCTGGGGAAATTAGACGCCACAACAAAGTAACAATGTGGTTACACCTAAATGTGTCTGGCACTATTACATAAAAATCACATTCATATTATGGTACTGCTCGCGACCTTAAAAAGGATGGATTATGGAGAGTACCCTCCAGAAGAAACATCCTTGTCACCATACTGCCTTTGCAGCTATAAAAAGTGCTGACTCTGCATCGACTCTGCCGCCTTAAGTGCAGTGATGCATCCGTCACAGGTCGTTTTTATGGCTGTAACGATCATGCATTTTTTTTCCCGTGATGGAACACGACAAACATACTCTAACATCACATACAACAAACACAAAAATGAGAATATAACCTGTGCGTTTGTACAAAAAACCCCTCAGAAGGTAACGCTGGTCGACCGGCGAGCCACGGAATTCTGCAGTAAACCGGGAGGGGCCATTCTCCCCCCCCCATTGGTTCCCGGAAATAAGAGGCTGCCACCCATTGGCCGGCGCCGGCCAGTCAGCGAAAAGACGCTCCGCGTCACGGTTGGTTAGCTGGGCGAATTGGGATGAAAGCAGGGTGCTTATTGGCGGAGCTGTTGGTGGTGGGCGGGGCGTATGTAAAGTGACAAGCCGGTTTAGCCATTGGTTTGGATGCGGTGCTTCTTTCCGAAGCGGAGTGCAGAGGCGACGAGTACTGCGGCCAGGAGGGGGGGTTAGTGCGGCTGCTTAGACGCCATACATCCCACACTTTATTTCCGACCAACACCAACCGGGCCGAGGAACTAGACTCCCATTTCAAAGCAGCCACAGAGGCTTTTTGTCGCTGAAACTTTCAGCTACGCACCTCGTCTACCATTTTATTTTCCCCCCCTCCTTTTTCCTGTTTCCCCACCGCCACGACACCGCGACTTTGGGGGTTCGTCCACGCCTCTCAAGCAGCACCTGAGCGGGGGAGAAGAGTGCCGGCGCCAACATGGGGGTAAGTGTCGGTGATAGTCACTAATAATGACCATATTAGTGGGAACTTGGAACGCCCTCTTGAAGCGAGCCGGGAGAAGATGAGATGATGTTGATGGCGGCGGCCTTGGAGCCCTCACCTCATTTTATATTTATTTATTTATTTGTTTATTTGTTGTTCCCGCCGCGCGGAAATCCCTCGCTGGGTTTGGAGTGACATTGACTGTAATGCGGAACTGCCTCAAGCCAGACTGCGACAAAAAAAAGAAAAAGAGCACAAGCACCATCATGATGTCCTCCCACTTAATGGCGGATTAGCGTCTTTTTATTATTAGCTCGCGATGGAAAATGTCGCTCAAGTCTCCCCAAAGACTAGCCGTGTGTCCTTTTTCTTTTTCTTTTTTAATGCCTATAACCTTGCCAACCATGTCGGCAGGCCCTAATCCCTCTACGTCACAGGGGTGTCCAAAGTGCGGCCCCGGGGGCCATTTGCAGCCCGCAGCTCATCGATTACCGGCCCGCCACACATTCTGCAAAATTCATAGTATTGCAAAAATAAACATTTAAAAAAAGTGGAATGAGGTGAAATCTGAGGAAAAAGTGGCAATGTTGACACAAAGCTGCCATGCAGGCAATTTTTTCCCCCCTTTTTGTCTTTTTCTTTTCTTTCCATTGCTAAAAAAAAAGGTTAAAAAATCTATGTTATTATGAATTATTACTTAAAATGTTTTGTGTGGAAAAAATATTGCATAGGTTGTGTGGTTGCCATATAAAAACATCACATTTTTGACAAAAGAGCATAAAACTAACAAAATAATAGTTCAAACTTAAAATCGACAGCTATATCAGAAGTTGATCTTGAAATTTAAATGTTAAAAGTAAAAAAAAAAAAAAAAGTATCACTTTATGAGCGGGGAACCTTTCAGATCTCAAATATATTTAGTAGGATTTTATTTAACTTTTTACTGTGAGTACTCAAAAATATTAAATCATTCAAATCAATGGTGTCCTGCATTATTAATCTTTAAGGGCTTTAATTGCTAAATAAAGAAACTCTCCTGAAGGAATCAATAAAGTACTATCCATCTAAATACTGCATATTTCAGTTTTACTATAAAAAACAAAGTTGTCTTTGACAGAAAAGGCATAAAACCTTATTTGTTTTACTTTATATCAATCTCAAGTTGATATAAATATTTACTATAAGCATTAAATAAAAATAATAATTTGACTTATTTTTAACATTTTAGTGACTGAGGCCCTCTATGCTCCCCAGGAGCCCTAAGGATGAAAAAAAATCCATATATTTTGTTATGGTTTGAAAACGAAAAATGTCAAAATGGCCCCCGCATGCTTAAATTTTCCCGTGTGCGGCCCTCTGTGGAAAAATTTTGGACACCCCTGCTCTATGACATTTTCGGCCATCATTTGCACTACAAACGTCCCATTTGACCTCCCCCTCTTTCTAGCTTGATGCGGAACCCCGGCTCCAGTGCTCTCTTCTCGGTCGTCTCACCCTCGGCACCCTCGTTGACCCGTGCGTCATAATGCGGTTAGCGGGAATAAGCCAGCTTATTTCCCCTTTAATTTGTGACATAACAGATACACGCTAATCGCTATGAAGTGAATGCATTTTTACACACGGAACGTATTTTAAGAGTGTGTGCAAAAAACCCATCATATGCAGATGAATGGAAGATGCACCACTGCATCAACGGTGTGACGCTGCAGATTAGAACGACCCCCGTCCGCAGAGGGACCGTGTCATTCCAGAACCTCCAGGTTCTGTAACAGTTTCTTCCCTCAGGCCATAAAAACCTTGAACGTATCATAATAATCCCCTCAATCCCCCCTGCTGGAATATAAAGACAATATAACATACATCCATAAACATGGATGGATATGCAAAAGTGCAATATATATATCTGTACAGTAATATATGTATTTATACCTGCACCTTATTGCTCTTTCATCCTGCACTACAACAAGCTAATGCAACCAAATGTCATTCTTATCTGTACTGTAAATTTCAAATTTGATTGACAAAAAAAGGAAGTCTAAGTCTAATTGTAGTGCCACGGGGTTCCCTGCATGCTGCATCCCCGCTGCAGTGTCCCCTGCAGGGGTGGGAGGTGACAGGCGTCTGCGTCAAAGATGGAAAAAAACAAAAAGGATAGATGTGGTTGACATTGTGGAAGAGCATCGGATGTTTTCCCCCTTAAAGGTCATGCGCTCATCGTTGCCGTTGCATCATTTTGAGTCCTCCGCACACAATTCGTTGTGCTGGTGCGCACACATTGCGGTGACTTGCCAGCTGTCCTTTCCCCAAGGCCGCAGGGGCATGCATGCAACGTGCCTTGCTGCGTCAAAGCGGGGGCGGAGCCTCTCCCGTGGAAATTCCCAGCAAAGCGCCCTGATAGGCCGGAGCCGGGATGCACGCGGGCGAGGCTGAGATGCGGCGATGCGACGGAGCTAGTGAACTGCTGGAGGCTGGCGGCGCTTTTCACCTTCGCGTACATCATGGGGGGGCAAGAGAGGAAGGACTCAAAGTGTAGGGAGTGGGATTTAAAATGCGCAGGGGAGGGGGAGGGCTCGGCGACTGCATATCCGGTTACAGGATAATGACCCCGAGGCTCACATTACCATAGCTCCTGTTTCCCTCCTCGCAGTGCATTATGGGACGGGTAATCAGAGAGACAGATGGGTTGGGGTCAGGTAGGATGATCTTCATTAAGGGGTGTGGTCGTGGAGTTCGGTGGGGAAATGGCGGATTAGCGTCGTCAGGATGTCACAATGGCTGCAGTCATAAAGTGGCGAGGAAGGCGACAGTAAAAGATGGTGCACGTGTTCCGGCGATGGATGCGTGTGGCTTCTGCAGAGGCCCAGCCCTTGCTTTGCTGCAGCGTCCTGCACGTCGCTCCGCACTGCACCTGCCGCACAGGAAGTGCGTCTGCACAATCACGCAGCATCCCTGCACCTCCATCCCTGTGGCCTCCGGGCCAACTTGACGATCCCTGACGTTTCCATCAAGCTCTCTGGAGAGTCTTTGATCAATAAGAATCCCCCATAATGAATATATTGTCCTTCAAGGCAGCAGCAGTGCTGAAGGACAGGATTTCTCGTGCTGCAGTTAGCATTCACGCTCGCAGTGCTCTTACGTAACGCTCTTAAAACCTAAAGGTCAACGCTGTCTTTCTGACAAAACTCTACTTTCAAAGGAGTATAAGGCAGAGAAGACACAGCGGGGTTACCTGCACAATAAGACGACGGTTGGGTTGCATGACAACGAGAACATGATTCAAGGTGTTGTCCTGGAGATGTTTGAAGGGGGCAAACACACGGAGGGACAATATGCGATGCCATGCTCTAGTTTTTGGTTTCACAGGAATTCCAGTACAGTGTGTTCAACAGCTTTCTGACATGTAAGTGCTGATTTGGCAGCGGCTCAGTGGATCGGTAGCTGTGCACATCTGCACATTCGTGTGTGACCAATGAGTCCTTGTGTGCCCTTTCGCTCTCTCTCTCTCTCTCTCTCTCTCTCTCTCTCTCTCTCTCGCACTCTGTGGCGAGATGCCACATTCACTCCAAGCTACAACAAGACCAGATTTACAATGCTAATCTTCACAAGCGCAGACACGCAAGGTACGGGGTAGGTCTGCACAAGTGGGTGGATGCTAACGTAGTGTGTAGAGAGATGAACAGATGACCAAGGGGGGTAGAGACAGGCAGATGGCCATGATGGCGACAAGAGTCATTCATATTATAGTTGGGCTTCCTTGTTTGTCCCTTGTTTTGTCGTTCAATCAATGTTTACTTATATAGCCCTAAATCACGGGTGTCTCAAAGGGCTGCACAAGCCACAACGACATCAGATCCCACATCAGGGCAAGAAAAAAACTCAACCCAATGGGCTAACAATGAGAAACCTTAGAGGGGTTCAAATCAAAGGTTGGAAAAATTATAGATTCTCTGATGCATCTCTGGCAGCACGGTGGAAGAGGGGTTAGTGCGTCTGCCTCACAATATGAAGGTCCTAGGTTCGATCGTGGGCTTCGGGATTCTTTCTGTGTGGAGTTTGCATGTTCTCCTCCCACCTCCAAAGACATGCACCTGGGGATAGGCCCCTCCCACCTCCAAAGACATGCACCTGGGGATAGGTTGATTGGCAACACTAAATGGTCCCTAGTGTGTGAATGTTGTCTGTCTATCTGTGTTGGCCCTGTGATGAGGTGGCGACTTGTCCAGGGTGTACCCTGCCATCCGCCCCAATGCAGCTGAGATAGGCTCCGGCACCCCCCGCCACCCCAAACGGGACAAGTGGTAGAAAACGGGTGGATGGACGGATGGATGATGCATCTGCATTGAGAACGTGGATGATTAATGAATGGACGGATAAATGTCCGAATATCGATTATTTACTTATGTTCGCAGCTGAGATAGGCTCCAACACCTTCTGCGACCCCGAAAGGGACAAGTGGTAGAAATGGATGGATGGGAATAAAGTAATAATAAAGATTCTAAAAATGCAGCACTAATGTTCTCCAATCGTTAGTTCTTAGCTCAGCTCTAACTAACCATGGGAGCATAATTCATCCATTTTCTGCCGCTTGTCCCTTTTGGGGTTGCGGGGGTTGCTGGAGCCTATGCCAGCTGCATTCGGCCGGAAGGGGGGGTACACCCTGGACAAGTCGCCACCTCATCGCAGGGCCAACACAGATAGACAGACAACATTCACACACTAGGGCCAATTTAGTGTTGCCAATCAACCTAGCACCATTAGCTAATTTTTTTTAAGGTCATGTGTTAGCTGGGTTAGCGTGGACACACAGAGGAGGGAGGAGGATAGGACAAGCTATGCTAGCTGCGGCGCTAAGCTAGCTTGAATGTGAAATAGTGATACAAGAAAATACTAAATGCTTCGTACATTTCTGCCAGAGGCTAGCAGGAACCACGTTACAACAGAGAGTATCCCGCTAAGAACAGGAAATTGGCAAGTAGATTAAAAAAATCAGGAGCGACAACATGTCTGTCAGCTAGATGATTAGATGATAGACGATCGTTGAGCCACACTTTTTCGGTGACTTGGGGCCAAATGTCTGAATATTAAATGCTTATAGAAGGCACACAAATTAAACCAGAGATGCTTGCTCGCCAAGTAGCAACTTATTTAATGTTTAGCTATTAGCAAACTACACAGTTATCTGTATCTTGCTTTCTTTTTACACAAGTGAAAATATTGTGCAAAAGGTCATTAAACCAGCAATTCAACTTCAAATGAGATGCTAATATGCGATATAAACTCACTACATGCAAAGTGACATGTCAAACCTTTGTTTGATATCATTCTAAAGACCATGGCTCACTGTTTTTCAAAACTTTACATTTTCTAAGATATTCAATTTGACGTTTTCATGAGCCATAAGCCATATCTTGAGCTGCATGTTACGAGCCGATGTCATTTATTAGTTTCACTTTGTATATGTAATTGCCGGAATAAACAAACTGCACTAAACAAACTTTGCACTAAATCCAAAACCAGAATAGACGCAATAGCGCAAACGTCTGTAGCCAAAAGAGGAGCCTGGTAGACATATGATTACAATTATTTATAAAATCTAGCACATTTACAATTTGGATAATAATAAATCAATAATAACGAATAGTAGCCCCTGAATTGTAATTAAATTCAGTTAACATACTATTTGACAATAGAGATAGGATATTTTGTTTCTGTTGCTTAAGGTTTTGTTTGTGTTCATTTGTGGTTAGTGGTGAAACCCTTACAGGTAAATTAGTCTGGACTAAAATACCCATTGTTAGCATTAGAAGAGTGCCGTAGCTATACACGTATTGCAGTGAGCTAATCCCCTCTTTTGCTAATCCCAACCGCCACACCTTGAGACCGCCTACTGGGTCTCAGAGAACCAACATGGCGCTGCAAGCAACAGCAGCAGATGGCCCGATGACATCCTCCCCACACACACACATAATGTACAGTGCATCCAGAAAGTATTCAAAGCGTTTTGTTATGTTACAGCCCTAATCCAAAATTGAATACATTCATTTTATCCTCACAATTCTTCAGACAATACCCCATAGTGACAATGTGAAATGTTTTTTGTTTTTTTATTCGCAAATGTATTATAAATAAAAAAATATTTTTACATGGATATGCTATTCAAACTTTTGCTCATTACTTTGTTGATGCACCTTTTGGCAGCACTTACAGCCTCATGTCTTTTTGAATACGATGCCACAAGCTTGGCACACCAATCGTGTGGCAGTTCCACCCATTCTGCTTTGCAGCAACTCTCAAGCTCCATCACATTGGATGGGAAGCATTGGTTTCCATCCAGGATGTGTCTGTACATTGCTGCATTCATATTTCCCTCCATCCTGATTAGTCTCCCAGTTCCTGCCGCTAAAAAACACCCCCACAGCATGATGCTGCCACCACAATGCTTCACTGTAGGGATGGTATTGGCCTGGTGGTGAGCGGTGACTGGTTTCCTCCAAACATGGCGTCTGGCATTCACGCCAAAGAGTTCAATCTTTGTCTCATCAGACAAGAGAGTTTTGTTTCTCACGGTCTGAGAGTCTTTCAGGTGCATGTTGGCAAACTGCTATGAAATAAAGGCTTACGTCTGGCCACTGTACCATAGAGTCCTGATTAGTGGATAGCTGCAGAGATGGTTGTCCTTCTGGAAGTTTCCACTCTTTCCACAGAGGAATGCTGTTTCTCTGACAGAGTGACCACCGGGTTCTTGGTCACCTCCTTGACCAGACAAAGATGAATGCAGCAATGTACAGAAACATCCTCCATGAAAACTGACTGTTCCCATCCAACCTGATGGAGCTTGAGAGGTGCTGCAAAGAGGAATGAGCGGAACTGCTCAAAGATAAGTGTGCCAGGCTTGTGGCCTTCTATTTAAAATACTTCAGGCTGTAATTGCTGCCAAAGGTGCATCAAAACAATATCAAGCAAAGGCTGTGAATAGTTATGTACGTGTGATTATTTTTTTGGTTTTTTTAATACATTTGCAAAAAAAGAAAAATAACTTTTCACATTGTCATTATGGGATATTGTTTGTAGAATTTTGAGGATTAAATATAATGTTTCTTTTGTACTGCATTTTTTCCCTATAGGACAGAGGTGTCCAAAGTGCGGCCCGCCACACATTCTGCAAAAATTGCAAAATTGATAGTATTGCAAAAATTAAATAAAACATTTAAAAAAAGTGGAATGAGGTCAAATCTAATGAGAAAAAGTGGCAATGCCATGCAGGCAGTTTTACTTAAAAAATATCACTTTAAAATGTTTTATGTTGAAAAAATATTGCATATGTTGTGTGGTTGCCATATAAAAACATCAAAGTTTTGACAAAAGAGCATAAAACAAACAAAATAGTTCAAACTTAAAATCGACAGATACATCAGAAGTTGATCTTGAAATTTAAGTCTTAAAAGTAAAAAAAAAACTAACAAAAATGTATCACTTTATGAGTGGGTTACTTTTCGGATGTCAAATATATTTAGTAGGATTTTATTTAACTTTTCACTGTGATTACTCAAAAATTTTAAATAATTCAAATCAATTGTGTCCTGCATTATTGATCTTTGAGAGCTTTAATTGCTAAATAAAGGAACTCTCTTGAAGGAATCAATAAAGTACTATCTATCTATCTATCTATCTATCTATCTATCTATCTATCTATCTATCTATCTAAATACTGCATATTTCAGTTTTACTATAAAAAACAAATAATTTGACTTATTTTTAACATTTTAGTGACTGAGACCCTCTATGCTCCCCAGGAGCCCTAAGGATAAAAAAAAAAATCCATATATTTTGTTCCGGTTTGAAAATGAAAAATATCAAAATGGCCCCCGCATGCTTCAATGTTTCTGTGTGGGGCCCTCTGTGGAAAACGTTTGGACACCCCTGCTATAGGAGGTGATGAAAATGGGATTAATCTGTGCCAGAGTCAAACTGTGGCCATCATTTTCCGTCTATTGATATTTTTGTTATACTTTTGCTGTTCATTAAGAGCAAGTCCTAAGTGACTCTGGGTGAGACACCCTGGACTGGTTGCCAGCCAATCACAGGGCCAGAGTCGGCTCCTCACATTAACGCTCAGTGCCATGCGCTTGTTTAGGACCACAACCTACAAAGCGGTGCCACATGATCAGAAAGACTGTGAACGCTTGCAAGTCAACTATAGTTTCAATAACTAGTGATAATTAGAAGGTTCAATCCGATTAACAATTTGTACAACCAAACCCTAGTAAGATTAAAGGCCAACATGGGACCACAAACAAATTTGTGTTAAGGACCACAAAAATCATAGAGCACATACAGTATAGAACAGTGGTTCTCAAATGGGGGTACACGATAAATATATTTATTGAATAATACTTCAAGAAAATATGAATGTAAGTTCATAAAGTGTGAAAAGAAATGCAACAATGCAATATTCACAGCTAGATTTTTTGTGGACATGTTCCATAAATATTGATGTTAAAGATTTCTTTTTTTGTGAAGAAATGCTTAGAAGTAAGTTGATGAATCCAGATGGATCTCTATTACAATCCCCAAAGAGGGCACTTTAAGTTGATGATTACTTCTATGTGGAGAAATATTTATTTATAATTGAATCACTTGTTTATTTTTCAACAAATCTTTTGTTATTTTATATCTTTTTTTTCCAAACAGTTCAAATGAGCAATATTTTGCACTGTTATACAATTTGATGAATCAGAAACTGATGACATAGTGCTGTATTTTACTTCTTTATCTCTTTTTTTCAACCAAAAATGCTTTGCTCTGATGAGGGGGTACTTGAATTAAAAATGTTCACAAAGGTGGAGAACCACTGGTATAGACAACCAAACACACCTACGGACAATTTAGTGGCCAAACATTTTGCCTCCAAGGGCCAAAGTGAAATCCCAGTGGGCGGCATGCCAAACTCAGCGATAAATAGCGTAAATATAAATAATGAAGTTCCCTTAATTAGTGCAAATAAAATGCGTCGATGACAACTAGTTAGCCTTGGGCATGCCATCAATGACTGTGTGAGTTGGAAAGAGGTCAGTATGAATATGTATTCAATTTGGGAAGGCACTTTATGTCCGGCCAAACAAACTGATTTGGGTCTGACTCACAGTTTAAAATCAACCAAACATGCATATTTCAAACCCACAATTTCTTAACTGGAGGGATGTAACGATAAACAGTATTGATTATATTTGCGGTATAACTCCTGATGGTTAAATGAAAATGATCCATAAACGGTGATTGATAACTGCTCTTTGATAAATTCACCAGCTTAAATGCTAACATGTAAACAGAGACATTAACGTCTTTCCGCATTAAGAAACAACACCCCCCAATATGAACTTATACAAACACATTGCCGTTTGACTAACCGAGCTATTCAATTGTGCACATTCAACTTAAAAGCTGGTGATCATTTCATACTCCGAGGAATACAAGACTGAAATGTTTTCACGATGCGTTTAAGGATGGATGAATAGTCTAGGAGGCCTCAACGTCCGCCAGAAATAATCATCCATCCATCCATCCATTTCCTACCACTTGTCCCTTACGGGGTCCCGGGGGATGCTGGAGCCTATCCCATTTGTTACACATCTATCCATCCATCCATTTTCTACTGCTTGTCTCTTACGGCGTCGCGGGGGTTGCTGGAGCCTATCCCATTAGATTGCATTTGTTACACATTATTCATTTAAATAAATCTTAAAGGGCTGCTGTACGAACCGCTATGTAAAACAATAAGAGTAGCCTTTAAAACAGATAAAATATTAAAAATAAAACACTACCAGTGATGCATAAGAAACAAAAAACGTGCAAAATAATGGGTTTTCTAACAGGGTGTATGTATTTTAGTTATTGAAAAAAATAATAATTTGGTCAAAAGATTTTACTTTTTGCGGTCCCCTCCAAGGTTTCTCATTGTCATCCCATTGGGTTGAGTTTTTTCTTGCCCTGATGTGGGATCTGAGCAGAGTATGTCGTTGTGGTTTGTGCAGCCCTTTGAGACACTCGTGACTCAGGGATATATAAGTAAATGATTGATTGACATTCAAAAATACTACAGATAATAATGATAACCTTGATCATTTTGGTTACAATAACAATGACATGGAAATGTCATTGCATCTCTTCTTAGCTACCTGTGAGGCCCACATGCTAACTACTTGGCCATTGTGTAGCCCGCCATCGTCACTATCAAAACATTAATTACTTTCAGATCATGTCATGTGAAAACTAGAGATGTCCCATAATATCGGACTGCCGATGTCATCGGCCGATAAATGCTTTAAAATGTAATATCGCAAATTATCGGTATCAGTTTCAAAAATGTAAAATTTTTGACTTTTTAAAACGCCGCTGTGTACACGGACATAGGGAGGAGTACAGAGCGCCAATAAACCTTAAAGGCACTGCCTTTGCGTGCCGGTCCAGTCATATGATATCTACAGCTTTTCACACGCACAAGTGAATGCTAGCATACTTGGTCAACAGCCATACAGGTCACACTGAGGGTGGCCGTATAAAGAACTTTAACTCTGTTACAAATATGCGCCACACTGAACCCACACCAAACAAGAATGACAAACACTTTTTGGAAGAACATCTGCACCGTAACACAACAGAACAAATACCAGAACCCCTTGCAGCACTAACTCTTCCGGGCCTCTACAATATGCACCCTGTCTGTCGATTTTACGTTTTAACTATTATTTTGTTTGTTTTATGCTCTTTCGTTAAAGAAAACTTAGTTGTTATATGGCAAATGCACAATATATGCAATATTTACCACAAAAAACATTTTAAAATGAAATATTTGAACTAATTGGAGCTTTGAAAATAATTCATTGCAACATGGATTTTTTTTGTCATTATTTTTTGTTTTGAGCAATGGCAAACAAATAAATAATTGATTGATTGAAACTTTTATTAGTAGATTGCACAGTACAGTACATATTCCGTACAATTGACCACTAAATGGTAACACCCCAATAAGTTTT
The DNA here is from genome assembly GCF_033978795.1 of Nerophis ophidion. Lineage (NCBI taxonomy): Eukaryota > Metazoa > Chordata > Actinopteri > Syngnathiformes > Syngnathidae > Nerophis > Nerophis ophidion. Next base: position 209,415 of record NC_084621.1, read on the forward strand.
TCAACTTGCTGAAGTCGGGGTCCACGTTCATCAATTCATGGTAAAGATGGTTTTTACATGTAAAATAAAGACAAAAGGAAAAAAAACAGCCTGCATGGCAGCTTTGTGTCAACATTGCAACTTTTTCTCGTTAGATTTCACTTCATTCCAATATTTTAATGTCCTTTTTTATTTTTGCAATAGCATTTCTAGAATGTGTGGCCGGCCGGTAAACAATTAGCTGCGGGCCGCACTTTGGACATCACTGGTGTAGAGGAAGTGAAGCAAAAATAATAGCCGTTTTTCTACAGAATCCTTTCTCGATAAAGTTGTACACTTACTGTTGCAGGTGTTCCTTATTTGTGACAATTAAAAGGGGAAGTCAAGAAAATTCCAGCCGAGCACAAAATCATTGAGTCATTTTTGCATGTTTTGTGTGATGCTGATCTCTCAATGTCACTCATGCGTGTAGTCAAGTGAAACCCTGGCAAACATGCGGTGTTTCACAGCAGACTTGCATCTTAAAAGTGATCTTTGTCTTAAATTCTACAGTCACTAGGTCCATCCTCCCCCATCGCTGTCTCTCTCTCTCTCTCTCGCTCGCTCTGCCGCAATGCGTGCACAGACGCCACACAATCAGAGTATAGGCGGCACAATGACTCACCTCGCCAAGCGCTCACACATCCGTTCAACTCCATACAACAGGGAACGCAGTGTCCACTTACACCTGCATCAATTATTACTTGTCCCGCATCCCACCAGGGGGACCCTTCTTGCCGTTCTTGGTTACCACGGTTACCTGCCCCCAAACATACAATACAGAATCTATACGAGGTCCAATTGTCAGCGCTGACTTTTTTAAAAAAAGTATGAAATGAATGTTACTTTTTGCCTGAAGTTCCAGCTTGTGGACCCGTTCTCAATCTTGATTAAGAATGAAAGATATCAACTTGTGCCATTGATTGTTCAAATATTTCACCAGAAAAGAGGAGACTTTCATGACAGAAATTGTTTTCAAGCTGTGGCTTCTCCTTGACACTATTGTTCGGCAGTAAATGTGTGACTACTGTTATTTTCCATACTACCGCATTTTTCGGATTATAAGTCGCAGTTTTTTTCATAGTTTGCGACAATTATTAACACATTACCGTAAAATATTAAATAATAATATTTATCTCATTCGCCGAAGAGACGAAGAAAATGTCAGCAATCGTCACACACACCTCAACCAATAAGAATTTGGCGGTGGAGGATCATGGCAGAAGTGCATTGTGGGTCATGGGATGCTAACTGCTATATGCTATATGCTACTGCCGTAGCTATTACAATGGATTATTTCAACGTTGGCGGTAATTTATAAAAACTGAGAAGGGCTGAACAAAAATGGCGTTGAAAAGGAGATCATGTACTGCAGATTACAAGCTGGACGTAGTGAAATATGCAGCAGAAAAGGACAAGAGGAAGCGGCGCATACCTTTGGAGTTGGCAGAGTTGTTTGGAAGCGATATCGAGGAAGAAGATTTCATGGGATTTATGGATTAGGAGTGAGAGATAGTTTGGTAAAGGTATAGCATGTTCCAAAAGTTATAGTTATTTGAATGACTCTTACCATAATATGTTAGGTTAACATAGCAGTTGCTTATTTATGCCTCATATAACCTACACTTATTCAGCCTCTTCTTCACTATTCTTTATTTATTTTAAATTGTCTATTCTTGGTGTTGGGTTTTATCAAATACATTTCCTCCAAAAATGCGATTTATACTCCAGGGCGACGTATACTCCGGACCGCCTTATAATCCAAAAAATACAGTATATCGCCGCACCCACTAAATTTTCAAAAATATATATTTTCCCATATATCAGTCGCACCAGACTATAAGCCGCAGATATATAAATTGTGAAATTAGTTATTTACACATACATATTTTGTAAATGTTTATGTACATTCCTTTAAGGGGAACTGCACTTTTTTGAAAAAAAAAAGTTTTTTTTTTTTTTTTTGCATTATAGCTTGTAAAAATATTCTCGTTCTAGTAGGCTGGAAATGCAGCTAATGGAAGCAATCTATTCTGCCTATAAATCACTTCAAGAATGCATCCAAAAACCATAACCGGTATAATAACAAAGCTTTAGCGACATTGTTATTGTAAGAGCGAACACAAAGGAACTATTTTTCCAGCGTACTTACACATCGGCGTGCTACGGTATTAGCTGTGAGCTGGCCATTTCAAGAGATAAGCTTGCTTCTACGTCAGCACCCGAATCACATTTGAGTTTGTAATGCACAACACAATGGGATAGGACACCAATTTGTACTGACAGAAAAACGGTAAAGTATTAATTAGCCCACATTTCATGTTTTGTTTGTACACAGCAGTAGTTGACATGCTGCACATATCATGATCAATATTAAGTGGGACTTACTCAATGGACAGTTGTGCGTTTGGTCCTGCTCGCCGGGGACGTTTCTATTTTATTTTGGGTAAGCACTCCATTTATGTCCGCATAGCTTGGCTCCGAACTCACTCTCTCGGCTCCGTCTGCTCCAACGTTTCACCTTCTATTCGTGCTAGCTTCCAGAAGCAGCAGTTGGCCCTCATTCAGTTGAAAAAAGATGGGGTTGTGAATCTTTATTTGTCAAAAGTAGCCATATTCGTTGTCTGTTACAAAGTCTGCCATGATTAAAAAAACATTCAAGTTTGTTTCTTGAAGTAGGAAAACACATTTGTTGCCGGAATTGAAACGTGTACTGCTATGAAAATGGAAAAACAAAGCATTACGGAATTAGTTCCGGCAATGCTTAAAATGACCAAAATATGGTAAACATCGTACATATTAGTTATTGTTATGAACGCGTTACGACAATATATGTAGACTTTCAGTGTGTATATAAAACGTTGATGGAGGCTTTTATAGTTGTTTAAAAAAACTTTGAAGGCTACAACGGTGACTCCCACTAGCAGCATCTTCCAAGTGTTTTTATCATCTTTAAAATCAAGTGTTTTTGTCTCTCATAATGATTGTGGACGATATGCAAAATTCCAAAGAAAGTGCAGTTCCCATTCAATTGTTTCCAAAACAATGCCTGTAACAAGGCAGTAAAACGGCTGATCAAACCAAACAAAAGTCATCGTCGTAGACCCACTTGTTGCTGAAGCGAGATCCCCGATCAGCTAGACAATGGCGTCCTGGCGAATTTACTGAGGAATTTGTAAAACTGGAACAATACAGAAAGAATGCCATTGTAAGTTAATAATACGAACACAGACACTCGTAAAGTGTTGGTATATTCTCGAACGCTAACAACGCTAGCTTAATGACATTACGATAGCACGCACAAATATGCATGAAAACACGGTTTAGTAAGTGTCAACAGTTTTAGTTATATTATAAAACTTACAAACGTTGTTTGGAGTGAAGAATGAAGAATCCGTACAATTACAAAACCGTATGGACAGCTAGAAGACAGAATGGCACTTTTAATTGCATTTGAAATCTCTAAACAGAAGGGCACTGCAGCACTGCCGCACATGCAGTGAGCGAACTCGTCCAAAAGATAGCGCCATAGCACAAAAAAATAACACACCTTATCGTGTCTTTGCTTGGTTTTTTTACAATTTGAATTATTAATTCAATAATCAGCCCCACCATTTTTTTAAGCCGAAGCGTTCTAAGCATAGGAAACAAGTAGCCGCTTATAGTCCGGAATTTACCATATATTGCGACGCAGGTACACTTTTCTGTCCCTCAATCGATGTGTTGCATGTGAAAACTTGTTACCCCGCTATACTGTACAGAATGTTTCATATTCATATCACATCATAATAATCCCAGGGTTTCCCACACATTTATTTGTGGCGGCCTGCCACGAATAAAAAAAAAATAAAAAATTTTTTAAATTTTTTTCGGCTTTTGACTCACTGGACCGCTCATAAAAGCAAGGGGACTCTGTCTGTGAATTGAGCTATTATATAAATATGTAAATATTATATAAATATGTGTATAAATATGTACGTAAAGTGTTGTAATTATATTCCAACTCCATGTTCTTGGTCATAGGCGCCACCGATGGCACTAAGCCCTAAGCCAACCCCCCAACCCCCCATCCCCCAAACCCACCACCCACCCCCGCCGCCTGACCACACCACCACAAATAGATGCCTGACCTGTGGGAAACACTGTAATCCCCTCAATTCCTCCCAACAATGGATTAACTCACTGGAATCTAACGACAAGATAACATACATCCATAAATGTGGATGCATATGCAAAAGTGCAATATATTTATCTTCACAGTGATCTATCTATTCATGCCTGAACCTTATTGCTTTTTTATCCTGCACTACCATGAGCTAATGCAACAAAATGTCCTTCTTATCTGTACTGTAAAGTTCACATTTGAATGACAATAAAAAGGAAGTTTAAGTCTAATATTGAGAAATGTAAATATGAATACATGACGTGTAGTAATTGGACTATGTACCACAGAGAGGATGCTTTGTGTGTGTGTGTGTGTGTGTGTGTGTGTGTGTGTACATCTGTTTTCTCTAATCGAGCCTGCAGCAGCGTTTGTAATTCCAGCCACAGGGCTCTGTTTCCTCCCCTTGGAACAACAAAGGGGGCTCATTTCATTAGGAAGAGAGGAGCGGGTTAGCTGGACACACACACTTTGATGTTTGCTACATTCACACTGTGAAAAGATGATGGAGAGACAACATGAGCCGGGGTAACATCGGGTGTTTAAAGTAGGGCTCCTACGATTAATCGGTTACTTTGATAAGAAAATAGCTTCAGTTTATATGTATATGTTTTGGGTGTACATGATAAAAATGTAAAATTACAGATTATATGGAGTTCCCAGAACTTTAAGTACGTGGCTGCATGGCGCCTGCAATAGAGCGTACATGAGAGCGGAGGTGTGTTGGTACAAGAAAAAATCATTATTTCATTATTTTTCTTAAAGCGTGCAATGAGGCTATAAAGTGTGTTTTATGCAATTAATCGAACAAACTAATAGAGATTACTTGATTCCGAAAATAATGGATAGCTGCAGCCCTAGTTTATATGTGTATGCAGGTTATGAATTACTGAACATATGAATTGCAAAATTTACATTAAAAAAAAAATAGGACAACATACTGTAACAGTAAGTCACTTAAAGGTTGTGGTCACAATTTCTTGGAAGACATACATCTATTACCGACAGCCATAACATTTGATCATCATTAGACAGATGGTCAATTAGTCGCCAAATCCGGCCTGTGTCCCTCCAAAGACATTTTGCTTAATGGAGGCCATCTTTTTCAACCAGTCTTTCTCAATTTTTTTGTGTATGTATGTTTAAAGAGACCTTCTATTCATGTTTTGCATTCAACAATAGATAGCAAATCAAATGACATGTTTCTTTCTCTTAATATCAAAACCAGCTTTATTTAAAGTTACTCACCCAACAGCTTTGGCTAAAGCATTACTTGTGTGAATCAAGGTCGTTGACAGATGGTCTCAGAAGCCGACATGCAACGCAGTGTTGACATGTTCTGCAGGGCCTGCACAAACTTTAGTCTTACGATCAGCACGAAAAAGATTAAAGTCCTTCATCGACCCACGCCTGGAAAGCTTTGCGTTGAGCCCAACATCACTGTCAACGGCCAGAGACTCAACACAGTGAACCGCTTCACCTACCTTGGCGGCACACTGTCTCAAAATGTCACCATCAATGACAAAGTGAAGACCCGCATAGCCAGATTCAGTTCCACTTTTGGCAGACTGTATCCAAATGTCTGGAGGAGAAGAGGCATCACCACCCAGATCCAACTGGAAGTGTACGGGGCAGTGGTGCTCCCTACGCTGCTCTATGCATGCAACACATGGACTGTGGAACAAAGGCATGCCAGGAAGCTAAATCACTTCCAGACAACAAGTCCCAGGAAGATCCTCCAGTACAAAGTCCCAGATACAGAAGTTCTGGCTAAAGCAGGTCTCTCTCGCACAGGGGTGGGCATTACGTCGATTGCGAGCTACCGGTCAATCGCGGAGGGTGTGTCAGTCGATCGCAAGCCAGGCAATAAAAAAATAGACATAAAAATGAACAATCATCAATCTTCACCAAGACTTCACTTTTGTCAGTTGTTTGACATTCTCGGCACCCGAGGATTTTGTGAGATGACGCTGGCTGCTGCGAGCTCATTATTAAGAAAAAAATCACTGACGGGACGGAGAGAAATACTTTTTATGTCAACAGACTCTTGGGCCGTACCTGCTGTCAAAACTCTAAAGACCCGACTGCACAGTTCCTGTCTTCACCATAAAAGACCTGCTTCATCCTGCCTGTGCTAACAAAATAAGAGTCTCAGAAAGCTAGCGTGCACAAACTAGCAAGCTACGGAGTTTAATGCCAATGTATTTCTTTTAAAGTTGTTGTACCTTTCCTGCTTCCGGCGCCGAGACCGTAGTCAAGGAGCGCAGGGGAGACACTTCTCCAGGGCCCATGGATTCTCGGGGCAACACCCTTCACTTTACCCAGCAGTGGGTCTTCATAATTCCGGACTCCAGGCTAAAATGATGAGTCCAGCGATTAGTTGCAAATCGTGGCTTTTTATTTACGTCTTGCACACAGTCCAAAATCCCACACAAAAACACTAGCCACTCCTCTTCCCTCAGCAACCGCTCCCTCTCCTCTCTCGCCCACACACTCACTGACGTCACTCACCTGCTGCCACACATTAAAGGGCCACACACACACATATGCTACTCTCATAACAAAGTGTTTCAAAAGGAGTATGCAAGTTGGACAAATGAGATGCCAAATCCAACCACTTTCATGTGGTATTGGACAGAAAGGAGGACTTTTTTTTCTCCTACATTAAAAAATGCAAACGTTATCAGCACCACTGTCTGATTCCAATCAATGCAAGTCATCAGAATCAGGTAATACACCAACTTATATTCTTGTCTTCATGAAAGAAAGGAATCTATATGTGTTAAACATGCTTGTATTATCACTAAACACCATTAACTTGTTAACAAAAATGTCTCTTTCATAATTAAATAAATGTAAATTATAAATATGAATGAGGTAGAGCTCCTCGACTTGGTCAATTGAAAAGTAGCTCGCCTGCAGAAAAAGTGTGGCCACCCCTTCTCTAGCATCTCCACCATCCTTATGCAGTCCCAGCTTCACTGGGCAGGTGGCGTAGCCCGTATGCAAGACAAGAGGCTGCCCGAAAGACTTTTCAACGAGGAGCTGCAGCACGGCCAGTGGGCAAAAGAAATGCTTCAAAGATAAACTCAAAGCCTCACTGAAAGTGTTTGCCATCAACCCAGACACGTGGGAAGAATCCGCAATGGATCGAGCCACTTGGCACTCTTCCATCCACAAAGGAGGCAAGTTGTGCGAAGCAAACAGGACCACCGCAGAAAAGAAAAGGCAAGCCCGAAAAGCCTGTGCCATCAACCCTTCTGGAGACCTCCCATGTCCCTTTTGTACCGAACCTTCCGTGCCAGGGTCGGCCTCATCAGCCACCTGCGTACGCACAAGACAGAGCCAGTCCCAGAAACCCTACAATGACTAGAATGGTCCTCGTCCACCCGACGGACGAACAGAGATATTAAATGGAATGGAATGTAACGACAGGCGCCCAAAAAATCGGAGGAACGGTTTTACCTCATAAAAAGGCGGGACACAATAAAACATGATGCTACTTGTCGTTTTGCTACGCCGTGTTGACTCACGGTGTAAAAAAAGAAACAGCCTGCACATACAGTATGGCGACCTGATCCTGGTTTATTGATACTATTTATACTGCTAATATCTTATGGCATTCTTTACTTCTTGTAGAGGGTGGGTTTTTTTTGCCTTTCTGGAAGTTCAGTAATCACAGCGCTGATCAAAAACTCCCTCAGGATTACTGACACAACTCTCCTCTTCTTATTGCAAAACAACTCTGCACTCCTGAACCTACAGTCACACAATGCTAATCACACACACACTATGGATGACACACACTTTAAAAAGGGACTTGTGCAATCTCTTTGAGTGGGGTCAGTGCAGGTCAAACGCAAAGATTGTTGGTCAGTAAGTCATTAGAAGTTTCAATGGCGGGGGGAGGGGTTGTTGGACAAGTAACAAATACACTGTGGCGCCACCACCTGCTTTGTTTCAGCCTTTATCTGGTCTTGTCACCTCCCACGGATGTCTCAGCTTCCACGTGTGAGCTCCTGTCTGTCACCAACTTCCTTCAAATTCCACTCTGCCTCGCTCTCCACGTTCCTACAGCCCACGGTATGCCAAAGAAAGTTCTTAGACTTAGACAAACTTTATTGATCCACAAGGGAAATTGTTCCACACAGTAGCTTGTGTTCAAAGGATGGAAAGGGTATGGCTGGAAAGGATAATGCAGGTATTAACTAGACTAAAAATGTATAAATGTTGCCCGTGACAGGCGGACGGACGGGGAACAGACACTGTGGTGGTGAAGTAGGCCGGCTTCGTTGCGTGAAAAAGCCTACAATTTTTGCTTGGTTTTTCCGCTCCGTATGCTGAATAGCAATATATGATATATATCTCTATTATTTTCTGTAAAGTAAAAACAAAACACAAAAGAGTCCTAGTTACCTGACATACTAAGATGGTTGTGTGGGTGGGACAATGCTGCAGCAGAGATGTACTGACAGAGGCAGAGGCAGTACGAAGCCTAGCAGCTTGTTAAAACTTTAGTTTAGCACCAAATAATAATATAAATATATTTAATAAAGTAAAATAATAGTAAGGCAACAAGAGATGTATCCTACAATTCTCTTTTGTAAAGTAAATCTGAACAGCCGATATGGGCATCAACTAGATGATTTGCCTGATTTGTTGTTGAGACTTTAGTTTAGGCGGTGGCTCTTTGTTATTAAGGCTGCTGCCTTAACAACAAAGCGCTGCGGGAAACCATGTGTATGTATATATATATATATATATATATATATATATATATATATATATATATATATATATATATATATATATATATATATATATATATATATATATATATATATATATATATATATATATATATATATATATATATATATATATATATATATATATATATATATATATATATATATATATATACATGTGTATATATATATATATATATATATATATATATATATATATATATATATATATATATATATATACATGTGTATATATATATATATATATATATATACATATACATGTATATATATATACATGTGTATATATATATATATACATATACATGTATATATATATATATATATACATGTATATATATATATATACATATATATATGTATATGTGTGTGTGTGTATATATATATATATATGTGTGTGTGTGTATATATATATATGTGTATATATATATATATATATATATATATATATATATATATATATAAAAGGGACAAGCGGTAGAAAATGGATAGATGGATATATATGGGCTTCACGGTGGCAGAGGGGTTAGTGCGTCTGCCTCACAATACGAAGGTCCTCCAGTCCTGGGTTCAAATCCAGGCTCGGGATCTTTCTGTGTGGAGTTTGCATGTTCTCCCCGTGAATGCGTGGGTTCCCTCCGAGTACTCCGGCTTCCTCCCACTTCCAAAGACATGCACCTGGGGATAGGTTGATTGGCAACACTAAATTAGCCCTAGTGTGTGAATGTGAGTGTGAATGTTGTCTGTCTATCTGTGTTGGCCCTGCGATGAGGTGGCGACTTGTCCAGGGTGTACCCCGCCTTCCGCCCGATTGTAGCTGAGATAGGCGCCAGCGCCCCCCGCGACCCCGAAAGGGAATAAGCGGTAGAAAATGGATGGATGGATATTTGTGGGTTCTTCCGAGGATGTTGTAGTCGTAATGATTTGTGCAGTCCTTTGAGACATTTGTGATTTGGGGCTATATAAATAAACATTGATTGATTGATTGATTGATATATATGTATATAAGATATATATATATATATATAACATATATAAAATACAATATAATGTATACTGATATATTATATTATTATCCATCCGTCCATTTTTTACCGCTTATTCCCTTTTGGGTTGCGGGGGGTGCTGGTGCCTATCTCAGCTACAATCGGGCGGAAGGCGGGTTACACCCTGGACAAGTCGCTACCTCATCGCAGATCATATTAATATATTAGTGTATATTATATACATGCTAATGTACTTATTGTTCTTTATATTATTCACATAACCTTTATTTCTGACAGTCACAATCTACACCACACGCCTCCTCATTACGAGGTAGTAGAAGCGTGTCATGATAGAAATCAAAAGAAAATACAAACTTTTCAATTCCTGAGTCAAACTGTGGCTATCATCTCATTAAAAAGTACACAGAGGCGTACAAGTGTAAAAATCACTTCAACACTGTAACAGTAAAACTTTTAAAAGCAGGAGTGTCTAAAGTGCGCCATAAGCGTGTCGTAAAACAGGGGCACCTTTTTAACCTCAGGGCCCAACTTTATCACTACACCACTCAAATATTAACACTTAATTAGTAATCTTACTGTTTATTTTAATCATATTTAATCATTATATTTAACACAGTTGTATATAATGATTGAATATGATATTTTATTGAATAATGGCACTGGGTCCGACCATCTTAATCACAGCTGTTGTGACCTTGGGCAAGACACGTGACGGTGTATGAACATGAATGAAAGTTTGGCAACGGTCGGAGGGGCCGTAGACACAGATTGGCAGCAATGCTTCCGCCAGTCTGCCCCCGGGCAACTGGGGCTACAAATGTAGCTTACCACCACCATATGTGGATCTGGAGTGAATACATGTTCCCTGTGAAGCGCTTTAAGTGTCTAGAAAAGCTCTATATAAATCTAATCCAGTGGTTCTACAACTTTTTTCACCAAGTACCACCTCAGAAAAAACTTGTCTCTTTAAGTACATCCAGAATGACCATCATCAAAATACAGTAGCGTAGTAGGCCTAAGTATTTGTTTAAATTGTATTGAATATTTTTAGCCAGACTAGAAAGAGGGTACGCGAGCTCTTTCTAGTGGTACGCCAAACAATTACTTGATTAAAGTACAGTGTTTTAATTTTCTGTTTTCAAACACAGTGCCACTGTTCAAACTGTGTGTAATGTTACAGTGGCTAAAAATATTACCACTATATGTGTATGTGTACCACTAGTGGTACACATACCACAATTTGAAAATATCCATACATCCATTTTCTACCGCTTGTCCCTTTTGGGGTCGCAGAGGGTGCTTGCCCATCATTATTTTTATTATAGTTTTAACAGGATAAACCTTTCCAAATGATATGACTCCATGTGTTAATCATAAAGAATATTATCCAGGCTTAGTTCAGGTTAATTACAAAAATTAATAAAAATCAAATATACTGCAAACAAAAAACTGTTGAAAAATACAATTACATATAATTACACAGTGCTAAAGTAAAAACATTGTTTTAAATGAATAATAACCATTAATAATACATATTTTTCTGGAGTAAACTGTCAATAAAATTAAAGTGCAAATGAAAATCCGGCTTTACTGATTTAATGATTATGTTTGTGCTTAAGAAACTTCTCTATGACTAGCTCCAGAAATGTGAAGTTAAAGTACTAATGACTGTCACACACACACTAGGTGTGGGGAAATGTGTCCTCTGCATTTAACCCATCCCCTTGTTCAGCCTCTGGGGGATGAGGGGAGCAGTGGGCAGCGGCGGTGGCCGCGCCCGGGAATCATTTTTTGGTGATATTGTCATGACTGCCGCAAGTGTTGGAAAAATGTATTACACTTGAGTACCGCTATACAGACCAAAGCTGAGAAACAGATATTTTTGTTTGGCGGTCCAACTATGGTTAAGAAAGGCTGTCCTAAACCATTACTTTTGCAGCTACATGTTTTTTTACTTTAGCAACGGCTTGCTACAATACAGCTAAAGTTTACACTTGTTGGAAAGCTTTGATGCTAGTCATCAAATGCGTTCAGCTACATGGTTTTTACTTTAACATCTGACTTCTGTTAAAGTAGCACAAAAGTAAAAATGTGCCGTTGGTCGGTACGCTTGTCCGGCCAATTTGATGCTAATTTTTACCCAAATGCCATCCATCCATTCGAGGTCGGGTCGCGGGGGCAGCAGCCTAAGCAGGGAAGCCCAGACCTCCCTCTCCCCAGCCACTTCGTCCAGCTCCTCTCAGGGGATCCCGAAGTATTTCCCGGCCAGCCGGGAGACATAGTCTTCCCCCTTGGCCTCCTACCGGTCGGATGTGCTCCAAACACCTCCCTAGGGAGGCGTTCGGGTGGCATCCTGACCAGATGCCCGAACCACCTCATCTGGCTCCTCTCCATGTGGAGGAGCAGTGGCTTTACTTTGAGTTCCTCCCGGATGGCAGAGCTTCTCACCCTATCTCTAAAGGAGAGACCCGCCACCCGGCGGAGGAAAGTCATTTGGGCCGCTTGTACCCGTGATCTTATCCTTTCAGTCATGACCCAAAGCTCATGACCATAGGTGAGGATGGGAACGTAGATCGACCGGTAAATTGAGAGCTTTGCCTTCCGGCTCAGCTCCTTCTTCACCACAACGAATTGATACAGCGTCCGCATTACTAAAGACGCCGCACTGATCCGCCTGTCGATCTCACCATCCACTCTTCCCTCACTCGTGAACAAGATTCCGAGGTACTTGAACTCCTCCACTATTGCTGTTGCTGTTTATGTTAGCAGCTGCTTCCTGTGATCAAACTAAAGAATTGTTTATTCTTTGATGTAGCATGAAAGTAAAACATGTGCCATTTGTTGTCATGCTTGTCTGACCAATTTGAAGCTAGTTAGCCAATGATTGTTGCTTTTGACATCAAAATATTTGTTCAGGCTTTGAAGTAGGATGAAAGTGAAAATGTGCAGTTCGTTGGTACGCTTGTCCGGTCATTTTCATCCTCATTATTACCCAATGATTTTTGTTATTTACGTCTTTCTGTGATCATCATACAAAAGCAACATTGTTAACGCTTTGAAGTAGCATTAAAGAACACTTCGTAGGTATGCTTGTCTGCTCATTTTGACACGAGCTATTAGCAGACATTTTACAATAGAAAAGAATCAAACTTTTTTGTCCACCAAGGTGGAAAATTGTCTTTAGCGCACCAACACAAGAGACAGACAGCACTAAAATACCAATTCTGTCATATAATGAAACCATGCAACAGACACAATAAAAACAAAGGTAAAATAAAAATGGGAATATTAGAAAACATAAGTAAAGATCGAGAAACTAATCAGTCAAAGATGAGAGAAATTCAGGTCATACATGTGGATATGTTTTCAGCTACATGCTAATTTTGTTATTATCCGCTTGGTTCGGTATAATGCAACTTAAGTAACACTCATCACGCTTTGAAGTTGGGTAAATGTAATGTGAATCATAAGGATGGATACCAAATTCGGTACTTTTAAAGGCACTGACCGAATTCCTTGGGTGCTACCGGGTATAGAGTCACGTAAAATCAGTGTTTCGATACCTTTGTTGCTTGTGACGTCTCATCCGGTTGCAGACTAAACATTGGTTCAAACACTCGGCGAGGACACAATCACCGTATCAGCACTCAAAGCGGCCTTGATCAAACTGATCTTACGTATTGTTGCAGTTTTCAATGCCAACAAAGCAAGTATGTATGATCGGAAAAACCCCAATAAAGCGCCACTTTTCCAAAATATGCGAGCTTGATGGTAATTTACATTAGCTTTGCCAAAAGCTTGGGCGATATATAGGGGTGTAACGGTACACAAACATTTCGGTTCGGTACGTACCTCGGTTTAGAGGTCACGGTTTGGTTCATTTTCGGTACTGTAAGAAAACAACAAAATATACATTTTTTAGTTATTTGTTTACCAAATTTGTAAACAATGGCTTTATCCTTTTAACATTGGGAACACTATAATCATTCTGCCCGAGTTAATCAACATTAAACTGCCTCAAATTGTTGCACAGATTAAATAAAATGACAAAACTTTTCTTCGACATATAAAAAGTGCAACATTAAACAGTTTCAAGTCAACTCATCATGCTTAATTTATCACATCATTTGGGAAGCCTGTAGGGTATTTTTATTATGTAAATGTTATATTTTTATCAACATGTGATAGCAGGGACCCTGCCCTTCAAAGCTTTTCTGTCTGTAAAACACACACACACGCCGCAAAATGAGCTAACGTTACGCTAAAAGCTAATTAGCATTCACCTCAAGCCAGAACTGCGAGCGAGCTGAGCGGCAGTTTAAGTTTCTAGAAGGTCAACGGGCTCATAGTGATGTTACTAGTAGTTGACTCGGGGGTGTTTATTATCATTTGGGGAGAGTACGCTGCCTTATGCTCACCTGCTAAACACCTATCTGCTCGACCCTGAAGCATTTACTACATGTGCTCTAAATATGCACTGCTGATTGGCTGTTACCACTATATATGTAACCAATCAGACGGCTGTGTGGGTGGGACAATGCTGGGTGCTGAGACAGAGGCAGAAGAAGCAAAGCAGCTTATTAAGACTTTAGCTTAGAAACTCGTTTGGTACACCCCCGTACTGAAACGGTTCAATAAAAATACACGTACCGTTACACCTCTAGCGATATATCAATTTTAATGATGTATTCCACTATTTTGCTTGCAGACGGTTTAGAAAATAAAAATAAAAATGTTCTCCTCATTTTCCGGCTTACTTTTTAAAGTACCAATGATTGTCGCACGCTCACTAGACCAGGGGCGCTCACACTTTTTCTGCAGGCGAGCTACTTTTCAATTGACCAAGTCGAGGAGATCTACCTCATTCCTATTTATAATTTATATTTATTTATTTATGAAAGAGACATTTTTGTTAACAAGTTAATGGTGTTTAATGATAATACAAGCATGTTTAACACACGTAGATTCCTTTCTTTCATGAAGACAAGAATATAGGTTGGTGTATTACCTGATTCTGATGACTTGCATTGATTGGAATCAGACAGTGGTGCTGATAACGTCCACATTTTCAAATGGAGGAAAAAAAAAGTCCTCCTTTCTGTCCAATACCACATGAAAGTGGTTGGATTTGGCATCTCATTTGTCCAACTTGCATACTGGTTTTTAAACACTTTGTTATGAGAGTAGCATATGTGTGTGGTCCTTTAATGTGTGGCAGCAGGTGAGTGACGTCAGTGAGTGTGCGGGTGGGCAAGCAAGTGAGAAAGCGGTCGCTGAGGGCGGGGGAGAAATACATTGGCATCAAACTCCGTAGCCTGCTAGCTTTCTGAGACTCTTATTTTGTTAGCACAAGCAGGATGTAACAGGTCTTTTATGGTGAAGACAGGAACTGTGCTGTCGGTCTTTAGAGTTTTGACAGTAGGTACGGAGTCTCTAGAAATAAAATGTGTTTCTCTGCGTCCGCCCTGTTAGTGATTATTTTCTTAAATATGAGCTGGCAGCAGCCAGCGTCATCTCACAAGATCCTCGGGTGCCGAGAATGTCAAACAACTGAAGAAAGTGAAGTCTTGCTATGATTGATGATTGTTCATTTTTATGTCTATTTTTTAATGCCTGGCTTGAGATCGACTGACACACCCTCCGAGATCAACGTAATGGGCACCCCTGCACTAGATGATTAAACCCCCAATTCCAACATTTGATGCTGAGTGCCAAGCAGGGAGGTAATGGCTCCCATTTTTATAGTCTTTGGTATGACTCGGCCGGGGTTTGAACTCACGGCCTATCGATCTCAGGGCGGACACTCTAACCACTTGCCTCCAGGGGCTTCCGTGGCTTGAGCCGCCCCCCTTGCTTCCTTAACGGCACACCCAGCAAAACATGGCTAATGTTAACGCTAATTAGAGCGAAACATTTGTTCCAAAGAAAAGAAAAGTATTGTCAGTGCTTTAAATTTGCGGCAACATAAGTGTAACAAATGACTGCACACTGCAAAGTGTTTAAAAAAAAACCTAAGGCATCAGCACAACAAACTTATTCCTGCCTTTGAAACCGAAGCTTTCAGCTGGACTTGGCACGCTACTTTTGATGTGGTTTTATGTAAACATGTCTGTGTCAGAAGCACAGCGAGTTCAATGCAGGAAACATCGTTTTACTAATGACAAAAACAGCAACCAGCACTAAACACAACAATGAACTTGATAGCCAATGGAAATAGGCAACATCACATACAGCAGACAACAAACGCATGCACACATACACGTTACTACTAACTGCAAGGGAACAAATCAACGATTGAAGTACAAACCTTCAGCTTGCAATCCAAACAATACCCTGTTTGTGTACCAGAAGATATGACAGCCATGGAAGCACATTCAATCTCTTTATTAACCAGAAGTTACACAATCCAATGACAACATTCAACAGAGCTGCCAAAACTGCAAACAAACTGCCACTGCTAAACTGACAAACACAACTGAGCTAACTCTGTTCTGTCTGGCCTCCGGGCCTTGAGTTTGACACTTGTGGTCTAACTTCTGCGTTTAGAATTTTCCCAAGTGTGACGTCAGCCTATATCTCCATATGCAATATAAATGTACTCAAAGTGCTTTGGGCGAGTCTGCAATTGTAGTCCGACGTTGTAGTCAATAACTTCCTTTATGATCTCTATCCTCTTGTTGTGAGGCAGACTGGCTCATACATGCGGATGCATCTTTTTCTGTTGCCATTTCTGATACAAAGTAGCATAGAGTTCCAAGGTATATCTGTCAGAAGACTCCATATGGAAGCGCTAAAAACTACAACACAGATGACAGTGAGAAGACTGAGTCGAAGTAGAGCCACGTAAATAAGACTGCCCACAAAATGTAGAGCCACGTAGATAAGACTGCCCACAAAATGTAGAGCCACGTAAATAAGACTGCCCACAAAATGTAGAGCCACGTAAATAAGACTGCCCACAAAATGTAGAGCCACGTAAATAAGACTGCCCACAAAATGTAGAGCCACGTAGATAAGACTGCCCACAAAATGTAGAGCCACGTAAATAAGACTGCCCACAAAATGTAGAGCCACGTAAATAAGACTGCCCACAAAATGTAGAGCCACGTAGATAAGACTGCCCACAAAATGTAGAGCCACGTAGATAAGACTGCCCACAAAATGTAGAGCCACGTAAATAAGACTGCCCACAAAATGTAGAGCCACGTAAATAAGACTGCCCACAAAAATGTAGAGCCACGTAAATAAGACTGCCCACAAAATGTAGAGCCACGTAAATAAGACTGCCCACAAAAATGTAGAGCCACGTAAATAAGACTGCCCACAAAATGTAGAGCCACGTAGATAAGACTGCCCACAAAATGTAGAGCCACGTAAATAAGACTGCCCACAAAATGTAGAGCCACGTAGATAAGACTGCCCACAAAATGTAGAGCCACGTAAATAAGACTGCCCACAAAATGTAGAGCCACGTAAATAAGACTGCCCACAAAATGTAGAGCCACGTAAATAAGACTGCCCACAAAATGTAGAGCCACGTAGATAAGACTGCCCACAAAATGTAGAGCCACGTAAATAAGACTGCCCACAAAATGTAGAGCCACGTAAATAAGACTGCCCACAAAATGTAGAGCCACGTAAATAAGACTGCCCACAAAATGTAGAGCCACGTAAATAAGACTGCCCACAAAATGTAGAGCCACGTAAATAAGACTGCCCACAAAATGTAGAGCCACGTAGATAAGACTGCCCACAAAATGTAGAGCCACGTAAATAAGACTGCCCACAAAATGTAGAGCCACGTAGATAAGACTGCCCATAAAATGGCGCATTTGAAGAGGTGGTCAGATAGCGACTTGAAAATGGTCTGTAAAACATAATTGATGCCGAACTTTTTTTTTTTTTAAACAAACCAAACCATTGCATAATATGTAGACCACAAGGAAGTTGTTTTAAATGTACAAACCCCGTTTCCATATGAGTTGGGAAATGGTGTTAGATGTAAATATAAACAGAATACAATGATTTGCAAATCCTTTTCAAGCCATATTCAGTTGAATATGCTACAAAGACAACATATTTGATGTTCTAACTCATAAACATTTCTTTTTGCAAATAATCGTTAACTTTAGAATTTGATGCCAGCAACACGTAACGAAGAGGTTGGGAAAGGTGGCAATAAATACTGATAAAGTTAAGGAATGCTCATCAAACACTTATTTGGGACATCCCACAGGTGTGCAGGCTAATTGGGAACAGGTGGGTGCCATGATTGGCTATAAAAGCAGCTTCCATGAAATGCTCAGTCTTTCACAAGAAAGGATGGGGCGAGGTACACCCCTTTGTCCACAACTGTGTGAGCAAATAGTCAAACAGTTTAAGAACAACCTTTCTCAAAGTGACATTGCAAGAAATTTAGGGATTTCAACATCTACGCTCCATAATATCATCAAAAGGTTCAGAGAATCTGGAGAAATCACTCCACGTAAGCGGCATGGCCGGAAACCAACATTGAATGACCGTGATCTTCCATCCCTCAGACAGCACTGTATCAAAAACCGACATCAATCTCTAAAGGATATCACCACATGGGCTCAGGAACACTTCAGCAAACTAAACGCAGTTTGTCGCTACATCTGTAAGTGCAAGTTAAAGCTCAACAATGCAAAGCGAAAGCCATTTATCAACAACATCCAGAAACGCAGCCGGCTTCTCTGGGCCCGAGATCATCTAAGATGGACTGATGCAAAGTGGAAAAGTGTTCTGTGGTCTGACATGTCCACATTTCAAATTGTTTTTGGAACTATTCGACATTGTGTCATCCGGACCAAAGGGGAAGCGAACCATCCAGACTGTTATCGACGCAAAGTGTAAAAGCCAGCATGTGTGATGGTATGGGGGTGCATTAGTGCCCAAGGCATGGGTAACTTACACATCTGTGAAGGCACCATTAATGCTGAAAGGTACATACAGGTTTTGGAACAACATATGCTGACATCTTAGCGACATCTTTTTCATGGACGCCCCTGCTTATATCAGCAAGACAATGCCAAGCCACATTCAGCACGTGTTACAACAGTGTGGCTTCGTAAAAGAAGATTGCGGGTACCTGTCTGGCCCGCCTGTAGTCCAGACCTGTCTGCCATGGAAAATGTGTGGCGCATTATGAAGCGTAAAATAGGACAGCAGAGACCCCGGACTGTTGAAGGACTGAAGCTCTACATAAAACAAGAATGGGGAAGAATTCCACTTTCAAAGCTTCAACAATTAGTTTCCTCAGTTCCCAAACGTTTATTGAGTGTTGTTAAAAGAAAAGGTGATGTAACACAGTGGTGAACATGCCCTTTCCCAACTACTTTGGCACATGTTGCAGCCATGAAATTGTAAGTTAATTATTATTTGCAAAAAAAATAAAAAATACAGTTTATGAGTTTGAACATCAAATATGTTGTCTTTGTAGCATATTCAACTGAATATGGCTTGAAAAGGATTTGCAAATCATTGTATTCTGTTTATATTTACATCTAACACAATTTCCCAACTCATATGGAAACGGGGTTTGTAGTTTTCCAGGGCATCATTTCTTTCATGAAAAGGCTTGTTATGTCTTGCTGCCGCCAGAGGTTTACACACCTGTCTTATTGCAGCCCTACGGTTGTTTGGACAGGTGTGCCCGTGCACAAACCGTACATATAACACAAGCCGCTCCTTTTGTGCTGGCAAGCTTACGGCAGCCCAGACAAACTCCAACAAAGACTTGCGTAACCTTCTTCAAATGAGTGTCGTCATCAATCATTTTTTATAAGCCCACACAACCAGAAAGTCAAGTTTTGAAACCTATAGACCCCATTTCTCTGACACACAGTTCACATCGGAGGGGTTGTCTTTTGCTGTGTTTGTTTTCAGGGCGGTTTGTGCGCCCATGATGTTTGTGGTTAGTGTTGGAGCGCCACACTGCTTTTCATCTGTGCAAACCAGCAGGGAACTCTTCTCTAGACCTTTGACCTTGTTCTCCCCGGAGAATTATTATTGATTGTCATCTCAATCACGGGCTAGCGCTCACGGGCACACACTTCCAGTCTTCAGTGTGTATCTGACTGTATTGATTGGTCGCCTTCCCGCCTCCTTTAGTGTCACTTCTGACCTTTTGCATCCACGACGCACCGTCACGCCGCTCTCCTTCCTGACGACAGACTGCGGTTTACAGCGGATGATAAAGTGCAGCAGTGTGGAAAAATGTGAGTTATTAATAGGCCTCTCACGTCTCCTCCAGCAACGGAATTCGATTTTTGAAAGCACGAAAGGAATGAAGCTGCACTGCAGCAAAGCAGGCTGTGCTGCTAGTCTGTTACTATATTCATAGTGTGATGTCATCTTTTACCGTCCAAACCTTTTTTCTCGTCTTTTCACATAATCCTCCTTCGTAGTGCTCTATTTTGACCCAATGTTTTTTTTTTTATACAATATTCTCTTTTGTTATGCCAAAGAGAAACCACTCAAGAGGACGTTGGTTCTCGGGAGCTCGGCATGTAACATGATTACCGTTTGGCACGCACATTGTTCGTTTTTTATAGGGGACCTATTCTTTACCTGTTGGTATCTGTTTTTATGTGGTTAGGATCTGCTTAAGTCGCAAAGATTTTAAATGAAACCATGGAGGAGATATCTATAAAACAGTCTTGCCCTCCTTCCTTCTTACTTAATTCAAACCAGACCTGGCCAAACTAAGGCCCGGGGGCCACAAGCGGCCCCTTGAGCTTTGCAATCTGGCCTGCCGGACATTCCCAAATCATTTTTTTAGATCTTTAAGATCAGGAGTCTCAAACTCAATTTTACCTGGGGGCCACTGGATGCAGAGTCTGGGTGAAGCAGGGCCGCAAGAAAATATTTCTTAAAAGAAAACCCTTTTAAATGTCTTTAATTTTATTTTCAACACAAAATAAAATCAAAATATAAATGAGCAAAATGACAATTAAGGAATGTGAGGCAATGCAAATTAAACAACAATAAAAAAAAAATAACGGTTCAAATTGGTCCAGGTTATCGGGGACTGTTATTACTGACGGACAGTGGTTGCGCTGCGACTCCAGCCAGGCGCGTAAGAAAACCCTCGTCTCCATGGCAACGTTTCTGTCGCTTTCACTCATTTGCCGCTTTTCCACCTACGCTGGGGTAGGCAACCCAGAACGTTGAAAGAGCCATTACGGACCCAAATAACAAAAATTGTTGCCGTGGAGTTTACAGTTACAGTAGCACAATTAGCCCCAAACGGGCTAACATCACAATTAACGTGTTACACGTCCGATTCGCCATGCGACTCTGTTGGAGTATCAGCGCTGGGGTTCAGTGCACCACAGTATTGTATTGTCGCTTAGTCCTTCAACAGAGTGCTTCGGAAGCTTCGGAACGGCTCGTCTGGCGTCAATGTTCGGCCCTCGAGAGCCACATACCGCAAAGTGATTGGTAGATTCCTTCAGCTCCGCACACAACGCTGTCAAGCGCCATTTGTATCAAAAATTGCGGGCCGCACTGATTGATTGATTGATTGATACTTTTATTAGTAGATTGCACAGTACAGTACATATTCCGTACAATTGACCACTAAATGGTAACACCCCAATAAGTTGTTCAACTTGTTTAAGTCGGGGTCCACGTTAATCAATTCATGGTAACATTAAACTTTCATATTAAGTTGAGGCGCAAAATAAAATCTCGTGGGCCTCAATTGGCCCGCGGGCCGCGTGTCTGGGACCCCTGTTTAAGATGGAAAGGGTAGCTGCCATTATGATGTGCAGTGATGTTAGTCTTCAACTATAGAAAGTATTTGAAATGGCTGGAATCTGCGCTTATGGATGATATGCCAGTTACTATGGTCATCTAATTCAGTGTTTCCCACAGGTCAGGCATCTATTTGTGGTGGTGTGGTCGGGCGGCGAGGGATGGGGGGGAGAGAGGCGGCGGCGGCGGCGATGACCAAGAAGAATGCGGAGTTGGAATATAATTACAACACTTTATGTACATATTTATATAATATGTTACTACAAGCGCCATCCACATACAGAGTTTCATTGCTTTTATGAGCGGTCAAGCGAGTCAAAAGCCGAAAAAAATAAAATAAAATTTTTTTTTTTTTTTGTGGCGGCCATAATTCTTTCGTGGCGGGTCGCCACAAATAAATGGATGTGTGGGAAACCCTCTAAATAGTTACTATGGTCATCTAATTAGTTACTATGGTCATCTTAAAAGCGTTATTGATACTTATTGAACAGGAAATGATTAAACTTAAGAGATGGTTTGATGTCACCAAATTATCATTAAATGTAAAAAAAAAAAAGTTTATGATTTTTGGTAAGAGGAAAAGAGAGGACACCATCAAACTGTCGATAGATGGAATTGATATTGAAAGAGTTTCTGAACTTAGATTTTTAGGAGTGATACTGGATGACGGTCTGACATGGAAATCTCATATTGCACATGTACGAAAAAAGATGTCTAAGAGTATTTTTATATTAAACAAGGTAAAATATATGTTAGATTATAGAGCAATGCGCATATTGTATTGTGCACTTATATTGCCATATATCAGCTACTGTGTGGAAGTGTGGGGGAACACATATAAGAGTAACATAAAGGCATTGTATCAATTACAGAAAAGAGCTATAAGGATTATTCATAAAGTAGATTACTTAGAACACACTAACATTTTATTTATTAACTCTGGACTATTGAAACTACAGGAGCTAGTAAAGCTACAGACATTGTGTGTCATGTTTAAGGCTAGAAGTAAAACATTACCAGCAAATTTACAAAAAATGTTTGTCATCACTTCTGAGAATACAGAGCATAGAAGAAAAGGTCATTTCAAACAACAATATTCAAGGACAACTTTAAAGCAAATGTGTACATCAGTGGTGGGGGTAAAATTGTGGAATTCTCTTTACAACGAGATAAAAAACTGTAAAAATATATTCCAATTGAAAAAAATATATAAAGATAGAACGATAAGATCATATGGACAGACATAAGTGTTTACATTTTGTTTTTTATTTATTATTTTACTTATTTTTTGTCTGGTTTGGTATTTGCTCTGTATCATTCCGTGAGGTGTATATTATATTATTACTATTATTTTCTTGGTTTGGTTTATACTTTATGAAGTTTTGCACTTGTTGTGTTTTTCTTGTGTTTTTTGTTTTTGATTGTTTCATCACATTTGGATATATGTGTCGGCTTAAATGATATTCATGAAGTAAGATAATGTATTATGTCAAAGGGGGCAGGAAATTATAAGATTTTCTTCATCCTGCTCCTTCTCAGGAATTGTGTGAATTTAAATTGTATAATTGTGATGTAATTATTTATCGTTCTAAATGCACATCAATGACTGAGATAAATAAAAATGAAATGAAATCTAATTAGTTACTATGGTCATTTAATTAGTTACTATGGGCATCTAATTAGTTACTATGGGCATCTAATTAGTTACTATGGGCATCTAATGAGTTACTATGGTCATCTAATTAGTTACTATGGTCATCTAATTAGTTACTATGGTCATCTAATTAGTTACTATGGTCATGTAATTAGTTACTATGGTCATCTAATTAGTTACTATGGTCATCTAATTAGTTACTATGGTCATGTAATTAGTTACTATGGTCATCTAATTAGTTACTATGGTCATCTACGTCACAGCAGCTCAGACGAGGTACCAAGCAGTGTGGGCGGGAAGCGTTTCCACAGACATGGAAGGAGATTTTCACAACAAAGTTCTAAAGCTTAGTGATCAATAGAATAGAATAGAAAGAACTTTATTAATCCCTTGGAGGGAATTGCGCAAATATCACATTTATCAGATTGTAGGTGGGTTCATTTTGTACCCTTTGCGTTCATATTTCATAGTTTTTTGCGTTATTGTTGCGTTTCACTTGATTGTAAAATATGTGGATGGAAAGGGGGTATGACATTCATTTGATCAATATTCAGTGTATTATCGTTCATAGAAAAATGTAAAATTCAATTACGTTTTTAAGGTGGTCTGTCATAACGTTTTTAGCATTCAATCAGACTTTATTTTGAGGTTTTGTATTAGTTTTCCTAAAAATAGATATACCGGCCCTCAGACACATTTTTTTTTCTAAATGTGGCCCCCGAGTCAAAATAATTGCCCAGGCCTGATTTAAACCATCCATCCATCCATCCATTTCCTACCGCTTGTCACTTAAGGGGTGGCAGGGGTGCTGGAGCCTCAGCTACAATCGGGCGGAAGGCGGGGTACACCCTGGACAAGTCACCACCTCATCACAGGGCCAACGAAGATAGACAGACAACATTCACACACTAGGGCCCATTTAGTGTTGCCAATCAACTTATCCCCAGGTGCAGTCACGGGGGGAACATGCAAATTCCACAGAAAGCGATGCAGTAATGTGTTAATTTCCCACACTCCTGAGTACAAGTCGCACCACCCCGGCCAAACTATGAAAAAAACTGCAACTCATAGTCGGAAAAATACAGTATGTTGGATATGAATTGTGTTCGAATACAATCTACTTCTCAAGGCTGCTTCAAAAGGGGGTGCGTGATGTACTGTTACTTGCATGATTGATGATGTATTATCTTGGCTCGGAGAGCAAATTATTCTTTATTTAACATTTTCCTGAGACAAAGGGACACAAGCTACTAAAGTGGAACCTCCAAAGTCCAATACAATCCGGTCCGTGATTCCAAAAATGGCAAATTTGTTCCATTGTTAATTAACTAAATAAACAACAACTCACCCTTGACAAACAAAGGAGTGACCCAGTTGTGCGTACTATGTGTGTATACTTCAGCACATATTTAAGGTGTATGTAACTTATACTTCAATAATGTCATTATTTCTCTTTTCTCTTCTATGGAAATCATCGCCTTTTGAGGCGTAATATTCCAAAAAATCCAAACGTTTAATGCCTGTTTTTTTGTTGACTTTGGAGGTACCACTGTATTTGTAATTGAAGGGCATGCATAAAACCTGTGTGTGTGTCTGTAGTATGGCCGGTCAGACAGTTACCGCGTTGCCACCACACAGGACAAAGATGACCGATCCCCCAAGAAGAAGAAGGGGGCAGCCACCAAGGACATGGACGACCTGAAGAAGGAAGTGCCCATTGTGAGTAGAAAGCTTCCTCTTCCTCTTTCAACAGTGATGAAGACAAGTGAGAAAGTGACAGATAAATGTGATATTATTCATTGGAAGAGGAAAGCAGAGGGTGTGACCGACTTGTCAAACAACCTGATTGCTGTTGAAGAGAATTGAAAGTCTGTCATACAGGGTCAAAAGTTGTATTTCTTTGCTGGTAAGAAACTTGATAGCAGGAAGTCCCCACACACGGTGCGACAAACAGACCGGTTGCCATGATACTCTGATGTCCCCCCCCCCCCCCCCCCCCCAGGTGAACTGCATGCATAGAATCCATTTGTTAGAAGTGACTTATTGAATGGTCATTTGTTAACAAGTTCAACACAAATTGGCAGTAATTAGTCAAGACTTGGAGACACGGTAGGAATAAATAAGCTCTGCTTCTTCCTACTCCTTTTCGGACATGTTGAATTTGTAATGCATGTTCCACCAAATACAATTTATCGTCGTTACAATGAAATATTTCCAAATGATTCAAACTGTCTTCTGTTGATATGACCGACAGTTGTTCTTGCATGCACAACTGCTAACTGGTATATGCTCCTGTTAAAATATAATAATCATATGATTTTGTTTTCCTTGTACAGACGGAACACAAGATGTCCATAGAGGAGGTATGCAGGAAATACCAGACAGACATTGTCCAGGTAAATACATTTTCTCACAGTTGGCCCCCAGATGGTGCAATAGTCCGGTCCACACGCTTACACAAATCATACAAACAGTATTATTTCAATTCTAGAGTAACAACTGTTTTTGTTTTCTATAATCCCTTCAGGGTCTGACCAATGCCAAGGCCGCAGAATACCTTCTCAGGGATGGCCCTAACGCGCTCACCCCGCCTCCCACAACCCCGGAGTGGGTCAAGTTCTGCCGCCAGCTCTTTGGCGGCTTCTCCATCCTGCTGTGGACCGGCGCCATCCTCTGCTTCCTGGCCTACGCCATCCAGGCCGCCACTGAAGACGACCCCGCGGGAGACAACGTAAGGAGACACGTCTGCTGCACCCCTTACCAATATCACCACACCGTAGCCTCTAACACGTACGATATCTGTTCAGCTGTACCTAGGTATCGTGCTCACGGCGGTCGTCGTCATTACCGGTTGCTTCTCGTATTTCCAAGAGGCCAAAAGCTCCAAAATCATGGAGTCTTTCAAGAACATGGTGCCTCAGGTAAGGCGTTCCAGCCATGTGAAAGCTAATAGCAACGCACACACACACACACACACACACACACACACACACACACGTGCTCAAGAAAACAACAGTCAATCATGCCTGCAGGGTTTAATTTCTGATGCGTTTTTTTTTTTTTTTCAACCATCGACCACAGCAAGCGTTGGTGATCCGAGAGGGAGAAAAGTCGCAGATCAACGCTGAAGAAGTGGTGGCCGGAGATCTGATCGAAGTGAAGGGAGGAGACCGGATCCCCGCCGACGTCCGAGTGGTTTCAGCTCACGGTTGCAAGGTAAAGAGGCGGGCGTGACCGACACCCATGTGTCGTTAAACAAGACCAAGCAAACTCCTAATTGTTCTTTCCCGTTTTTTCCCCCTCCCTGCTGTTAAATAGGTGGATAACTCCTCCCTAACTGGCGAATCAGAGCCTCAGAGCAGGTCACCTGACTGTACCCACGACAACCCCTTGGAGACCCGAAATGTGGCATTCTTCTCCACCAACTGTGTGGAAGGTGTGTTCTCCTTATCATAACTATTTTGCAAACTTTGCAACTTTGTTCTAAAAGACAATACTTTCTTGACAACAACAGTGTTTACTATTATTCCCTTTCCATGCTTATTCGGGATTCTACCTACTGTAGAGGTATATGGTCGCTTATTGGTCAAACTGGGGCTGGGCGATATGGCCTTTTTTTAATATCTCCATATTTTCAGGACACATCACGATACACAATATATATCTCGATATTTTGCCTTAGCCTTGAATGAACACATGATGCATATAATGACAGCAGTATGATGATTCTATGTGTCTACATTCAAACATTCTTCTTCATACTGCATTCATATATGCTACTTTTAAACTTTCATGCAGAGAGGGAAATCACAACTAAGTCAATTGACCAAAACTGTATTTGTTAAACAGTTATTAAGCAGTGGCACAAACATTCATTTCAAAACAGAAAGTGCAAGATTGTCAGAGACATTTTAAAACAAGCTTTGAGTGCACTTTTGTGCATGATGTCACTAAGATGACATATTTTGTACAGAAGGCCATTACTGTCATGTTGAGTTGATGACGAACCCCAAGATGCAGAGAAGGCGGCAGGCATTGTGTAAGAAAACATGATTTAATTGAACACTAACACAAAACCAAACAAAAGGGTACAAACAAAAGGCGCGTGCAAGGCGGAGAACAAACTTGGCTATGAACAAAAACACTTACTGTGACACAAAGGAACTATGGCATGAGCAGAGTGAACACAAGTAGACACAGCTACAACGAGAAGTAATAATGACATTGACAGGTAGTGGTGACAATAATCCAGCACTGACTGGAGGACAAAGCAGGTTTAAATAAGAGTGGGCTGATTGACACCAGGTGTGGCCAGGTGCCAATCAGCCGCAGCTGAGGGGAAACAGCGCTCAGGGAGGAAAGCAGGAAATGACCAAAATAAAAGCGCTGACAGGAAACAAAGACATACACAGAGGAAAAACTAAAACAAAACCAAACTGTCAGGGACAAGCCTGACAACTGCAATAGTTTAAAACAAATAAAGTTCACTTTTGTGCATGATGTCACTCAAGATATTTCAATACATGTCAAATAAAAATGAGTCACATAATAGGAAATCAAATAGTGTAGGCCCTTCGCCATGTGGTAGGTTACTGCGGACATTATCTCCTTCTTTTGTTGATTATTTTTTTCATACGGTGTTAATCTGGCAATGGTTGCTTGGGCATTTTGTGGGTGTGGCACCGAACGGAGATGTTGACATGCGGAGTTTCAAGCACTTCTTATTCTCTAGCGGGTGACTTTTCAAATGATGCTACATTAGCAGTGGTGCTACTTTTTGTAGCAACGCTTTTGCCGCATAATTGTTCAACATCTTTCCGCTTGAAGCCAAACCACCGCCAGACGATGGACCCTGTGCTGTTTTTCTTGGGAACTAATTCTTCCTTCATTTATTACCAGATTCGCACCTTCTTTCTCTTGTGTTACCTCTCACACCACTCCGCTAGCATCACTGCTAACGTTACCATGTCGCTACCTGTTTGCTCCGCGGGAGCGTGTGACGTTGCACACGTGACGTGTGTAAGAGGGTGTGCTTGTTTTAAATCTCTGTGAGTGAAATGCCCGCAGCTAAAAGCAACTGCGTGAGAAGGTATACTCGAATATAGCGATATAGTCATTTCGCACAGATACAAACTATCGATATGTGAAACATCTTTATAATCAACTTTATAATCAACTTTTCCTCAAAGGTGCGTTCCTGTGTAATTGCGCACTGCTCATGCGTCCTCTGTGCACAGCCTTTCTGAGCCACGCACTAAATAAAATCCAATCTAAACTTGAAACCGAATAAATACATAAGTATTTGTTGTGTAGAATTTTGCAATACAACTCTGACTGACAGAGCTCACAACCAAATGATGAACCTTGGGATTTGATACCTTGGCATTGTTTAACATGAGTATCCAACAATGGAACAATATTAGTAAGTCAGAAAAGACGAACGTCATCATAGGTCCTTCAACATGTTGCCATTTCCGACTGTTGCATTCCATGTGCTAGACTTTTTGCATTTCCTGCTGTACTCTTTTGAAGTGTTGAGTCAAGTTGAGCTAGTCGTACTGTGCCATGGGGAAAAAAGTGCAAATGAAATGAACTACTCTTTCCTGTAATTCCCCGAAACCAGGCACAGCGCGTGGAATCGTCATCTGCACCGGAGACCGTACCGTCATGGGTCGCATTGCCACGCTGACCTCCGGCCTGGAGACGGGCAAAACACCCATCGCCAAGGAGATCGAGCACTTCATCCACATCATCACCGGTGTGGCTGTCTTCCTGGGCGTCAGCTTTTTCGTCCTGGCCCTAATCTTGGGCTACTCCTGGCTGGAGGCTGTCATCTTCCTCATTGGTATCATTGTGGCTAATGTGCCTGAAGGCCTGCTGGCTACTGTCACTGTGAGTAGGAATCATTCCGCTCTCATTTAAAGGGGGAAACTACCTTTTTGGGGGGGGGATTTTACCTAGCATTCACAATCCTTATGTGGGATAAGCACAAATATGTTTTTATTTTAATGCATTCCATCCATCCATCCATCTTCTTCCGCTTGTCCGAGGTCGGGTCGCGGGGGCAGCAGCCTAAGCAGGGAAACCCAGACTTCTCTCTCCCCAGCCACTTCGTCTAGCTCTTCCCGGAGGATCCCGAGGCGTTTAATGCATTCGAACTTTCTTTATTTAGTTTATTTCGAACATGAACACACTTACAGCATAATACATCACACAATTTCATATAATTTCACTTTACATCATGTCTGAAAAGGAGTAGGAAGAAGCATAGCTTATTTTATCCTAACCCTTTCCCACTTCAGAGCGTTTACAAATATATACATTCATTTACTGACTTTTTTGTAGTACAATGACAACTAAAATACAACAGTTTTGTAACATATAATTAAGTCAGTCATT
Source organism: Nerophis ophidion (assembly GCF_033978795.1). NCBI lineage: Eukaryota > Metazoa > Chordata > Actinopteri > Syngnathiformes > Syngnathidae > Nerophis > Nerophis ophidion. The sequence goes on from NC_084621.1 coordinate 239,202, forward strand.
ATTAACATACTGAGATGAAGAATACCTTATTTTCAATAAGGTTGAAAGTATTTCTCATAATTCTTCTTCTTTGTACTTTGTAAGCACTGTTAATTTGAACAACCTCTTCAACTGGATCATATCAGTACAATGTTTAAAGTCCTACTGAAAGCCACTACTAGCCACCACGCAGTCTGATAGTTTATATATCAATGATGAAATATTAACATTGCAACACATGCCAATACGGCCGCTTTACTTTACTAAATTGCAATTTTAAATTTCCCGCCGAGGTATCATCCTAAAACGTCGCGCATTGTAGAGAACATTTTGTTCCAGCACCGTTCACAGCTATAAGTCGTCTCTTTTCATCGCATAATTCCACAGTATTCTGGACATCTGTGTTGCTGAATCTTTTGCAATTTGTTCAATGAATAATGGAGACTATATTTCTCCTTTTGAGTTGAGAAGAAAATTGTTGTACATTCTTTGGGAGCCGGTTATAGTTTGCTTTGTACATCATTTTAGCTGTTTGCACTTTTATTAAATCGTCGAACTTTGATATTTTTGACTCAATAAATAAAGTGTAAACTTGTAAATAAACGCGAACAAGAGTAAGCTACCGTATTTTTCCGACTCTAAATCGCAGTTTTTTTCATAGTTTGGCCGGGGGTGCGACTTATACTCAGGAGCGACTTATGTGTGAAATTATTAACACATTTCCGTAAAATATTAAATAATATTATTTAGCTCATTCACGTAAGAGACTAGACGTATAAGATTTCATGGGATTTATGGATTAGGAGTGAGAGATAGTTTGGTAAAGGTATAGCATGTTCTATATGTTCTAGTTATTTGAATGACTCTTACCATAATATGTTAGGTTAGCATAGCAGTTGCTTATTTATGCCTCATATAACCTACACTTATTCAGCCTCTTCTTCACTATTCTTTATTTTCAATTGTCTATTCTTGGTGTTGGGTTTTATCAAATAAATTTCCCCCAAAAATGCGACTTATACTCCAATGCGACTTATGTATGTTTTTTTCTTTCTTTATTATGCATTTTGGGAACGTGCGACTTATACTCCGAGCGACTTATACTCCGAAAAATGCGGTGCCAACGGAGGTCATTGGGTTTTCTCTGTACCGCCTATAAAGTGCTCCAAAACACATCCAAAACCCTCCATAAATATTTTATATACGCACTGTAAGTAAATATCTAACTTACAGGCAAATTCATAATAGCAGGTAATATTTGCGTGTTTTTGTCATTCCTAAGCATGCAGTGTTCGTTATTTCCTTCAGCAACTATAACAACTACCGTATTCTCCGGACTATAGACCGCACCGGTATATAGGCCACACCCACTAAATTTTTCAAGAAAAAAAATGTTTTTCCTTATATAAGCCACAGATATACACAATGGGAAAAGTAAGTATTTCAACCAGGCCTGGGCAATTATTTTGACCGGGGGGCCAAATGTAGAGAAATAAATGTGTCTGAGGGCCGGTATAACTATTTTTAGGAACACAAATACAAAACCTCTGATTGCATGCTAAAAACATTTTGACAGACCGTCTTAAAAAACGGAATGGAATTTTAAATTTTTCTATGAAGGATAAAACACTGAATATTGACAACATATGAACATCACACCCCCTCTCCATCGCCATATTTTACAATCTCGCAATACGCGACAAAAATGCGACAAACAGCGAAATATGAACACAAAGGGTAAAAATACAATATAATATGTAACTAAGCTTTAGAACCTTGTTGTGAAAATCTCCTTATACGTCCGTCCCTGACATCCACATTTCAGGCTGACACTCAGTGGAAAAGATCCCCACCCACACTGCTTGGTACCTACTCTGAGATGCTGTGACAAGGGTTACCATAGTAACTAATTAGGTTACCATAGTAACAGGTGTATCATGCATAAGCGCAGATTGCAACCATTGAAATACTTTGTATAGTTGAAGACTTACGCTCATTTGAAAACATCACTGCACATCATAATGGCAGCTACACTTTCCTTCTTAAGGATCTAAAACAATTATTTGGGAATGTCCAGCGGGCCAGATTGAACTACCTGATGGGCCACATGTGGCCCCCGGGCCTTAATTTGCCCAGGTCTGATTTAAACAGAAATATGTTATAAATGTTTATTTACGTACTTTAATTGTTTCCAAACGGTGCCTGTGATACAGTAGTAAGATGGCTGATCAAACAAAACAGAAGTCATCATCATGGAGCCACGAGCTGCGGAAGCTAGCTCTCCAATCAGCTACACTGATTCAATAACTCCACGCTGACCTTTTACTGATTTACTGAGGAATGTGTGAAGCTGGAACATTACAAAAAGAATGCCTTTGTAAATTAAGAATACTAACAGACACTCATAGATGTGTTAGCACAATAGCTAATGCTAACAACACTAGCATCATAACATTTCAATAGCACATACAAATATGCATTAAAACCATATTTGCCAATCCTCCTAATTTTCCCGGGAGACTCCTGAATTTCGGTGCCCCTCTGGAAAATCTCCCGGGGCAACTATTCTCCCAAATTTCTCCCGATTTCCACCGGGACAACAATATTGGGGGCGTGCCTTTAGCGTCCTCTTTCGCCTGAAAAGGAGACTATTATATATGTCTCCGTTAGTTTTATCTATAACCCATAAAGTAGGCAGGCACATAGCTATTTCTCAGCGTCTGTTTATTCCAGCCAGCACGTTAATACACTGACACACAACATCAGGATTCCCATCATGCTTTGCTTCAAAACTAGTAATGTCCAAAAACATAACAGAGACAAAGCAGAAGAACGAGGAAGAAACCTGGCGATGACGAGTAAGAAGAAGAAGTACGCTTGCAAGTTCCAAAATGATTGGAAAAAATTATTACAGTTCATCCAGGACAGCTCGAAGGGATATATATATATATATATATATATATATATATATATATATATATATATATATATATATATATATGTATGTATGTATGTATGTATGTATGTATGTATGTATGTATGTATGTATGTATGTATGTATGTATGTATGTATGTATGTATGTATGTATGTATGTATGTATGTATGTATGTATGTATGTATGTATGTATGTATATGTATGTATGTATGTATGTATATGTATGTATGTATGTATGTATGTATATATATGTATGTATATATATATATGTATGTATATATATGTATATATATATATATATATATATATATATATATATATATATATATATATATATATATATATATATATATATATATGTATATGTATATGTATATGTATGTATGTATATGTATATGTATATGTATATGTATATGTATATGTGCACTACCCAAAAACGCCCAAACTCCCAATTTGGGAGGTCTCAGGGTTGGCAAGTATGATTAAAACACTTCTACAGACATCACACATTGGACAGTTGAAATAGTCAGCATTGTTTAAGTTTTACTGTAAAACTTCCAAACGTTGCTTGGGGTGGTGAATGAAGAATCCGTACAAGTAAAAACGCTATGGATGATTAAAAAACAGGCCATCACTTGTTTTTCCAGGTCAAAGCTTTAAACAGTTGCAGGCATTCACCTAACTGCACCTCCAGTGAGCAATCTTGTCCAAAAGACGGCACCATAGAACAGACCCTCCACACCATTCAAGTGTCTTTGCACGTATTTTAATGAAAACTATTTACTTTATGGCCGTCAGCGAAGAAAAATCCTTAAATTAGCCGCATCGTATTATAAGTCGCAGGGTTCAAAGCGTGAAAAAAAAGTAGTAGCTTATAGGAATTTACTGTACTAATCAGGGCAAACTTGATGTGAGCCAACAGCGACTACATACAAATGATGATCCAGAATTTGATATTGTAAGAATTACTCATATTCTTCACGCAGACACAAAAAAAAAAAGGAGGGCACAGATGATCTTTTTTTTTTTTTTTTGCAATCTTCGGTTCTAAGTTGAATGTCAAAGTTCAGCTTGAGTCCACAACCTTCTACTCCACTGTCAAGAGGCATGATTGAAAGTATTGAAAGTAAACAGGTTTTTAAAAGGAAAGTCATATTTTATCTGAGTCTTTAAATTACTTTGCTTGTTGACGATTTTTGTTTGGTTTTGTATTGTGTATATTTATATGGTAATTATCATTATGTGACTGTAAATTGTTTGCTTGTTTTCTTATTGATGCGTTTATTTTTTTGCATTGTGTAGTTGTAATTATATGCTTTTACTTGTAATTGCATTTAGTTTGTGGACCCCAGGAAGACTAGTGGGTTGTTGTGGCAAAGATCTAATCAAAAACAAATAATGTAGAACAGCGATTCTCAAATAGTGGTACGTCAAGGAATTACTTGATCCAAGTACAGTGTTTATTTGCATATACTCAAACACAGTGTTACTGTTCAAACGGTTACAATTGCCAAAAATATGAAATATACTTGTAAATAAAACCTCTGCCTTGTTTTTAATAAATACTTAGGCCTACTACGCTATGGTATTTTAATGTTGGTCATTATGGTGGTACAGCTTTTTCCGAGGTGATACTTGGTGAAAAAAGTTTCAAAACCACTCATCTAGAATGACTTAGGTCTTGTAATACTAATGTCATTAATATTACGCTGGTCACGACATATAAATGGATTTCTGTTGGTGGTTTTTTTGTTTGTTTTTTAGTGGCGTTTATGAGTGCAATAGAGGACTGTCTTTACCCGCATTATTTGCTACCTCATACTGGCTGTATATTACAAATTAGAATGCATAGAAAAAGATATGTGACGACATATAGATTATGAATGATAGGCACAATTCTCCAAAAAGTACAGTTTCCTTTCCCCAAAAAAGTGCAGTTCCCCTGAAAGCTTGAAATGAGTCTGATCCAAGTGATGTGTTTAGGTGTGTCTGACCCTAACTGCCAAGCGTATGGCAAAGAAGAACTGCTTGGTGAAGAATTTGGAGGCTGTAGAGACTCTGGGCTCCACCTCCACCATCTGCTCCGACAAAACAGGCACCCTGACCCAGAACAGGATGACCGTGGCCCACATGTGGTTCGACAACCAGATCCACGAGGCCGACACCACAGAGGACCAATCTGGTCAGTGTGGAAAAGGCCGACAGGGGTCCAGGCGCCGCTGCCGCCCGACAAATTAATTCACGACGTGACTTCCTCCTCCAGGTGCCTCGTTCGACAAGAGCTCCGTGACATGGCAGACTCTGGCCCGTATCGCCGCTCTGTGCAACCGCGCTCAGTTCAAGGCGGGACAAGACTCGGTGGCCATCCTCAAACGCGACGTGGCGGGAGACGCCTCGGAGTCGGCCTTGCTCAAGTGCATCGAGCTGTCCTGCGGCTCGGTCAGGCAGATGAGGGAAAGGAACAAGAAGGTGGCCGAGATCCCCTTTAACTCCACCAACAAATACCAAGTGAGTCAAACTGTTGATGTTACACCCCTAAAATACAAGGTTTCATCATCATCCCAATCAACTTCTTCTCCTTTAGCTCTCTGTGCATGAAACCGAAGACCTAAATGACAACCGCTACCTGCTGGTGATGAAGGGAGCCCCCGAGAGGATCCTGGACCGCTGCTCCACTATCATGCTGCAGGGCAAAGAGCAGCCTATGGATGAGGAGTTAAAGGAGGCCTTTCAGAACGCTTACATGGAGCTGGGAGGACTCGGAGAGAGAGTATTGGGTAAGGATCCAACTGGGTGGAAAATTCAATAAAAAAGTAAAAAAAACTCCACTATACCAAAATATTTTGGTTAATATTATTGGAATATTTGTCATATGTATTATTTGTATTTTTTGTCATTTTTCAATCACATTTATTTTACGATTTTGACATTAAAAATTGCTTTAGAAAAAGTGTCCTGGCCAAGAGGTAGCAGTGTAACCACAGCAATTAGTCAGAAATAATAAAAACACATTCTTTCACTTCCTCACAGATAAAGTGAACAAATACAACCACAATAAAAGAAGGTTAATTAACACAATTGCCGATAAAACAAAACTGACCGATTGATGATAATATGACGTTTCTTCCTCATGGATTCGATGTCACCTCATAATACTTTGTTATGGCACTTACATACAATCCCAAAATAATTACAATAGCAGAGTGTCTGTTGGGATACATTGTGGTCGTCGACAGTCATGCAATTCTAGTTTTATTTATTTCAATAGCTACAAAATATAATATATATATATATATATATATATATATATATATATATATATATATAATAACCCCTCAAAAGTATCTATTTAAGGTAGTGCCACATGTTTTATTTTGAATATAATTACTTATTTTTAATCCTTAAAGTATTTAATAAATAAACATAGTAGCATATTTTTGGATTCCACACTTGATTACTCTTACATGTTATAGCTGGGTAAAACTAAGGTAGTGCCACATGTTTTATTTTGAATTGTATTTACTTTTTATTCTTAAAAGTATTTAACTTTTTTTTTTTTTTTCAAACATATTAGCATATTGTTTAATTCCACACTTGATTACTCCTACACATTATAGCTGGGTAAATCCTCAAAAGTATGCCACATTTTTTTTATTTAAAATGTTTTATGTATTGATATATTTTTATTTTATTTAAAAAAATAAAGTTTTTAATAACAACGATGTAATAACTTAAAAACTGTTTGTAAATTCCACACTCAATTACTCCTACAAATATTAAAATGTTGTACGTGTTTATTCTGATACATAGCAAATATCAAAAATAAAATGTTTAAATCATTAAAGTTTTGTTTAATTCCTCACTTAAGTTTTCCAAATAATTTAAAGTTTAATTAGATTATAATTATAATATTTTTTATTTATAGATATATTTTATTTTATCATACTTCCCGGATTATAAGTCGCACCCAATACATTTTAGAAGAAGAAAAATATTTTTCTATATATTAGATGTAGCAGACAACAAGCTGAAGATATGTACCTTGTGAATAGTTCTTTGCACAGGACATTTATGTCACTGTTAATTGTCTGTAACACGGCAGTAAAACAGCTGATCAAACAAAACAGAAGTCATCGTCATGGGCCCACCAGCTGTAGAAACTAGCTCTCCAATCAGCTAAACAGATTCAATAACTCCACTGTGACGTTTTGGGGAATTTACTGAGGAATTTGTGAAAACAGATCAATACAATCTAGGGACGAGGGTTGCAAATTAGCCTACGGCTAGAAATCTTATGTAATGGGACAACAACAATTTAATTGTACTGTCCCCGTCAAATAAAAAAAATAAAAATGCCATTTTAAGTTTAAAATACTAACAGACACTTGTTAACGTGTTAGCGTATTAGCTAATGCTAACGAAGCTAGCTTCATTACATTATGATAGCACCTACTGTACAAATATGCATGAAAACACTCCTACAGTCATCACACATAGGACAGTTTAGTAAGTATAAGCAGCTTTGCTTGTACTGTAAAAATGAAAAACGTAAGAGTAGAAACGCTGTGGATAATTTTCAGACGGAACATCACTTGTACTTCCGGTTGAAAGCTTTAAACATCAGGAAACACTGTAAAGGTTCACCCAGCAGCACCAGCAGTGTGCACTGTAGCACAAACAATAACACACCTATTCAGTGTGTTTGCTTCTTTTGTTTTCAATCTATTTACAATTTGTCCGGGGCAGCAGGGGGACTGCGTGGGTTCCCTCTGGGTACTCAGGCTTCCTCCGACCACTAAAGACATGCACCTGGGGATAGGTTAATGGGCAACACTAAATTCTCCCGAGTGTGTGAATGTTAATTTTATCTGTGTTGGCCCTGCAATGAGGTGGCGACTTGTCCAGCGTGTACCCCGCCTTCCGCCCAAATGCAGCTGGGATAGGCTCCAGCACCCTCAGGACCCTGAGAAGGACAAGCGGTAGAAATGGATGGATGGACATTCAGGCTATAAATTAGTCGGACCGCTTAATAAGCAGCAGGGTTAAAAGCATAAGAAAATAAGTAGGGGCTTATATTAACAGTCCTGAGTGTTTGATGAATATAATAAAACATCTTGTTACTAAATATAAAAATGATTGAAAATAAGTAGGGGCTTATATTAACAGTCCTGAGTGTTTGATGAATGTAATAAAACATCTTGTTACTAAATATAAAAATGATTGAAAAATACAGCTTTTAATACATATTACAATGTTTAATTCCACTAAAGTATCCATGGTACTGACAACGTTGAACAATTTCCCACATTTTATTTCAAATATTAATACAATTGTGTACATATAATGCTTGTTTTTCCCTGCAGGCTTTTGCCAACTGATGCTCCCAGAGGACCAATACCCAAAAGGCTTTGCCTTCGACACGGATGACGTCAACTTCCAGACGGACAACCTTTGCTTCATTGGCCTCATCTCCATGATCGACCCTCCTCGGGCTGCCGTGCCTGACGCTGTGGGCAAATGTCGCTCTGCTGGTATCAAGGTGAGCATTTTCAACCCAAACACAGCTAAAGTCTCCGCACGTCAAGCAGAGTTTCTTTATGGCGTTTGCTCACTTTAGGTCATCATGGTCACTGGAGACCATCCGATCACAGCCAAAGCAATCGCCAAAGGTGTGGGCATCATCTCTGAGGGCAACGAGACAGTTGAGGACATTGCTGCTCGTCTCAACATCCCGGTCAGCCAAGTCAATCCCAGGTAAGTCAAACTACTCTTTCGTATGTGCAAACTCTTTAAAGGGGAACATCACCACAATTTCAAAAAGGGTTAAAAACAATAAAAATCAGTTCACAGTGGCTTGTTTTATTTTTCAAAGTTTTTTTCAAAATTTTACACCTCCCGGAATATCCTTAAAAAAAGCTTTAAAGTTCTTGATTTTCAATCAATCAATCAATCAATCAATCAATGTTTACTTATATAGCCCTAAATCACTAGTGTCTCAAAGGGCCCTATTTGCGATGCGACTGTCCATTTCCCTGTGACGTCACACAGTGCTGCCAATACAAACAACATGGCGGTTACTACAGCAAGATATAGCCACATTAGCTCGGATTCAGACTCGAATTTCGGCGGCTTAAGCGATTCAACAGATTACGCATGTATTGAAACAGATGGTCGGAGTATGGAGGCAGATAGCGAAAACGAAATTGAAGAAGAAATTAAAGATATTGAGCAAATAGCTATTGACGCTATTCAGCCATAGCATGGGTGTACCTAATGAAGTGGCCCATAGCATGGCTGCCTTATTAGCATCGCCGGTAAAATGTGCGGACCAAACCATCAGGACTTTGGCATCTTGTGACACTGGAGCAACTTAAATCCGTCGATTGGTAAGTGTTTGTTTCGCATTAAATGTGGGTATCTAGTTTCAAATGTACATACAGCTAGCGTAAATAGCATGTTAGCATATTTTAGCGTAGCATGTTAGCATCGATTAGCTGGCAGTCATGCCGTGACCAAATATGTCTGATTAGCACATAAGTCAACAAACTCACCTTTGTGATTTCGTTGACTTTATCGTTGCAAATGCATCTGCAGGTTATCCATACATCTCTGTGCCATGTCTGTCTTAGCATCGCCGGTCAAATGTGGAGACACTCTGGTACATTCAATGGGGGTCTGGCGGCAGATTTCTTGCCAGTGGTGCAACTTGAATCCCTCCCTGTTAGTGTTGTTACACCCTCCGACAACACACCCACCAGGCATGATGTCTCCAAGGTTCCAAAAGTCAAAACGGAAAATAACAGAGCTGAGACCCGGTGTTTGTAATGTGTTGAAAATGAAAATGGTGGGTGTGTTACCTCGGTGACGTCATCACTAAAAGACCGATAAACAGAAAGGCGTTTAATTCGCCAAAATTCACCCATTTAGAGTTCGGAAATCGGTTCAAAAAATACATAGCCTTTTTTCTGCACCATCAAGGTATATATTGACGCTTGCATAGGTCTGCTGATAATGTTCCCCTTTAAAAGACCAATAACGCTTATGTCGCTACTTGCAGGGATGCCAAGGCTTGTGTGATCCACGGCACCGACCTGAAGGACCTTTCCCAGGATCAGATGGACGACATATTGAGGAACCACACTGAAATTGTCTTTGCCAGGACTTCGCCTCAGCAGAAACTGATCATTGTGGAGGGTTGCCAGAGACAGGTTTGGATAAAAATGATTATGTTTTGTTATTTCTACTCTATTTTGAATGAGTTGTAAGTTGTGACTGAAGTCTGAAATATGCTTTTTGCATCACATAGCTGGCTGGCTCCTCCCCTTCCAAAGCTGACGGGAGATCTTTACTTTCCCATCCCAAAAAATGTAACTTCGCGTCAGCAGTGACGCAGACTGCAGAGCTGTGTTTGATCGGCTTTGTTAGTATCCTATTTTTCGGACTATAAATCTTTTCATTTTCTCAAAAATTGACAGTGCGCCTTATAAACGATGCGCCTAATGTACCAAATAAATCTGGTTGTGCTGCCAAAGATATTTTATTTTGTACATGGTGTAATGATAAGTGTGACCAGTAGATGGCAGTCACACACAAGAGATATGTGTAGACTGCAAGATGAGGCCAGTAAACAACACCAACACTTTAAATGTTCCATTGAGAATGTAGAGCATTACAGAGGGCGCTCAAAAATTTGTCAAAATGTTTTAGTATGACTTTGGTAAGCTATGAAGCTTGATGGATTGTGGGAGCATTACGGCTACCGTAGTCAAAGGAACTGTGCTTCAACAGTATTTACATGGTGTGTGTATAAGGACCGCAAAATGGCACCTTTTAGCAGACAAATAATCTGGCGTTTTGTCTTGCAATATTATGCTAAAACAACTTTTCTTACCTTCTGGTGCTTGCTGATCTGTATTAGGGATCTGTATAAGTCCTGAAAATGTCAGTGCTCCGCCATTGTAGTCTGTGACAACATAGTCGATAAGCTTCTTCTTTTTCTCTATCTTTTTGTAATGGGGCATTTATATTCCGCTGTTGCCATTTGTAGTATAAAGTAGAGCGTAAAGTTCTCACTTATATCTGTCAGTAGACTCACTATGCTAGCGCTAAACACTACTGGTGTAGTGGCTTTACAAAAATGTACCCATGGAACTAGTTATTAGAGGGTTTTGGTCGGACGCTTTTCACGGAACACATTTCCAGCATTACATGTTATGTAGACCACAAAGAAGTGTTTGAAATTTAGAAAAGCATTTAAAATATAACATCTTTAAAGTGTCTTATAACCTGGTGCGCCTTTTTGAAAGAAAATAGACCTGAATAGACCGCCTCGTCGGCAGTGTGCCTTATAATCTGGTGCTCTCTATGGTCCCAAAAATACGGTACATCATTTCTGGGTTTTCCTTCCCGCCATTCACTTACCCTCCTGGGGGTTCGGAGCAATGTGGACAATAAAAGTGAGCGTTGTTTCAAAATGATTAGTTCCAGCTCCAACAACAATGTGAATGTGAATAGCTCGTCAACAAAAGTTGTGGTTGCTGACTCAGGAAAACATTGCCCTCCAACAACGCTTTGGAAGAGACTTTTAAGTCACACGTCATCCCCCTAAAAGGGCAATAAACTAATCAAGACGCCAGCAGAGGGGACGTAAATGATGTGACGCAAGAGCATGTTTCAGTTGGTGTATATATATATATATACACACATCTATATACGGTATATATATATATATATATATATATGGAGCGGTATAGCTCGGTTGGTAGAGTGGCCGTGCCAGCAACTTGAGGGTTGCAGGTTCGATTCCCGCTTCCGCCATCCTAGTCACTGCCGTTGTGTCCTTGGGCAAGACACTTGACCCACCTGCTCCCAGTGCCACCCACACTGCTTTAAATGTAACTTAGATATTGGGTTTCACTATGTAAAGCGCGTTGAGTCCCTAGAGAAAAGCGCTATATAAATATAATTCACTTCATGTATGTATGTATATTGATATGTATATATATATATATATGTGTGTATATATATATATATATGTATGTATGTATGTATGTATGTATGTATGTGTGTGTGTGTGTGTGTGTGTGTGTATATCCATCCATTTTCTACCGCTTATTCCCTTTCGGGGTCGCGGGGGGCGCTGGCGCCTATCTCAGCTACAATCGGGCGGAAGGCAGCGTACACCCTGGACAAGTCGCCACCTCATCGCAGGGCCAACACAGATAGACAGACAACACTCACACACTAGGGCCAATTTGTGTATATATATATATCTATATATATATATATATATATATATAGATATATATATATATATATATATATATAGATAGATAGATAGATAGATAGATAGATAGATAGATAGATAGATAGATAGATGTGTGTGTGTATATATATATATATATGTACTGTATATACTGTATGTGTCTATATATGTGTGTGTGTATATATATATAGATGTATTCATACATCTATATATATGTATGTATATGCATATATGTATGTATATACATATATACACATATATACATGTGTGTGTGTATATATATATGTATGTATATGCATATATGTATATACATTTATACATACATATATACACATATATACATGTGTATGTATGTATATATATATATTTTTTTTTTTTTTTTTTTTTTTTTTTTACTGATTTGTGTACAAATATTGTGGTCCTTTTTTAAACAAATTTGATTAATCAGGATGAATCCAAATTCCTTATTGTGATTAATATTATTAACATATGTATCATTTGACAGCCTTAATATATATTAATTTAAATGGGCTTCACGGTGGCAGAGGGGTTATTGCGTCTGCCTCACAATACGAAGGTCCTGCAGTCCTGGGTTCAAATCCAGGCTCGGGATCTTTCTGTGTGGAGTTTGCATGTTCTCCCCGTGAATGCGTGGGTTCCCTCCGGGTACTCCGGCTTCCTCCCACCTCCAAAGACATGCACCTGGGGATAGGCCCCTCCCACTTCCAAAGACATGCACCTGGGGATAGGCCCCTCCCACCTCCAAAGACATGCACCTGGGGATAGGTTGATTGGCAACACTAAATGGTCCCTAGTGTGTGAATGTTGTCTGTCTATCTGTGTTGGCCCTGTGATGAGATGGCGACTTGTCCAGGGTGTACCCCGCCTTCCGCCCGATTGTAGCTGAGATAGGCGCCAGCGTCCCCCGCGACCCCATAGAGAATAAGCGGTAGAAAATGGATGGATGGATAAATGAGGCAGATCACCTCACTTGGTCATTGAGACCAGTGTGTGCGCTCCTGCCCTAAAAGGACTGAGTCAGATGAGGTGAAGTGAATTATATTTATATAGCGCTTTTTCTCTAGTGACTCAAAGCGCTTTACATAGTGAAAGCCAATATCTAAGTCACATTTAAAGCAGTGTGGGTGGCACTGGGAGCAGGTGGGTAAAGTGTCTTGCCCAAGGACACAACAGCAGTGACTAGGATGGCGGAAGCGGGAATCGAACATGCAACCCTCAAGTTGCTGGCACGGCCACTCTACCAACCGAGCTATGGCGTGCAATACCGTTGAAGGGCAGCAGAAGGTGCCAGCGGTCTATTAAAGGAGGCCTCATCCCTGCTGTCGCTCTCTGCACTCCCAGGGTGCCATCGTGGCTGTGACAGGCGACGGCGTCAACGACTCCCCTGCGCTGAAGAAGGCCGACATCGGCGTTGCCATGGGAATCTCAGGCTCCGACGTGTCCAAGCAAGCTGCAGACATGATCTTGCTGGACGACAACTTTGCCTCCATTGTCACAGGAGTGGAAGAAGGTGAGAAGACTGCACAACGTCCAGAGTTCCTCCTTTCTTTCAATACTTAGTCATCAATGCTTTCAATACCCTCAGGTCGCCTGATCTTTGATAACCTGAAGAAGTCCATCGCCTACACCCTGACCAGCAACATCCCCGAGATCACACCCTTCCTCTTCTTCATCATCGTCAATATTCCCTTGCCGCTGGGCACCATCACCATCCTCTGCATCGATCTGGGAACTGACATGGTGCTTCTGTGAAGGCAGACTCCATCTTGCGGCTCCACGTGCTATAACTGCGACATCTTCTCTCAGGTGCCTGCTATCTCCCTGGCCTACGAGGCTGCCGAGAGCGACATCATGAAGCGCCAGCCTAGGAACCCATTCAGGGACAAGCTGGTGAACGAGCGCCTCATCAGCATTGCTTACGGACAAATCGGTGGGTGACGTCTCATTCGGTTTCGGACCATCAAGGCAGGACAAGTTCAAATCTTTTTGGTTCTTTAGGTATGATCCAGGCGCTCGGTGGCTTCTTCGCCTACTTTGTCATCCTGGCCGAAAACGGCTTCCTGCCCTCTCACCTTGTGGGCATTCGCCTCAACTGGGACGACCGCGCCGTCAACGACTTGGAGGACAGCTACGGCCAACAATGGGTAAGTAAATCCAACACCTTTCTTGTGTCTCCAGGTCTGTGCTCACTGGCCGTGTTTCTGCTCCAGACGTACGAGCAGAGGAAGATAGTGGAGTTCACGTGCCACACCGCCTTCTTCGTCAGTATTGTGGTGGTGCAGTGGGCCGACGTCATCATCTGCAAGACCAGGCGTAACTCTGTCTTCCAGCAGGGCATGAAGTAAGTCCAGCAACGTCATTCTCCCAACGTCAGCTGCGTTGCTGCTCTTTAACGCCAACATCTCATCCAAATAGGAACAAGATCTTGATTTTCGGCCTGTTCGAAGAGACGGCCCTGGCTGCCTTCTTGTCCTACTGCCCAGGCATGGACGTGGCCCTCAGGATGTTCCCCCTAAAGTGAGTATCCTCTATCCTCCTCTAACACACACACTCCCCTTTTATGCTAACCCTGCCAAATAATGGCTTATAGTGCATACCATATTTTCTCATTTAGTGGCCGAGTCAGCCTTACATGTTGCATGTTTTTGGAGTGTGGATGGAAGCCGCAGTGCCAGGACATAAACCACTTTAGTAACCAGTGCCTTGATTGAAATAACATTAACATTTCTCATAATAAACAAGAATCAAATCATTATAGTTGCATACTATATGAATATATAATTCTTCAAGGCAGTATCCACTAACAAACGTGTCCGCATCATTTAGTATATTATATATATATATATATATATATATATATATACAGTATATATGTATATATATATACAGTATATATATGTATATACATATATATATATATATATACAGTAAATAAATATGTATATATATATGTATATACATATATATATATATATATACAGTATATAAATATGTATATATATATATATATATATATATATATATATATATATATATATATATATATATATATATATATATATATATATATATATGTATGTCACACCGGCTGAAAATGCATAATAAAGAAGGAAACATTTTTTATATACGTCACACTGGAGTATAAGTCGCATTTTTGGGGGAAATTTATTAGATAAAATCCAACACCAAGAATAGACATTTGAAAGGCAATTTAAAATAAATAAAGAATAGTGAAGAAGAGGCTGAATAAGTGTAGGTTATATGAGGCATAAATAAGCAACTGCTATGTTAACCTAACATATTATGGTAAGAGTCATTCAAATAACTATAACATATAGAACATGCTATACCTTTACCAAACTATCTCTCACTCCTAATCCATAAATCCCATGAAATCTTCTTCCTCGATGTCGCTTCTAAACAACTCTGCCAACTCCAAAGGTATGCGCCGCTTCCTCTTGTCCTTTTCTGCTGCATATTTCACTACGTCCAGCTTGTAATCTGCACTACATGATCTCCTTTTCAACGCCATTTTTGTTCAGCCCTTCTCACTTTTTATAAGTTACCGCCAACGATGAAATGATCCATTTTTTTAGCTACGGCAGTAGCATATAGCAGTTAGCGTCACATGACCCACAATGCACTTCTGCCATGACCCTCCCCCGCCAAATTCTGATTGGTTGACGTGTGTGTGAAGATTGCTGACATTTTCTTCATCTCTTCGGCAAATGAGATAAATAATATTATTTGATATTTTACAGTAATGTGTTAATAATTTCACACATAAGTGGCTCTGGAGTTTATGTCGCACCCCAAAAAAACTGTGACTTACAGTCTGAAAAATACGGTAGTTCAGTGAGCGTGTGTGTTGATCTTTTGTCTTGGCTGCATTTTTCTTTTGTTGCACCATGAAAATGGAAGGTTGTCCTGGCAGGGTCATAGAAGTAAATACTGTGTTCATTTCAACTCACAATTCATGGTCTTGGACCTAAATTACTCACCTTGTCCACAAGAGGGTCGGAAAGGTTGCAAGAAAAAAAGATTGCCAGATATTTAAGCGTAATTGGAAATGAGCCGGCGGGCCAGATTCCTTATCAAACTGATGAGGTCTCCCAGAGAGTGGCAGGTGCCAAGTGCTGCTTGCGGCTTGTCATTTTGGGAAGTGAAGTCAATTATATTTATATAGCGCTTTTCTCTAGTGACTCAAAGTGCTTTACATAGTGAAACCCAATATCTAATTTGTACATTTAAAGCAGTGTGGGTGGCACTGGGAGCAGGTGGGTCAAGTGTCTTGCTCAAGGACACAACGGCAGTGACAAGGATGGCGGAAGCGGGAATCGAACCTGCAACCCTCAAGTTGCTGGCACGGCCACTCTACCAACCGAGTTATACCGCCCCCCCTGACACCCTAAACCTAAATAAATATGTTGAACCTTCTGTGTCTCATCTTGTGTATTTGCAGACCTTCCTGGTGGTTCTGTGCATTCCCTTACAGTTTCCTCATCTTTGTTTATGATGAAATTCGAAAACTCCTCATCCGCAGGAACCCTGGAGGTAAGTTGCTTTTTAATATTTTCTTGTTTGTGTGGATAAATTAGTGTTGTCCCGACACCAATATTTTGGTAGCGGTACTGCTACCAAAATGTATTTCAATACTTTTTGATACTTTTCTAAATAACAGGGGACCACAAAAAAAATGCATTATTGGCTTTATTTTAACTGCTGTTTGAATGTAGATCTTGTTGACCTCAATACTACTATTGTGACTTTCAAAGTTCAGAACCACAAGCTGCCTGGATGTTCACAAGTGAGATTCAAACCCAGAGAGAATCTCTATGACCTCAGAGGTTCAACTTTCTTTCAGAAAGCAAAAACAAGAACCAGCTTAAAAAGTAGATGTGTTTCTGTTGGAGGAGTCGAACTGTGGAACAGCTTGGATGATTCCTTCAAATGTTCCACTTCCAGTCACACATTTAAAAACACTTTAAGACCAATGTCTTGAAAAAAATATATCACTCTTGTGATTAATGTTAATTA